>NC_133134.1:171681663-172024335 GCF_048418815.1 Hemitrygon akajei
AGAGTCAGAATCACTTTCCTGCCACTATGTGAAACATACCAGAATTGATTGTGGTTCGGTGCCAAGCATAAAACACAGGAAAATACCACAACAAACAACACAATAGCAGGACAATACTGCAAACAACCACGAGCAATCAATAATAAGCAGAATGGCCACATACACAAATGTCAATAATCAAACTTAAATAAATGTGAGCCTATGAACAGACTCAATAATTCTCAACAGAACAAGCAGAGCAGGAAAGAACAGTGAATGGATGCTGTACAGGGACAGTTGAACAGTGAACGGATGTTGTACAGGGACAGTTGAACAATGAACGGATGCTGTACAGGGACAGTTGAACAGTGAACGGATGCTGTACAGGGACAGTTGAACAGTGAATGGATGCTGTACAGGGACAGTTGAACATTGAATAGATGCTGTACAGGGACAGTTGAACAGTGAACGGATGCTGTACAGGGACAGTTGAACAGTGAACGGATGCTGTACAGGGACAGTTGAACAATGAATGGATGCTGTACAGGGACAGTTGAACATTGAATAGATGCTGTACAGGGACAGTTGAACAGTGAACGGATGCTGTACAGGGACAGTTGAACAGTGAACGGATGCTGTACAGGGACAGTTGAACAGTGAACGGATGCTGTACAGGGACAGTTGAACAATGAATGGATGCTGTACAGGGACAGTTGAACATTGAATAGATGCTGTACAGGGACAGTTGAACAGTGAACGGATGCTGTACAGGGACAGTTGAACAGTGAACGGATGCTGTACAGGGACAGTTGAACAGTGAACGGATGCTGTACAGGGACAGTTGAACATTGAATAGATGCTGTACAGGGACAGTTGAACAGTGAATAGATGCTGTACAGGGACAGTTGAACAGTGAATAGATGCTGTACAGGGACAGTTGAACATTGAATAGATGCTGTACAGGGACAGTTGAACAGTGAATAGATGCTGTACAGGGACAGTTGAACAGTGAATAGATGCTGTACAGGGACAGTTGAACATTGAACGGATGCTGTACAGGGACAGTTGAACATTGAATAGATGCTGTACAGGGACAGTTGAACAGTGAATAGATGCTGTACAGGGACAGTTGAACATTGAATAGATGCTGTACGGGGACAGTTGAACAGTGAATAGATGCTGTACAGGGACAGTTGAACAGTGAACGGATGTTGTACAGGGACAGTTGAACAGTGAACGGATGCTGTACAAGGACAGTTGAACAGTGAACGGATGCTGTACAGGGACAGTTGAACAGTGAATAGATGCTGTACAGGGACAGTTGAACAGTGAATGGATGCTGTACAGGGACAGTTGAACAGTGAACGGATGCTGTACAGGGACAGTTGAACAGTGAACGGATGTTGTACAGGGACAGTTGAACAGTGAACGGATGCTGTACAGGGACAGTTGAACAGTGAACGGATGCTGTACAGGGACAGTTGAACAGTGAACGGATGCTGTACAGGGACAGTTGAACAGTGAACGGATGCTGTACAGGGACAGTTGAACAGTGAACGCATGCTGTACAGGGACAGTTGAACACTGAATGGATGCTGTACAGGGACAGTTGAACAGTGAACGGATGTTGTACAGGGACAGTTGAACAGTGAACGGATGCTGTACAGGGACAGTTGAACAGTGAACGGATGCTGTACAGGGACAGTTGAACAGTGAACGGATGCTGTACAGGGACAGTTGAACAGTGAACGGATGCTGTACAGGGACAGTTGAACATTGAATAGATGCTGTACGGGGACAGTTGAACAGTGAACGGATGCTGTACAGGGACAGTTGAACAGTGAATGGATGCTGTACAGGGACAGTTGAACACTGAACGGATGCTGTACAGGGACAGTTGAACAGTGAATAGATGCTGGACAGGGACAGTTGAACAGTGAACGGATGCTGTACAGGGACAGTTGAACAGTGAACGGATGCTGTACAGGGACAGTTGAACAGTGAACGGATGCTGTACAGGGACAGTTGAACAGTGAACGGATGCTGTACAGGGACAGTTGAACAGTGAACGGATGCTGTACAGGGACAGTTGAACATTGAATAGATGCTGTACGGGGACAGTTGAACAGTGAACGGATGCTGTACGGGGACAGTTGAACATTGAATGGATGCTGTACAGGGACAGTTGAACAGTGAATGGATGCTGTACAGGGACAGTTGAACAATGAATGGATGTTGTACAGGGACAGTTGAACAGTGAATGGATGCTGTACAGGGACAGTTGAACACTGAATGGATGCTGTACAGGGACAGTTGAACACTGAATGGATACTGTACGGGGACAGTTGAACAGTGAACGGATGCTGTACAGGGACAGTTGAACATTGAATAGATGCTGTACAGGGACAGTTGAACAGTGAACGGATGTTGTACAGGGACAGTTGAACAATGAATGGATGTTGTACAGGGACAGTTGAACAGTGAATGGATGCTGTACAGGGACAGTTGAACATTGAATAGATGCTGTACAGGGACAGTTGAACAGTGAATGGATGCTGTACAGGGACAGTTGAACAGTGAACGGATGCTGTACAGGGACAGTTGAACAGTGAATGGATGTTGTACGGGGACAGTTGAACACTGAATGGATGCTGTACGGGGACAGTTGAACAGTGAACGGATGCTGTACGGGGACAGTTGAACAGTGAATAGATGCTGTACAGGGACAGTTGAACAGTGAACGGATGCTGTACAGGGACAGTTGAACAGTGAATGGATGTTGTACGGGGACAGTTGAACATTGAATAGATGCTGTACAGGGACAGTTGAACAGTGAATAGATGCTGTACAGGGACAGTTGAACAGTGAATAGATGCTGTACAGGGACAGTTGAACATTGAACGGATGCTGTACAGGGACAGTTGAACATTGAATAGATGCTGTACAGGGACAGTTGAACAGTGAATAGATGCTGTACAGGGACAGTTGAACATTGAATAGATGCTGTACGGGGACAGTTGAACAGTGAATAGATGCTGTACAGGGACAGTTGAACAGTGAACGGATGTTGTACAGGGACAGTTGAACAGTGAACGGATGCTGTACAAGGACAGTTGAACAGTGAACGGATGCTGTACAGGGACAGTTGAACAGTGAATAGATGCTGTACAGGGACAGTTGAACAGTGAATGGATGCTGTACAGGGACAGTTGAACAGTGAACGGATGCTGTACAGGGACAGTTGAACAGTGAACGGATGTTGTACAGGGACAGTTGAACAGTGAACGGATGCTGTACAGGGACAGTTGAACAGTGAACGGATGCTGTACAGGGACAGTTGAACAGTGAACGGATGCTGTACAGGGACAGTTGAACAGTGAACGGATGCTGTACAGGGACAGTTGAACAGTGAACGCATGCTGTACAGGGACAGTTGAACACTGAATGGATGCTGTACAGGGACAGTTGAACAGTGAACGGATGTTGTACAGGGACAGTTGAACAGTGAACGGATGCTGTACAGGGACAGTTGAACAGTGAACGGATGCTGTACAGGGACAGTTGAACAGTGAACGGATGCTGTACAGGGACAGTTGAACAGTGAACGGATGCTGTACAGGGACAGTTGAACATTGAATAGATGCTGTACGGGGACAGTTGAACAGTGAACGGATGCTGTACAGGGACAGTTGAACAGTGAATGGATGCTGTACAGGGACAGTTGAACACTGAACGGATGCTGTACAGGGACAGTTGAACAGTGAATAGATGCTGGACAGGGACAGTTGAACAGTGAACGGATGCTGTACAGGGACAGTTGAACAGTGAACGGATGCTGTACGGGGACAGTTGAACAGTGAACGGATGCTGTACGGGGACAGTTGAACAGTGAACGGATGCTGTACAGGGACAGTTGAACAGTGAACGGATGCTGTACAGGGACAGTTGAACATTGAATAGATGCTGTACGGGGACAGTTGAACAGTGAACGGATGCTGTACGGGGACAGTTGAACATTGAATGGATGCTGTACAGGGACAGTTGAACAGTGAATGGATGCTGTACAGGGACAGTTGAACAATGAATGGATGTTGTACAGGGACAGTTGAACAGTGAATGGATGCTGTACAGGGACAGTTGAACACTGAATGGATGCTGTACAGGGACAGTTGAACACTGAATGGATACTGTACGGGGACAGTTGAACAGTGAACGGATGCTGTACAGGGACAGTTGAACATTGAATAGATGCTGTACAGGGACAGTTGAACAGTGAACGGATGTTGTACAGGGACAGTTGAACAATGAATGGATGTTGTACAGGGACAGTTGAACAGTGAATGGATGCTGTACAGGGACAGTTGAACATTGAATAGATGCTGTACAGGGACAGTTGAACAGTGAATGGATGCTGTACAGGGACAGTTGAACAGTGAACGGATGCTGTACAGGGACAGTTGAACAGTGAATGGATGTTGTACGGGGACAGTTGAACACTGAATGGATGCTGTACGGGGACAGTTGAACAGTGAACGGATGCTGTACGGGGACAGTTGAACAGTGAATAGATGCTGTACAGGGACAGTTGAACAGTGAACGGATGCTGTACAGGGACAGTTGAACAGTGAATGGATGTTGTACGGGGACAGTTGAACACTGAATGGATGCTGTACGGGGACAGTTGAACAGTGAACGGATGCTGTACGGGGACAGTTGAACATTGAATAGATGCTGTACGGGGACAGTTGAACAGTGAACGGATGCTGTACGGGGACAGTTGAACATTGAATAGATGCTGTACAGGGACAGTTGAACAGTGAACGGATGCTGTACAGGGACAGTTGAACAGTGAACGGATGTTGTACAGGGACAGTTGAACAGTGAATAGATGCTGTACAGGGACAGTTGAACAGTGAATGGATGCTGTACGGGGACAGTTGAACAGTGAATGGATGCTGTACAGGGACAGTTGAACAATGAACGGATGCTGTACAGGGACAGTTGAACAGTGAATGGATGCTGTACAGGGACAGTTGAACAGTGAATAGATGCTGTACAGGGACAGTTGAACAATGAACGGATGCTGTACAGGGACAGTTGAACAGTGAATAGATGCTGTACAGGGACAGTTGAACAGTGAATGGATGCTGTACGGGGACAGTTGAACAGTGAACGGATGTTGTACAGGGACAGTTGAACAGTGAACGGATGTTGTACGGGGACAGTTGAACAGTGAATGGATGCTGTACAGGGACAGTTGAACAGTGAACGGATGTTGTACAGGGACAGTTGAACAGTGAACGGATGCTGTACGGGGACAGTTGAACACTGAATAGATGCTGTACGGGGACAGTTGAACAGTGAACGGATGCTGTACAGGGACAGTTGAACAGTGAATAGATGCTGTACAGGGACAGTTGAACAGTGAATGGATGCTGTACAGGGACAGTTGAACAGTGAACAGATGCTGTACGGGGACAGTTGAACAGTGAACGGATGTTGTACAGGGACAGTTGAACAGTGAACGGATGCTGTACAGGGACAGTTGAACAGTGAATGGATGCTGTACGGGGACAGTTGAACAGTGAACGGATGCTGTACAGGGACAGTTGAACAGTGAATAGATGCTGTACAGGGACAGTTGAACAGTGAATGGATGCTGTACAGGGACAGTTGAACAGTGAACAGATGCTGTACGGGGACAGTTGAACAGTGAACGGATGTTGTACAGGGACAGTTGAACAGTGAACGGATGCTGTACGGGGACAGTTGAACAGTGAATGGATGCTGTACAGGGACAGTTGAACAATGAATGGATGCTGTACGGGGACAGTTGAACAGTGAATGGATGCTGTACAGGGACAGTTGAACAGTGAATAGATGCTGTACAGGGACAGTTGAACAGTGAACGGATGCTGTACAGGGACAGTTGAACATTGAATAGATGCTGTACAGGGACAGTTGAACAGTGAACGGATGCTGTACAGGGACAGTTGAACAGTGAATAGATGCTGTACAGGGACAGTTGAACAGTGAATAGATGCTGTACAGGGACAGTTGAACATTGAATAGATGCTGTACAGGGACAGTTGAACAGTGAACGGATGCTGTACGGGGACAGTTGAACATTGAATAGATGCTGTACAGGGACAGTTGAACAGTGAATAGATGCTGTACAGGGACAGTTGAACAGTGAATAGATGCTGTACAGGGACAGTTGAACAGTGAACGGATGCTGTACAGGGACAGTTGAACAGTGAATAGATGCTGTACAGGGACAGTTGAACAGTGAATAGATGCTGTACAGGGACAGTTGAACATTGAATAGATGCTGTACAGGGACAGTTGAACAGTGAACGGATGCTGTACGGGGACAGTTGAACATTGAATAGATGCTGTACAGGGACAGTTGAACAGTGAACGGATGCTGTACGGGGACAGTTGAACATTGAATAGATGCTGTACAGGGACAGTTGAACATTGAATAGATGCTGTACAGGGACAGTTGAACATTGAATAGATGCTGTACAGGGACAGTTGAACAATGAACGGATGCTGTACAGGGACAGTTGAACATTGAATAGATGCTGTACAGGGACAGTTGAACAGTGAACGGATGTTGTACGGGGACAGTTGAACAGTGAACGGATGTTGTACAGGGACAGTTGAACAATGAATGGATGCTGTACGGGGACAGTTGAACAATGAACGGATGCTGTACAGGGACAGTTGAACAGTGAATAGATGCTGTACAGGGACAGTTGAACAATGAACAGATGCTGTACAGGGACAGTTGAACAGTGAACGGATGTTGTACAGGGACAGTTGAACAATGAATGGATGCTGTACAGGGACAGTTGAACAGTGAATAGATGCTGTACGGGGACAGTTGAACAGTGAATGGATGCTGTACAGGGACAGTTGAACAGTGAATGGATGCTGTACAGGGACAGTTGAACAGTGAATAGATGCTGTACAGGGACAGTTGAACAGTGAAGGGATGCTGTACAGGGACAGTTGAACAGTGAATGGATGCTGTACAGGGACAGTTGAACATTGAATAGATGCTGTACGGGGACAGTTGAACAGTGAATAGATGCTGTACAGGGACAGTTGAACAGTGAAGGGATGCTGTACAGGGACAGTTGAACAGTGAACGGATGCTGTACAGGGACAGTTGAACATTGAATAGATGCTGTACGGGGACAGTTGAACAGTGAATAGATGCTGTACAGGGACAGTTGAACAGTGAACGGATGCTGTACAGGGACAGTTGAACAATGAACGGATGCTGTACAGGGACAGTTGAACAGTGAATAGATGCTGTACAGGGACAGTTGAACAGTGAATGGATGCTGTACAGGGACAGTTGAACAGTGAACGGATGCTGTACGGGGACAGTTGAACACTGAACGGATGCTGTACAGGGACAGTTGAACAGTGAATAGATGCTGTACGGGGACAGTTGAACAGTGAATAGATGCTGTACAGGGACAGTTGAACAGTGAACGGATGCTGTACAGGGACAGTTGAACAATGAACGGATGCTGTACAGGGACAGTTGAACAGTGAATAGATGCTGTACAGGGACAGTTGAACAATGAACAGATGCTGTACAGGGACAGTTGAACAGTGAACGGATGCTGTACAGGGACAGTTGAACAGTGAAGGGATGCTGTACAGGGACAGTTGAACAGTGAATAGATGCTGTACAGGGACAGTTGAACAATGAACGGATGCTGTACAGGGACAGTTGAACAGTGAACGGATGCTGTACAGGGACAGTTGAACAATGAACGGATGCTGTACGGGGACAGTTGAACAGTGAACGGATGCTGTACAGGGACAGTTGAACAGTGAACGGATGTTGTACAGGGACAGTTGAACAGTGAACGGATGCTGTACAGGGACAGTTGGGGTCTTACACCTGAGGGGGTTTTGTTGAGAATCTGGACAGCAACAGGAAAGAAGCTTCAGAGATGGCATGGAGTCCTGGTGGTAATGGGCTTGTAGTGTCTCCCTGATGGGAATTTGGTGAATAGGTGACTGCTTGGGTGGGTGGAGTCAGCAGTAATTTTTCAGCTCTTTTCTTGCACTGGCTATGAACAGGCCATTTCATGTCAGAAGCTGACAGCCAATAATCTTCTCGCTGAATGAATTACTTGCTTCAACCTGGACCTTGCAGAGGGAAAAGGCGGCAGGAAATCAAACGTGAAAGAGGTGGTCACAACACTCTCAATGATGGCTGAGTAAAAATTCATCAGGATAAGCCTTGAGATGTTAAGTTTCCGAAGCTGATGTAGGAAGAACAGTCTCTGCTGGCCATTCCTAGTGATGAGCATTACGTGCTTTTCCCACTTCAATGTACTGGCAAAAATAGTACCCCGGAATCTGAAAAATTTGACCACAAACACAGCCAGACCAGTAATGCAGGTAGGGGGTTGGCAGCAAGTCAAACCTCATTTTCACTCTCTTAATAGTATTAAGCTCCAAGTTATTATGTGCACACCATGCTGCATGATTGTCTACCTTTAGTTGATAGGGCACATCATTATTAGAGTTGAGACTAAAATGTAGTCATGTCATCTGTGAACTTTAGGATTTTAATGGATTTTGTCTGTAGAGGTGCAGTCATTTGTACAAAATGAGAACAAGAGGGGTGAATCAACACAGCCTGGAGAGACCCTATACTTGTAGACATTGGATCAGACAAGTAGGAGTCCAACCTTATATACTACTTCCTTCCTGTCAGGAAGTTCGTAATCCACTGACAGATACTGTAGGATACAGCTAGCTATGTTAACTTGCTGTGGAGTAACTTCTGAACAAAAGGTTTGAAAGTAAAGCTAAAATCCACAAACAAGATCCTCACATATGTGTTGGGGGAGTTCAAATGTTGAAGAAGGCAACAAAGGCACAAATTAACTACATCCTGAATTGACTGATTTGCTCTTTAAGCAAACTGTACTGGGCAAGTAATGGACTTAAGGTAGGACAACATCAGACATTCAAAGGTCTGGCCTAGTCCAGTAATCTTGTCTTTCTTGGAAAGCAGAATGATTGAAGCAACTTCCGCTATCCAGAACCCTGCATAATTGCAGCGGTGTTAAATATCGCAGTGAAGACAGGTGCTAACTGATCCACACTGTGCCTTAGAGTACTAGGTGAGACACCATCAGGGCATGGAGCTCTCCTAACATTTTGTTTTCTAAATACTTTCCAAATGTCCTTTTGCTTCACAGAATGTATAGGGTGGGATGGAGAGGAAGCTGAAGGTGAATGGGGCTGGGGTGAAGCGGGGGATAGTGACGTTGGAGTGGTGTAAACAGAGAAGGGGAGCTGGTAGGGGGTCGGCACATCAAGATCAGAGCAAGTGAGAAGAGATAGATGTTGATTGTCCTTATCAAAACGGCAATAAAACTGATCTTGGCAGGGCAGGGGAAGACTTAGGAGCACTTCTGTTTGAAGTTGGTAAGAGTTTGGAGGAAACTCCAGACTGCCCAGTTATTCTTGTTGAAGTCTCTCCCTACTTTTTCACAGTTTAAGAATAAGGGGTAGGCCATTTAGAACTGAGATGCGGAAAAACTTTTTCACCCAGAGAGTGGTGGATATGTGGAATGCTCTGCCCCAGAAGGCAGTGGAGGCCAAGTCGCTGGATGCATTCAAGAGAGAGTTAGATAGAGCTCTTATAGATAGCAGGGTCAAGGGATATGGGGAGAGGGCAGGAACGGGGTACTGACTGTGTATGATCAGCCATGATCACAGTGAATGGCGGTGCTGGCTAGAAGGGCCGAATGGCCTACTCCTGCACCTATTGTCTATTGTCTACTTCTCAGTGGTTTTTGCCACTTTCAGACTCAAATGTTTGTAACACATCTTTTCTAAAGTTAAATTATGACTCTTATGACACAAAATCCAACAGATTGTAAACTGGGAAAGTAATTGATCAGAATGCATTTCTGCTGCTGGGCTCTGAGGCTCCAATGGCTATGGCTTTTCTTGAGCATTTCACTTATTTTTCATAAACCTTCAATGTTTACATTTAAAAATCCTTCTTAGATAACTGGGATTATCAATGTGCTTAAAGATCAATAACCATTAAGAACATAATACAGGAATACTTCATCTGGACCTTTAAGTCGCCATCGCCAACTTCAAAATCATGGCTAATCATATTTCACCCATCACCCCTTCATGTGTGGATATCTGTGGATCTTTAGTTTAAATAAACTCGATGATTGGCCCTTCACAATCACTGCAGGCAGCAAAGCCCAAAGACTCATCAGTCTTTGTATGAAGTATTTTTTCCTCTGGTCCTTGGTCCTAGACTACCTAATCAAAGGAAACATCCTTCTTGGACTGAACATATTAAGCCCTTTATAACAATTGGTAATTTCCTCTCATTCTCCTTAACTTTACAGATTCTCTGAAGTCCCAGTATACTCGATTTCCCCTCATAAGACATAGGAGCAGAAATAGGCCATTCAGCCCATCAAGTCTGCTCCACCACTCCATCGTGGCTGATCCCAGATCCCATTCAACCCCATCATACACCTGTCTTCTTGCCACATCCTTTGATGCCCTGACCCTTCAGGAATCTATAACTTCCGCCTTAAATATACTCCGGGCCTTGGCCTATACTGTAGTCTGTGGCAGAACATTCCACAGATTTACTACTCTCTGGCTAACAAAATTCCTTCTTACCTCTGTTCTAAAAGGTTGCTCTTGAATTTTGAGGCTGTGCCTTCTAGTTCTGGATGCCCCCACCATAGGAAATATCTTCTCCACATCCACCTTATCTAGTCCTTTCAGCATTCGGTAAGTTTCAATGAGACACCCCCCCTTTCCACATTCTTCTAAATTCCAGTGAGTACAGGCCAAAAGCTGCCAAACTCTGCTCATATGTTAACACCTTCATTCCTGGAATCATCCTCGTGAACCTCCTCTGGACTCTCTCCAATGACAACACATCCTGTCTGAGAAATAGGGCCCAAATTTGTTCTCAACACTCCAAGTGCAGCCTGAATAGTGTCTTATAAAGCTTCAGCATTATCTCTTTGCTTTTATATTTTATTCCCCTTGAAATAAATGCCAACATTGAATTTGCCTTCTCTGCCACGGACTTAACCTGTAAATTAACCTTCTGGGAGTCTTGCATGAGGAATCCCAAGTCCCTCAGCACCTTTGATGTTTGAACCTTCTTCCCACTTAGATAATAGTCAACACTATTGTTCCTTTGACCAAAATGCATCATCGTACATTTCCCAACACTGTATATTCCATCTGCCACTTTTTTGCTCATTCTTCCAATCTGTCTAAGTCCTGCTGCAATTGCATTGCCTCCTCAGCACTACCTACTCTTTCATCTATCTTTGTATTATCTGCAAACTTTTCCAAATCACTGACAAACAATGTGAAAAGTAGCCATCCCAATACTGACCCCTGAGGAATACCACTAGTCACTGGCAGCCAAGCAGAAAAGGCCACTTTTATTCCCACTCGTTGCCTCCTGCCTGTCAACCATTCCTCTACCCACAACAGTATCTGTCCTGTTGTGGGTAATAAACTAGAATGCTCTCAATCCAATATTTTATAGGTGGAAGCTAACTGTACTTGGAGGCATGTGATAAAACAGGCTGTAGTCAGCATGGTTTCCTCAAGGAAAACCTTGCCTGACAAATCTGTTGGAATTCTTTGAAGAAGTAACAGAGGATAAACAAAGGAGAATCAGTTGGATCTTCGGAGAGCCTTTGACATGGTGCCACATGAGGCTGCTTAACAAGCTATGAGCCCATGATATTATAGGAAAGATCCTAGAGTGGATAAAGCAATGGCTGATTGGCAGGAGGCAAAATGTGGGAATAAAAGGAGCCTTTTCTGGCTAGCTGCCAGTCATTAGTGGTGTTCCACAGGGGTCTGTGTTGGGACCACTTCTTCTTACATTGTTTGTCAATAATTTGGATGATGGAATTGATAGCTTTGTTGCTAAGTTTGCAAACGATATGAAGGTGGGTAGTGGGGCATTTGAGGAAATAGAGAGGCTTGGATTAGGAGAATGGGTAAAGAAGTGGCAGATGGAATAGAGTGTTGGGAAGTGTATGGTCATGCATTTTGGTAGAAGAAATGAAGAGAAAATATGAAAAACTAAGGTGCAAAGGGACTTGGGAGTCCTTGTGCAGGATTCCGTAAAGGTTAACTTGCAGGTTGAGTCGGTGGTGAGGAAGGCAAATGCAATGTCGGCATTCATTTCAAGAGGTCTAGAATATAAAGGCAAGGATCTAATGTTGAGAGTTATAAAGCACTGTTGAGGCCTCATTTGGAGTATTGAGAGCTGTTTTGGTCCCTTATCTTGGAAAGGATATGCTGAAACTGGAGAGAGTTGAACCAAGGTTCACAAAAATGATTTCAGGATTGAATAACTTGTCATATGAAGAGTGTATAATGACTCTGGGCCTGTATTTGCTGGAAATCAGAAGAATGAGGGGTGACCTCATTGAGGCCTACTGAATGGTGAAAGGCCTTGATAGAGTGGATGTGGAGAGGATGTGTCCTATGGTGGGAGTACCTGGGACCAGAGGACACGATCTCCTTTTAGAATGGAGATGAAGAGGAATTTCTTTAGACAGAGGGTGGTGAAACTGTGGAATTCGCTGCTACAGGCAGCTGTGGAGGCCGAGCCTGTACGAATATTTAAAGCAGAGGTTGTTGTTTTCTTGATTGGTCAGGGTATGAAGGGATATGGGGAGAAGGCAGGAGATTAGGGCTGAGAGGAAAATTGCATCAGCCAAGATGAAATGATGGAGTAGACTCAATGGATCAAATGGCCTAATTCTGCTTCTATATATTGTGGTCTTATGGTATGTTATAACAGATAATTCAGTACTAATAATGCATTTGATTCTTATCTGGCACCAAGAATAGCTAGGGTACCAAATTAAACTGCTACAATGTAAAAAAAAAGTTGGCTTCAGCTCTACTTTCTGGCCTGTTCAAGTCGTCAAGTTCAATTTTATTGAACTTATGTCATATGTTATCTGACTACATAAATACAACCAAATGAAACAATATTCCTCTGGGCCACGGTGCACCCACATGTATCACACGCAGCACATAAAACAAAATACTACCACAATAAGTTAACAAAACATAGTTCAAAATGCACATGAAGTGTGCAACACAAATAAACAGTAAACAGATTGTTGTCCTGGTGGTGGCAGGGTATTCAGTCGTCTCATAGCCTGAGGGAAGAAGCTGTTACTTAGTCTGACATGATGCTTCCAAACCTCCTTCTTGACAGAGGTGGGTCAAAGAAATTGTGGTCAATCCTCAACAATGTTTTGACCCTCTGCAACACTCCCAGTTAATGTCACAAACTGGGGGTGGGGGAAGAAGTCAAGTCGTCACTTTTATTGTCATTTCGACCATAACTGCTGGTACAGTACACAGTAAAAATGAGACAACGTTTTTCAGGACCATGGTGTTACATGACACATGACAAAAACTAGGCTGAACTATGTGAAAAAACAACACAGAGAGAAAAAAAAACACACAACAACTACACTAGACTACAGACCTACCCAGGACTGCATAAAGTGCACAAAACAGTGCAGGTATTACAATAAATAATAAACAGGACAATAGGGCAAGGTGTCAGGCCAGGCACTGGGTATTGAGGAGTCTGATAGCTTGGGGGAAGAAACTGTTACATAATCCAATGACCCCAGTGATCCTCTCTGCGGTTTTTACTATCCTGTCGGTTGTTGTGGTCCGATACCTTGCAGCTTCCATACCACACAAACCAGACAAGAGACTCTCGGTGGTGCTCCTGTAGAAAGCTATTAGAATGGGAACGGGGTGCCTTGCATGCGTCAGTCTCCTAGGAAAGTATAGGTGCTGCTGTGCCTTCTTGACTAATGAGGTAGTGTTGTGGGTCCAGGTTAGATTGCCATTATGAGCATATCAAAAGTCTTTGTGCTCTTTACTCTCTCCACGGCAGATCACTTGATGTGCAATGGAGAGTGGTCGCCTCGCACCTTCCTGAAGTCCACAATCATCTCTCTTGTCTTGTTCATGCTGAAACTCTGGTTGTTATTCTTGCACCATTTGACAAGCCTTTCTGTATGCTGATTCATCTTTGTTGCTGACGACTGTTGTTATCATCAGTGAACTTGATGATGCAGTTTGAGCCGAATTTGGCAATGCATTCATGAGACAACAGCACGAACAGCAGCAGACTGCGCACAGCCGTGGGGAGCACCAGATGTTGTTGTCAACTCAGACTAACTGGGGCCTTTTCATCAAGAAATCCAAGATCCAGTTTCTGAGAGGGGGTGTTGAGTCCCAACAAGGACAGGTTATCCACTACCTCTGTGAGATAACAGTGTTAAAGCCCGAGTTGAAGTCAATGAACAACATTCTTGTTTATGAGGCTTCACTTTCTATGTGGGACAGGATGGAGTGGACCCCATAACCTTCAAATTCTATATAGTCTAAAGATCTGTCCACCTCATTTCTTTCCAAATTCTATATAACTAATACTATACTTCATCAGGGAATGCATTATTTTACTATCAGATTGAACAAATCTACATTAAACACTGCTGCAGGAAAGCAGCATCCATCATCAGCATCCAGGACTCACTCTCTTCTCACTGCTGCCATCAGGAAGAGGTACAGGAGCCTCGGACTCACACCACAGTTACTAGCCCTCAACCATTAGGCTTCTGAACCAAAGGGAATAATTCCACTCAATTTCTCTTCCCTCATCATTGAAATGTTCCCACAACCTATGGACTCAGTTTCAAGGACTCTTCATTTCATGTTCTCAATATTTATTTCTCATTTATTAATCATTATTGTTTCTTCTACTTGCATTTGCACAGCTTGTTGTCTTCTGCACTCTGGTTGAATGCCCTAGTTGTGAGGTGCTTCATTGATTCTGTTATAGTTATTATTTTATAGACTTATTGAGTATGCCTACAAGAAAATGAATCTCAGGGTTGTTAATGGTGGCATATATATACTTTGATAATAAAATTTACTTTGAACTTTGAGATAACACAACATTCTTATGTCATCCTCTTCAAGAGCCACACTAAACCAACAAAATTAACTTTCCCTGGTTATGATGAAAGTCAAAAGATTATTGACAAACATGAACATGATTTTTTTTTGGTCACAACTCCTGCTTAATCTCTGGTATATCTAGCATTTTATTTAAGATTTCAACCGTACTCTATTCTAAGACTTTAGTCTTTTTCTCTCTATACAAGCTAGTACATAATTTTCCAAAACTTGCACCACCTCCAACGGGATCCCACCACCAAGCACACCTTTCCCCCCCCCCCCCCACTTACTGCTTTCTGCAGGGATCACTCCCTACCTGACTCCCTTGTCCATTCATCCCTCACAAATGATCTCCCTCTTGGCACTTATCCTTACAAGCAGAACAAATGCTACACCTGCCCCTACACCTCTTCCCTCACTACCATCCAGGGCCCTAAACAGTCCTTCCAAGTGAGGCAGCACTTCACTTGAAAGTCTGCTGGGGTCATTTACTATGTTTGGGGTTCCTGCTGTGGCCTCCTGTACATCAGTGAGATCCATCGTAGACTGGGAGACCACTTCACTGAACATCTACACTCCATCCGCCAGAACAAACAGGATCTCCCAATGGCCACCCATTTTAATTGCACTTCCCGTTCCCATTCGATATGTCCATTCATGGCTGCCTCCACTGTCGTAATGAGGCCACACTAAGGTTGGAGGAACAACACTTTATATTGCGTTTGGTTAGCCTCCAACCTGATGGCATGAGCAGCAATTTTTCAAACTTCTGGTAATGACCCCTAACCACCCCTCCCCCCTTCTCCATTTCCCTTCCCCTTGCCCACCCATTACCTCCTTCTGGTGCTCCTTCCCCCCTTTTCACTTTCTTCCATGGCCTTCAGTCTCTTTCACCAATCAACTACCCAGCTCTTTACTTCATCCCTCCCCCTCCAGGTTTCACTTCTCTCCCCTTCACCCACCTTTTAAATCTACTCCTCAGCTTTTTTTCTCCAAGGGTTTTGGCCCAAAACATACACTATACTTTTCTTTCCATAGATGTTACCTGGCCTGCTGAGTTCCTACAACATTTTGAGTGTGTTACCTAGACAAATTACTATTCCCCTCTGACTAGCAGCTTGTTCACCATCCTGGTGTTATGTATAACCCTAAACTGAGTATTGAATCTTATATCTGTGTCATCATTAAAACCACCTACTGTCAATTCTGTTGTATCACTAGTTCTGCCGGAGGTCATTCAAAAAACTCTCATCTTATAAGTTCTATTATTCACCAATCACTATCAGATTTCTAACATACACTGGCTATTGGATCAGAAAATAAAAAAAGAACAGGAGTAGGCAATTTGGCCCCTCATGTATGTTAGCTTTCAAAAGGATTACTGCTGATTTTCTACCTCAACATTTCCCACCCTATCTTTATATCTTTAGATTCCTCTAATAACCAGAAACCACTGATCTGTGTTTTGGATAATTTTCTAAGGCCCACCAAAGATTGATGAAGATGAAGAATTTTCACTTTCCAGCCCTTTATCCTTATTTTGAACTAGATTGATGCTCCACACACAAAATGCTGGTGGAACGCAGCAGGCCAGGCAGCATCTATAGGGTGAAACGCTGTCGATGTTTCGGGCCAAGACCCTTCGTCAGGACTAACTGAAAGGAAAGATAGTAAGAGATTTGAAAGTAGAAGGGGGAGGGGAAAATGTGAAATGATAGGAGAAGACCGGAGGCTGTGGGGTGAAGCTGAGAGCCAGACAGGTGATTGGCGAAAGGGATACAGAGCTAGAGAAGGGAAAGGATCATGGGACGGGAGACCTAGGGAGAAAGAAAGGGGGAGGGGAGCACCAGAGGGAGAGGGAGAACAGGCAGAGTGATGGGCAGAGAAAGAAAAAAAAGGGAGGGGGAAAAAAACTAAATATATCAGGGATGGGGTAAGAAGGGGAGGAGGGGTATTAACGGAAGTTAGAGAAGGCAATGTTCATGCCATCAGGTTGGAGGCTACCCAGCCAGTATATAAGGTGGTGTTCCTCCAACCTGAGTGTGGCCTCATCTTGACAGTAGAGGAGGCCATGGATAGACATATCAAAATGGGAATGGGACATGAAATTAAAATGTGTGGCCACTGGGAGATCCTGCTTTCTCTGGTGGACAGAGCGTAGGTGTTCATTGAAACGGTCTCCCAGTCTGCGTCGGGTCTCACCAATATATAAAAGGCCACATCAGGAGCACCGGACGCAGTATACCACACCTGCCGACTCACAGGTGAAGTGTCGCCTCACCTGGAAGGACTGTCTGGGGCCCTGAATGGTGGTGAGGGAGGAAGTGTAAGGGCAGGTGTAGCACTTGTTCCACTTGCAAGGATAAGTGCCAGGAGGGAGATCGGTGGGAAGGAATGGGGGGGATGAATGGACAAAGGAGTCGTGTACGGAGTGATCCCTGCGGAAAGCAGAAAGAGGGGGGGAGGGAAAGTTGTGCTTGGTAAGATTGATGCTCCTTGGGTTTAGTCGGGGATATCAGCTGCCCAACATCCATCCTGTAAAGAATTCCTAAGAATTTTGTATACCACGTCTCACTTTTCTGAACTCCAAAGAATAGAGACCTAGCTTACTCAATCTTTCATCACTTAATGCATAAATCTGGTAAATCTTCACATTTTTCTATAGTAAGTCAATGGATTCCAACTAATTGGGCTAAAATGCACTGGTTCTGATGTGTCCCATTAACTGGGATCCACTGTAGGTAAGGAGATCAAAACTCTACACAATCCATCTTTCTGATTTCGCCAAGGTCTTAACATATAAATTGTAGTAAGACATTTTTACTTGCATATTCAAATGATCTTGAAATAAAAACCAAAAGACTAACAGACTTCCTGTCTACTGCACCTGCATGTCGGTGCTTAAGGTCTTGTGTATAAGGACACCCAAATCCCCATGAACATTAACATTTTCCAATTTTTCATCATTTAATAAATATTCAGCATTTTTTCACTCATTTTTTCATACTGTACTCTCTCTGCTGATATAACCACTCACTCAGCTTGTTTATATCCCCTTCCCTCTTTGTACCTTTATCATTAGTTATGATTTCTATTTCTATTCTATGATTTATGATTTCACCTCTATGTTTCTCTGTAATATCTTTCAGACTGAAAGCCCTCCAGAATCCCTGAGCTCCTTCAACTCAGAATTCTTGCATCTTGGAAGATGTGCCTTCAGCTGCAATGGGCCCAAGTCCTGAAACTCCTACCACAATATGGCTCTCTCTTCTCCTTTAAAATGCTCCGTAAAACATTGTCCTTTAACCAAGCTTTTGGTTGCTACAATATTTTTCATGTTCTGGCTGTGGTATGGATTCTAGAAATGGAAAAAGTTGTTTTCACTATGGCTTAATGTTAATGAGCAGGCATTTGCTTTCAGCTTAATGACAACACTCCCTCAAAGTTAGAAGATGCAAGGTCCAAATTTCATTATGTTTGTGTCCATACAAGTCTGCTGGTTGAAGGACTCATAAAACCTTTGAAATTCTCTTGCTCTATGAAAAGCCAGTATTTGTTCAGCCAAGGAAATACTTCTGTGATGTTGACTATCCAAATAATAATTGGCTGGGATAATTGGAATACCACCTGCCTCTTCTTTGAAATAATATATGGGGTATATTTTCTGATGGCCGAATCAGTGGCAGGAGCAGGCCACAGCGACGAGGTTTCTTGCAGATCGGCGATGCTCATTTTGCAGGCATTCAGGCTCATTCCGACAGCTCAATCAGTGGCAGGAGCAGGCCACAGTGAAGAAGTTTATTGCAGGTTGGCAATGCTCGTTCAGAAGTACAGAAGGGACAAGCAGGGCAGCCATTGGTGAGAATAGGCCAATGGTGAGAGTAGGAGAATCCAGCTTTGGCTCAAAGAAGGCTTCAGCTCAAAGGAGGCGTTAGCTCTGGGTAAGTTTCTGTTAAGGTTCTCTTTTTGTCCTAGTGTAGTAAATGGCTGTTGTGTATTCTTCATGCCAGATGCTGGAGTCCTGGGAAACTCGGAGTCTCCCAGGGAACTATACCCACGTGAAGTGCATCCAGCTGCAGCTCCTTGAAGACTGTGTTAGGGATCTAGAGCAGCAGATGGATGACCTTTGGCTAGTATGGGAGAGAGAGGAGTTAGAGGGAAGTAGTCACCCCAAAGTTGCAGGAGGAAAGTAGATGGGTGACTGCCAAGAGAAATGGAAATGTGAATAGGCAGTTAGCACAGAGCATCTCTGCGACCATTCCCCTCAAAAATAAGTATATTGCTTTGGATACTGTTGTGGGAGATGACCCCCCCCCCCCCAAGGGAAATGTTATGTAATGAATCGGAGGTGATTAGAGAGCTTAAGGCGAAAGAATCCTCAGGAGGCAGTGATCACAATATGACTGAGTTCAACTTGAAATTTGATCAGGAGAATGTAAGGCCTGATGTAGCAGTATTTCAGTGGAGTAAAGGAAATTACAATGGTATGAGGGACTAGTTGGCCAAAGTAAATTGGAAGGAGATGCTGGCAGGGATAACAGCACAGCAGCAATGGTATGAGTTTCTGGGGAAAATGAGGAAGGTGCAGGATAGATGTATTCCAAAAATAAAGAAATACTCAAATAGCAAAATAGTACAACCATGCTGACAAGAGAAGTCAAGGCTAAATGTAAAAGCAAAAGGGAGGGTGTAAACAAAGCAAAACAAAGTGTGAGGGAACAGAAGTGAGTACAGTTACTATTACAAGGGAGAAAGTGCCCAAAAAGCTGAAAGACTTAAGGGTACATATGTCACCCGGACTAGATGAACTGCAACGAGGGTTCTGAAAGAGGTAACAGCAGAGACTGGGGAGTATTAGTAATGATCTTTCAAAAATAATTGGACTCTGATAAATGTGAAGATACAAAAAGACTAAGCGCAAGAATTTGTACCCAATTGACTTAAAGCACTAAACAGCACAGGTGCATTAACAATGGAAAATACCTTGTGAAACATGACTTATCTCTGGTTAAAGCTTGTGTGCAACAGACAGCCATCAATACAGACCACTAAGGTTTCAGAATTCTGAACGTAGTACACATAAGTTTGTCAAACAAAGATTAACACTTATATACTATCTTGGTTGCTTCTTTCTCACCTCTGCACTAAAGAACAACTTCATCACTGCTTCAGTGATAAACAATCTTTCAAAGCATCCTTCACAAATTAAATGTTGTAATTCTCAACAAGTTGCATTTTTAAATCACATTTAACTTGGAAAAAGTACTCAGTGTCTTCACTTACAAGAACAATACAATGGTACTGTAGGTCCTATGAACTAAATATTCAACCCTTTTGTATGCAAAAGTATTGTTTATGATCAATTGAACTTCTTAAAAGTTGACTGTGAATGCTTTGAAAAAAGAGACATTTAGTAAGATAACAACCTCTGCGAAAGGAAAATTGCAAAATTATCAAAATACCATTTTAATCTTTTTAATGTTGTAGTGCTGCAATTGCAGAGCATTGCTTAAACTTCATACAGAAATGACATCAGATAGCTTTACTTTAGCTAACATCACTGCAACAAGACAATGTGCACAGTTCTCAATCCAGCCACTTTTCTCTGGAACAATGTTGCGTAAAGATAGGGAAAAAAGCAGCTGTCTGTGAGCAGGAATCATAAACTGACATTAGCTTTGCTTAAATAATGCAAAGGAAAATAAACCTAAGTACGGTGCACATAACAGGTCAACTAACACCTCTACAAAGGTCTGTGACTCACTTTCTTCACTTTATGTGTGCTAGGCTGTGAGTATAAAGAATACTGCGTTTGCATAAATAATACTGTTGTTTCAAAAGCAGTAAAGATAAAGAGCATGACAAAGTGGGGTGGTTTATGAAGAGTGAATGAAGTCACCTATTGTTACTTGATGTATCTATCTGAGTTCCTTTATCTCTATGTTTTTCTACACACACATAGATTTTTGTGTCCTTGTGCATGTGCAGAGTTGGCAGAACCCTACCCTTTAACTTCAGCTTCTAGGTTTCAGTGGTTTTATGACTATTTTATTTCATTCTGATTTTCAGATGTTTCTTAGTAGACTACTTCACCCACATGCTCTGTCACCCACTCACTACTGCTTGACCTTGTATTTTTTTTAAAGATACTAATTTCATTTTTTTGTAAATTCAATCCACTACTGCTACTACTAGTTTGCCTAGAAAAAATAACTGTCATTTCCTTAAATAATGAAGAGGAAAGCATACCATTGTATAGTGCACACAACCTTTTGAAAATTCCTGTTTTCTCGCACATCTCTCGCTGTTAAAAGAAATTGCATGTAAAGCAGTGGTTTATTTCTTCCACACAAACTGACTACTTGAAACTTAATAGCACAGTGAGAGTCAATGGGTTCTCTGAACTGTCCTTGTAGCTTTTGGAAAACTGTCACAAACCTGTCAGCATTGAGAAAAATTACAAGTTCAACAATATCTGCCTCTTTACATGAAATGTGGGTGTGCAAAGGCCCATGAAACTATGGTTTACACAATGTAGAGGGAATGAAAACTGCATTGATCATTACTAGGCAAAATAACTATTTGGCACAGGTTAGTTGGGCAAAAGGGCCTTTTCTGTGCAGTGGTGCTCTCTGACTTTATATAGAAAACTGGAAACATGAATCATTGACAAACATTAAATTTTGATCAATAAATCTGAAGAGATGGAAGTCGACAGAGAATAAGATACACAAGAGTAGATGGAATTATTTTCTTATGATAGGGGTATATTAAAAAAGGGCATAGATTTAAGGTGAGAGCAAAGAGTTTAAGGATTCTGGGTGAAAAGTAATTGACTTATGGAAGTAGGTGATAGAATCAAATAAAATCACTCTGTTACACAGGTACTTGCATAGGTAACAAATGGAAGGATATGGATCTAACCACTTACATTCTCATCCAAGAGTATATTACAAACAATAAAGGACCAGGCACCAATCCCTGCAGTATACAATTGCTACAGATGCCCAGTTAAGAAAACAATCTATACCTCCTATCACAAAACTAATTCTTTTTTTAAATTTTTTTTTATTAGTTTTTCTATACATTTTACAAATTAAAAACCCCAAATCCCAATGAGGAACATTAATACAGTGCAAAATTAAGCATACAATGACAATATGCTACAAAGGAAGAGAATTTGACAAAAAAGCACCTAAATTGAAGACAAGTAAACTTAGTATCCTCCCCAAGCCCCACAACACAAAAAAAACAACTCCAGACCAACCACAACACAATATAGAGAGTATAAATCAGGACAATCAAACTCCCAGACTATGAATACACTTAGCAACAGAGGATAATAATGCCTACTACCAGAAAAAAAAGGGAGCTGAAAGCAAGGGACCGAAAAGAAAAAAAAACCCTAGTCAAGAGGAAGGTTATGAAAGTACTCGATAAAAGGTCTCCAGACCTTATGGAACGTTAGATCCGAATTAAGAACTGAATAATGAATTTTTTCGAGGTCCAAGCAGGCCATAATGTCGTTAAGCCATTGAACATGAGTGGGCAGGACAACATCTCTCCATCTAAGGAGGATCAAGCATCTAGCCAGGAGAGAGGCAAAGGATAATATTCGGCATTTGGTCGGACTCAGACGTAAATCTGTCTCGCCCCAGAAACTGAACAAAGCAATTAAGGGATTTGGTTCTAGGTGCTGATTCAGAATACACGATAACGTAGTGAAGACATCTTTCCAAAATTTCTCCAAGCTAGGACAGAACCAGTACATATGGAAGAGAGAGGCCACGCCCCATTTCACAGAGTGGACTAATGTTAGGTACAAAACTAATTCTGTATCAGTTTTGCCAACATCCCTTAGATCCCTCATGCCTCAACCTTCTGAGCTAGTCTACCATGTGCCTTACCAAAGTCCGTGGAAACTATATCTATAGCTTCATCAATTTTTTTAGTCACCTAGGCCCTGAGGATTTATCTATCCTGACGTGCAAACCTATGTCTGATACAGATTCCTGAACATCAGCATACACTCTCTTAACTCTCCAACCTCCTTCTCACTGATGAATACCAATGAGAGAGATTAATTCAGGACTTTGCTCATGTCCTCTAGTCCACACATAGATTAGCCCTTGGGTCCCCTTGACCTACTGTTTCCTTAGCCATCCTCTTTTTACTGATATACTTTAGAATTCTTTTTAACCCTACTTGCCAAGGTCATTTCATGGTCATTTTTGCCTTCCCAATTTCTTTGTTAAGTTCCCTCTCATGTGCCCTATGAACATCAAAAGTTTTGTTCAATATCAATTTCCTATACCTGATGTAGGCTTACTGCTCCCCACCCCCCCCCCCCCCCCAAGTAGTCTGCCAAATTTTGGAACAGGTCAGAAGTCCACTATTCCAAAAAGAAATAGCACAATGAGGACAGGAGCTGAGATGAGAGTCATGAATCCAAAGACGGGAGGGGAGGAGAAAGAGAGAGGAGAGAGGAGAGAGAGAGAGAGAGAGAATATATATATATATCTCTCTCATAAAATCATCTCTAGGTTGTGAATATCCTTGGTTGCCTCAGAGAGTAGCTGAGTAGATTAGAGTCAGTGAATAGGGAACAGAGTTTGGAATCTGGTGTGAAGACAATGGTCATCTGCATCTGTTTCATTGCAGGAAATTTCTACTCACTTGGTTTATCAATAAACAAGAAATTTCACCTGTAAAATTAGTCTGGAGAAGCTAGAGTTATTCACCTTGAAGACAAGAAAGCTGAATAGATAATTGATAGTGATGTACAAGAATATAATTTATTTAAAAAGGCAAAGCCTACTCAGTTAATCTGAATGAGTCTTATAGAATCATTCAGCCTAAACTGTCCAAGATGGCCAGTGGCAGCCTTTCATATTAACCCCATCACCCAGGACTTGGTCCATTGACCTCTATGCCTAAGCAACTTAGACACTTCTTAAATGCAGTTGCTAACCTTACTTCAGTCGCTTTGTTGGACACAGCACTGCAGGTATTTGCCACTTACTGTGTGAAGAAAGGCCTTCTCAGATCCCCTCTGAATCTCTCCCCCCCACCCGCCACCATATGATAACTGTTCAAGCATGCAGGCAAGTAAAGGGCAATAAGGCACAGCTTTAAATTTTTGAGTTAAAGATATTGGGAGTTTGGAGGAGGGGGATGTTTTTATTTACACAAAGGCCTGTTATGATTTGGCATTCACTGCCTTATGGCATGATGGGAACAGGATACAGCAGTGGCTTTAAAAGGGAAATGACTTAGCTCTTGACACATAATAATTTACAGGGCTTTGGAGAAGAAGGAGCAAGGGAGTTTGGCTGATGGGACTGTTAAATTCAGGCTACGTCCACACTAGACCGGATAATTTTGAAAACGCCGGTTTCGCGTAAAAATGATAGGCGTCCACACTATGCGTTATTAAAAATATCTCTGTCCACATTGAATCAGAGATTTCGGCGAATCTCCTCCTACTGTGCATGCGCAGAACACATCTACCGAAAACAAGCGACATGTTTGGTGTCGAATCTCGTCATGAAAGTGCGTGTTTGTGTAGTTACAGACTAGAAAAACTTAAAACGACGGACAGCTGTTGGCTCTGGCGCAGGAGAACTTAAAAGTAAAAAAAACAAATACTAGAGCGTACAGAGGCAACCGACAGGGAGTTCACAGACAGATTGACCCAGCTGACGACGAACATTGGAAAAACTGACTAACTCTGTTGCATTAATAAAGCACCTTGTTAAATGTGTAAAACATGTCTGCATCAGTGTTATCTTGTATTTCCATACAATGTTACATTAGGCTGTTACACATCTATTGTCAGAGAAGTACTTGCATAAATAGGTAAACCACCTTCATACCAGCAAGGATAGAAATCAGGGCAAAGTGAGTATACTTATTTATTCAGTAAGTTGTGGGTCAAAGTATTTGGTGAGTTCATTTCTAACTCTTCTGGCGTCAGTCTCGTTGCCATCTGTTCTGAAATTGTTAGGTTGTGTTCAAGAAAACAATGAAATAGCACGCTGCCGTCTGACAGCATTTTCAGATTTCTCCGGTTACCCCGTCCACACTGCTCTGGCCAACCTGGCATTTTCAAAATTAAAACAACAACACACACAAAATGCTGGTGGAACACAGCAGGCCAGGCAGTATCGATAGGAGAAGTACTGTCGACGTTTCGGGCCGAGACCCTTCGTCAGGACTAACTGAAAGGAAAGATAGTAAGAGATTTGAAAGTAGTGGGGGGACGGGGGTTTTTTAGGGGTTCTCTTACTATCTTTCCTCTCGGTTAGTCCTGACGAAGGGTCTCAGCCCGAAACGTCGACAGTACTTCTCTTATAGATGCTGCCTGGCCTGCTGTGTTCCACCAGCATTTTGTGTGTGTTGTTGTTTGAATTTCCAGCATCTGCAGATTTCCCCGGGTTTTCAAAATTACACACTTTGGAGAGCGTTTCTGAAAAGCTCTGGTTTCAGGGGACGAAAATACCATTTTAGTGTGGATATTGTATAAAAACGAAGAGAAAAGGCTTTGGTTACAGACTTATCCGGTGTAGTGTGGACGTAGCCTCAGAGTCATTTATCACCGCTGTAATGGAAGGAGATCCACAATTAATTTGCACACAACAAGCTCTCACAAACACTCTACTTAGCAGATAATCTGGTTTAGTGGCATTTATTAATGGATAAGTGTTAGCTGGCACACCACAGAATCTCCCTTACTCTTCTTCAAAGAAGTGCTGTCAGATCATTTCCATTCCCTGGCAGGAAAGTAAGGCTATAGTTGAATGTACGTTACAAATGCGTGGATCATCACAATACAGCATTCCCACAGGAGTACACAGAAAAGAATTTTCAGTGTTCAAGTCCCCAACTCAGGAGTGATTTTCAAAAAGTTTCAAGCACTCTTTATTGATCAATCACTTAATAATTCAAACCCTTTCAATACAATAAATAACCTTGACAATCACTTCAAAGTTGCAACAACATTGTAACTGTTACCAACTTAGTCAATAGTGTACGAGGCCAGTTTTTGGTACTTACATATAGATTCAGCTGCAAGAAATCAGTAGTAACTTATTTATCATCACAATCATTTCCCATAATATCATCCAGAACAAACTAAATATTAAAATTAATCATGATGCTGTAATTCTGCATTAATAGTCCTATTCAAGTCTTTGATTACTTATAACAATTTCTTTATCATGATCTCATACTGATTTAAAGATTGCTGAACGCACATTTTGGAATATGACTGATCTAGGGCAACCACAATTAGTTATCTCAATAACAAATATTGTTTGTTAAGTAACTAGAGGTTTCAGAAAAAATTCAAACCATCTTCTGTTCTTCCACCCACTTCACTACATTCATTCTGAATATATTCAATTGTTAATTTTGCTCATAGAAGCCATTTCCCAGTCACTGTATTAACTATCATTTAATAATTAACTATATTTTTAAAAATCACAGTCCAATTTGGAAAATACTGCCAAGAAATAAATGATACAGTACTTGATAGCATTCTCTGAGACAAGACTGTAGGCAGAATAAAGAGTCTGACACTGCTTAAACAATAGTTCAGTTAGATATCGATACTTTTATGCCATTCTGGATATTATTATTGTGTTAGATTCATAAAACCATAGAGAAGTACAGCAGAAAAACAGGCCTTCAGCCCATCTAATCCATGCCAAAACTATTTAAACTGCCTACTCCCATTGATCTGTACCGGGACCAGAGCCCTCCATATCCCTACCATCCTTGAATCTATCCAAACTTCTCTTAAAACGTTGAAATCGAGCTCACATGCACCACCTGTGCTGGCAGCTCATTCCACACTCTCACAACTCGCTGAGTGAAGAAGTTTCTCCTTATATTTCCTCTTAAAATTTTTTGCCTTTCACCTTTAACCTTTGATCTCTAGTTATAGCTCCACCCAACCTCAGTGGAAAAAATACGAGGAAATCTGCAGATGCTGGAAATTCAAACAACACACTCAAAATGCTGGTGGAACACAGCAGACCAGGATATGTCTATCCATGGCCTCCTCTACTGTCAAAATGAATCCAAACTCAGGTTGGAGGAACAACACCTTATATACCGGCTGGGTAGCCTCCAACCTGATGGCATGAACATTTACTTCTCTAACTTCTGTTAATGCCCCTCCTCCCCTTCTTACCCCATCTCTGACATATTTAGTTGTTTGTTTTTTTCTCTCTCTCTCTGCCCATCACTCTGCCTGTTCTCCATCTCCGTCTGGTGCTTCCCCCCCCCCCCCCACACTTTCTTTCTCCCGAGGCCTCCCGTCCCATGATCCTTTCCCTTCTCCAGCTCTGTATCCCTTTTGCCAATACCTTTCCAGCTCTTAGCTTCACCCCACCCCCTCCGGTCTTCTCCTATCATTTCGCATTTCCCCCTCACCCTCCTACTTTCAAATCTCTTACTATCTTTCCTTTCAGTTAGTCCTGACTAAGGGTCTCGGCCCAAAACGTTGCCAGTGCTTCTCCTTATAGATGCTGCCTGGCCTGCTGCGTTCCACCAGCATTTTGTGTGTGTTGTCTCAGTGGAAAAAGCCTGCTTGCATTTACCCTATTTATACCCCTCATAACTAAATTCCTTAATTAATCAAACCTATCAATAATGCAAGTTTGGATATTTGTTTCCTGGCTATTTAAGGTAAATTGCTGTGACAAAATGCTGCTACGTTTTCAAAGAAAAGACTATTTTCCAAAGGAAGACCTACAATGTGAAACATAACTGTAAATACAAATTTTAATATGGTTATAACATGTTCCTATCTATATAGTTTTTAAAAGATTCTCTTTGCACAAATGGGGATTACAATCAAATTTTAAAAATTAGTTCTGATGTAGGGTTTCAACCCAAAATGTCAGCAGTTCCTTTCCTGCCACAAATGCCGCTGAACCTGCTGAGTTTCTTCAGCAGATGTTTGTTGCTTGTTAAAAAAAAATTAACAGGACTTAACTAATCATATTTATGTTCACAAGGGGACATAGCAGTGGTGTGATTTTGAACATTGAGAAATAAAAAGTTCCAAAGCTGAAAACTGAAATAAAGATACAGAATGCTAGAAATGGTAGAATCTCAAGTGGTGACGAGCGGGTGTACAGGAGTGAGGTATGCCAACTAGTGAATGGTGCCACAGCAACAACCTGCACTCAATATCAGTAAGACTAAAGAGCTGATTGTGGACTTCAGAAAGGGTAAGATGAAGGAACACATACCAATCCTCATAGAGGGATCAGAAGTGGGGAGAGTGAGCAGTTTCAAGTTCCTGGGTGTCAAGATCTCTGAGGATCTAACCTGGTCCCAACATATCAATGTAGCTATAAAGAAAGCTCAACAGCGGCTATACTTCATTAGGAGTTTGAACAGATTTGGCATGTCAACAAATACACTCAAAAGTTTCTATAGATATACCGTGGAGAGCATCCTGACAGGCTGCATCACTGTCTGGTAAGGGGTGGGGGGGTGGGGGATCTACTGCACAGGACCGAAAGAAGCTGCAGAAGGTTGTAAATCTAGTCAGCTCCATCTTGGGTACTAGCTAGACTACAAAGTACCAGGACATCTTTAGGGAGCGGTGTCTCAGAAAGGCAGTGTCCATTATTAAAGGCCTCCAGCACCCAGGACATGCCCTTTTCTCACTGTTACCATCAGGTAGGAGGTACAGAAGCCTGAAGGCACACACTCAGTGATTCAGGAACAGCTTCTTCTCCTCTGCCATCTGATTCCTAAATGGATATTGAACCCTTGGACACGACTTCACTTTTTGTAATATCCAGTATTTCTGATTTTTGCACATTTTTAGCTATTCACTATATGTATAGTGTAATTGATTTACCTATTTATTATTATTATCTTTATTTTTCTCTTCTAGATTATGAATTGCATTGAACTGCTGCTGCTAAGTTAACAAATTTCCCATCACATGCCAGTGATAATAAACCTGATTCTGATTCTGAAATGCTCAGCAGGTCAAAAAGAGACATTAACGTTTTAATTCAAAACTGTGTATTAGTCCCTATGAATGGCAAAACCAATTTCCTCCCTCTCCACCTTTAGTAATTATTCTTTCTAATCAGTTTATGTCATTGTGATGCCATTGTGATAATACCATGAGTGACAGTTGTACATTTCAACTTATGGAAAAAGTAAGACTTAAACCCGGTAAAAATAGACCTGTTCATTTCCTGGGGACAGACTATAAAGGACATATAAGACAGGTTTATGCAGACCTTTAAGACAACCATCAAATTCAGTATCATTCTGGTCAATTCTGTATTCTGTGATATTAATTAGTAAAAATCTATGCTCTCTGTATTTTTTACCTCATTTTCAAAATGAACTAATAGTTAAATAGATGATAAAGAAAAATGTTCTGTATGCTTTAATTTCCGTATCTAGTTTTATTTTGTACCAAATCTTCTCAAACTGTTAATGACATACAGCCTTTGGCGTGCCTTCATTGTGACACTAGGTACTTAAAACTGCTCAATCCTTCCATTGTTAACCCTCAATGAGGATTAGCGTGTGTTCCCCTGACTTTCCCATCCAGAAAGCTACAATCAATCCTTGCTGGCATTCACTGCGGCTGTGGAAGTAGACAGGCTGGTAAGGAGGGCATTTAGCATGCTGGTCTTCAGTCAGGAGAAGTGACAGTACATTGCAGTTATACAAGTCGTTGACAGATATTTGGACTATTAAGTACAGTTTGGGTCACACTACTATAGGAAAACATTGTCTAGCTGCAGAGGGTACAGAAGAGATTTGTGAGTGTGCTGACTGATCTACAGAGCCTAAGTTGTAGGGAGAGTTTGGCCACACTGGCTTGGAGAATGAGGGGTGATCTCATAGAAATTTATGAAATCATGAGGGTTAAGGATAAGGTGGACTGTCATAGTCTTTTCCCCAGGGTGGGGGGGATCCAAAACTAAAAGAGATCTGAGAGGTAACATCTTTACACACAATGTAGTAAGTAGTTGGAATGAACTGCCAAAGAAAGTTGAGACAGATACAAATGCAACATTTAAGAGGCATTTGGATAGGTACATGGAAAGGAGAAGCCGGAAGGATTATGGGTCAGATGTGGGCAATTGGAACTAGCAGGAGGAAACTGTAGTCAGTATGGACCAGTTGGGCTGAAGGGCCTGGTTCTGCACGGTATTACTCTGTGGCTCTATGAGCATATGGAAGTCTAAGACCAGAAGGCTTGGGTTTAAGGTAAGAGGGAAATAATTTAAAAGAAGTTTGAAGGGCAGTATTTTCTCCCACAGAAAGTATGTTGAGCATATGGACAAGTTGCCACAGAATGTGGTCAAGGTAGGTCCTGTCACGGTGTTTAATGAACATTTAGATGGGTAAGTGGATAGGAAATGCTCAAAGGCATATAGGCCAAATCCAATAAACTGGTATTAGCACAGATTGGCATTTTATTCAGCCTGTTTCCATGCTTTATGAGCCTATGCTTAAAGAAAAAATTAGGCTGATATCCATGCTGGGTGCTACGATATTACAGGAGATGGTGAAAACCAAGTCACTAAACATACTTAAAACCAACTGCATTTTCAATCCTTCAGTCTATACTAGAATTGCCTGGCCACAACAAACACAGGGCATCATTAGATCTCATTTCTGAAGCAAGAAGCTGTTAAAACTTAAGAACAGGAAACTGATAAGATGCTCCATGAAAATGTGGCTCCCATCCCTGTAGTTGAGATATTGGAAGAGAGCTACAAAGTTCAGGATTGTACAATGGAGTGAAGTTAGACAAAGTAATGTCACTACTTAAATTTATTTCTATTTTACTTCAGAAACATAAGTTAGTATTTAATATACAATTTACCATCAGTCAAGTGACAACATCATGGGTAGCAGAGATGTTAAAGAATGCACCATTCATCCTGCAGCTCATGGTTCAATATAATTTTCTGGACAAGATGGGAGTTTTGTTTCACAGAGAGAATGTGTTATCCACAGAAACTAATATTGCTTCATTTCTCAGAACAAACAAACCCTCAGCACATGAAATGAGTTGGAGGGACCACCAATGAGTAATTTTTATGTTTAGATGTAGATTCATTCATAGGCTTGGAAATAAATTGAAAACCCTTACAAAATACTTTTCTAATTTCAGTAATTGTACATATTATAACACTTTTTCAATTTTCATCATCTTTCATGGTCTAAAATTAAAAAGTGTTGAGAAAGAGTTATCTTAAAAATGGAAATATTGACATTTTCTACTGATCAAAACTTTATTCAGTGGGTTCTTCATCTTATTTGTGTTCTTTGCCTGCAAAATGGCACCAGCAACCAACGTGACTAACCGCAACATCTTGCAGACTGTTCACGAACCTACTTCTTCTTCTCTTTCTTCTTTTAAATATATTTCTACTACTAAACTGCGTGCAATTGGAGCCCATAATTCACATTTTGATAACATGTTTTTGGGCCAACTGAGTAGTCTGGTGCTTTTGCTGTCTCCATGGGAATTTGCCGTGATTAAGAACAAGGTTGAAAACGGAGTGTGCAGACTGATGGCGGAGTACAAACACATGATTGGCTTCAATTCTCAACCAACTTGCCGACTACAGTGTCAAGAAAGATTGAAATCAACAAGCAGGTGAGCAGGTGCTCCACGACATCTAAATCCTTGAATACCCATCTGCCTGCACTAGGCCAGTCTTCCTCTCCCTCTTGCTCACTGCTGCTGGAGTCTTGTGTCCTGTGCAAGGTTTGATCAGCACATTTCATGAATTGGATACATTTGCAGAGCACTGCAGTTCACATTATATATTTTCCTGGTTCCGCCTTTTTTTCTAAATTGCTATTTTGCATGATTTTGATCGGGGGTGGACGGGCTCTGCAGCCTGCAGTCAACAAATAACACAGCGCTAAATTGAACTGAATTGAACTAAGCTGAACATTCCTGGACTGTTTCATGGACTCTGCAGTTTGATGTTCAATATTCTGTGCATTATTCACTCGCCTTTTGCCATTTACACGATTTGTTTGGGTTTTTTTTGCGAATTGGGTGTTTTATGTTTTCTTTGAATGGGTTCCATGGTGTTTCTTTGTTTCGTGATGGCCTACAGGAAGATGAATCTCAGGGATGCATACTGAATACATACTTTGATAATAAGTCTACATTGAATCTTTGAACTTGTATCTCTAAGTTCAGATAGAGAACCTAGTGATTAAACTATATCTTATTTGGAATATTAGGTTTAAAGAGACAGCAGAACTGCAGTTATATTTATTCAAGTATGAAAAGGACAGTAGCCATAAAGTCTTTCCAGATCACTTCTACAGCCAATTCCTTCTACCTATGATCAGAACCAGAACTGTCCCAAAGCATCCCACATCTCAGCATATACAGCCAAAAAATGATGTGCTAGAAAAGTATTTAATACCCACAATAACCTGAATATCATAAGATGTGAGCGTAGAATTAGGCCACTCAGCTCATCAAGTCTGCTCCACTATTCCATCATGGCTGATTTATTTTCCCTCTCAACCCCAATCTCCTGCCTCCTCCCCACAAACTCTGAATGATCAAGAGCCTATCAACTTCCACTTTAAATATACTCAATGACTTCACCTGCACAACCATCCATGGGAATGAACTCCATAGATTCACCACTCTATGGTTAAAGAAATTCCTCCTCATCTGTTCAAAATTAACATTCCTCTTATTCTGAGGCTGTGCATTCTAGTCCAAGACTAACCTGGTGTAGGAAATATACTCTTCACATCCACTCTATCTAGGCCTTTCAATATTCGAGGTTTCAATGAGATCCCCCTTCATTCTTCTAAACTCAGGTGTGTACAGGCCTAAAGCTATCAAATGCTCTTCATACATTAACTCTGTCAATTCCAGAATCTTTCTCATGAACCTCCTCTGCAACCTCTCCAATGCCAAACCATCTTTTCTTCGATAAGGGGCCCAAAACTGCTGACAACACTCCGCGTGTGGTCTGACCAACGTCGTACGAAGCCCCAGCATCACATCCTAGCTCTTATATTCCAGTCCTCTCAAAATGAATGCTAACATTACACTTGCCTTCCTTATCACCAACTCAAGCTACAAGTTCACCTTTAGGGAATCCTGCACGAGGACTCCTAAGTCCCTTCATACCTCTGATTTTTTGAATTTTCTCCCTGCTCAGAAAATAATCAATGTCTTTATTCATTCCAAAGTGCATGCCATGCACTTCTCTACACTATATTCCATCTGCTACTTATTTGTTCATTCTCCCAATCTGTCTGTGTCCTGCAGAATCCCTATTTCTTCAACATTACCTGCCCTTCCACCTATCTTCATTACATCCAAGAAACTTGGCCACTTTCTATCAACCAAATAATTGTCATACTGTATACTGTAACATGAAAAGAAGTGGTTTCAAAACCGACCCCTGTGAAACACCACTCATCACCAACAGTCAATCAGAAAAGGCTCCCTTTATTCCCACTCTTTGTCTGCCACCAGTCAGGCAATGTTTCACCCATCTTAGTATCTTTCCTGTAATGTCGTGGGCTGTTATGTTGTTAAGCAGCCTCATGTGCAGCACCTTGTCAAAGGCCTTCTGAAAATCCAAGTAAGCAACATCCACTGTCTCTCCTTTGTCTTTCTGCGTGTTGTTATTTCCTCAAATAATTCCAACAAATAGGTCAGGCAAGAATTTTCAAAATCTCTGTCTTTTAGCAGCACGCTTTTCTGCAATGCCACAAAGCAGCTTCACTCAACTGTTCCAATTTACCACTTGTTCTTAGACAGTCTCTTGGGACTGATGATGACTTTTCTTTAGAAGGCCAAAGGCTATTTTGGCAAACAGTGGTAGATTTCATAATACATCTGGCCTTACTGAGAGATGGCCTCTGAGATATGGAAAATACTCCACATTGACCAGGCTCTCATCATGTATCTTGATGGTTGTGAGCAGTATTGTGGGGCATACGGATGAGAAAAACCTTCTACACTTTCTAAGTTATTCGTCTAAGGGCCAGCATCTCAGAGAAATAATCAGTGATGATTTAGATCTCAGTTTCCAAGTGCACACATTGTAAGTGTCATCAATATTTAACAGCTTGACAAATGACTTGGACTGATGTGATTCCAAAGTAGAGACAATGAAGACTGAACAGTTTCGCATTCATCCTATGGAGAAATTCCACTCAAAGAAGAAACATTTTGAAGTAAGCTTTAAATAGTGCACCAAAAAAGAATTTCATACCTTTATCTTTTTTCTTAGCACCATCTTGTGACAGAGTCAGAATATTACAGTTCCCACCCTGGAGGTGCAATATTCTATAAACTACATTCACTGACTATTCATCTTTCTCCTTACTGACTTCCAAGGAAACTTTCCAGTCATTTACAAGTAATGGTTATTCTTTCCTAAGCTGAAGCGTAATAAGCAAAAGCAGTAATTTATTTTCAATTGCAGGGGTTGGGAACCAGAGTGCCAGAACAGTGGAGAGGTTGTGGAGGCAGGAATCAGAAGTTTGAGCATGACACGACTGGTGTCCTGAGCTGTGTATATTTCAATGCAAGAACTATCATAGGGAAGGTGGATAATAGATAATAGAGCTGAAAATAAGGTAACTGGTTTACAGACAGAGGCAATGTGTACTGAAGAGAGGCTGTTGATAGGGCAAAACTGCAATCAACAGGTTAAGTTGCAACATAAAAGGCAGACAAAATCAAAAACGGTGAATACAGGACTAAAGGTGTTGTATTTAAATGTGCAAAGTATATGGAATCAGGTGGATGAACTTGCAGCACAGTTGAAAATTGGTGGGTACAATGTAGGCATCACTGAATCATGGCTGAAAGATTGTAGCTGAGAACTTAAAGTCTAAGGATACACATTGTATTGAAAGGACAGACAGGAAAGCAGAGGGGGGCGGCATTGCTCATTTGGTAAAAAATGGAATCAAATCATGAGGAGAAGGTGACATAGGGTCGGGAGGTATTGAATCATTGTGGGTAGACCTAAGAAACTGCAAGGGTAAAAAGACCCTGATGGGAGTTGTATAAAGACCTCCAAACAGAAGTAAGGATGTGGCCTACAAGTTACAATGGGAGATAGAAAATGCATGCCAAATGGGCAATGTTATAATAGTCATGTGGATTTCAATGTGCAAGAAGATTAGGAAAATCAGGTTGGCGCTGGTGTCCAGGAGGGGGAATTTCTAGACTGTCTACGAGATGGCTTTTTAGAGCAGCTCATGGTTGAGCCCATTAGAGGATCAGCTGTTCTGGACTGGGTGTTGTGCAATGAGCCAGAATTGATTAGAGAGCTTAACGTAAAAGAACACTTTGGGGAAAGTGATCATAATATGATCGAATTCACCCTGAACTTTGAGAAGGAGAAAGTCAGACGTATCAGCGTTACAGTGGAGTATAGGGAATTACAGAGGCTTGAGAGAGGAGCTGGCCAGAATTGATTGGAAAAAAACACTGGCAGGGATAACAGCAGAGCAGCAATGGCTGGAATTTCTGGAAGCAATTTGGAAGGCACAGGATATATACATCCCAAAGAGGAGTAAGTAATCTAAAGGAAAGATGATACAACCATGGCTGACAAGAGAAGGCAAAGCCAACATAAAAGCCAAAGAGAGGGCATATAATAGAGCAAAAGTTAGTGGGAATTTCAGGATTGGGAAGCTTCTAAAAACCTGCAGAAGGTAACTAAAAGTGTCATTAAGGTACAGATGGAACGCGAAGGTAAGTGAGCCAATAATTTTACAGAAGACACCAAAAGTTTCTTCAGATACATAAAGTGTAAAAGACAGACAAGGGTGGGTGTTGGACCACTGAAAAACGATGCTGGAGAGGTTGTAATGGGAGACAACAAAATGGCGGTCGAACTGAATAAGTAGTTTGCACCAGTCTTCACTGTGGAAGACACTAGCAGTGTGGTGGAAGTTCCAGGTGTCAGAGGGCGTGAGATGTGTAAAGTTCACATTACTAGAGGGAAGGCTCTTGGGAAACTGAATGTCATGTGGACCAGATGGTGTACAATCCAGAATTCTGAAAGAGGTGTTTAAAGATATAGTAAAAACATTAGTCATGATCTTTCAACAATGATGAGATTCTGCAATGGTTATTGCAAAGGTTATTTGACTAGAATATAAAAGCAAGTATGTATTGAGAGGATTGGGCTCCTTTTCTTAGAAAGGATGTGCTGAAACTGGAGAGGATTCAAAGGAGGTTCAAGAAAATGATTCCACGATTGATTGGCTTGTCACATGAAGAGCTTTTAATGGCTCTGGGCCTGCATTCACTAGAATTCAGGAGAATGAGGAATGACCTCATTGAAACCTATCAAATGGTGAAAGGCCTTGAAATAGAGGATGTAGAGAGGATATTACCTATTGTGGGAGAGTCTAAGGCCAGAAAACACAGCCTCAGAATAGAGCAGAGTCCTTTTAGAATCAAAGTGAAGAGGAATTTCTTTAGCCAGAGAGTGGTGAATCGGTGAACTTGTGGAATTTTTTGTCATGGGCAGCTGTGGAGGCTAACTCTTTATGTATTTTTAAGGCAGAGATTGATAGATTCTTGACTTGATGGGCCAAATGTGTAATTCTGCTTATATACCTTATGGTCTTATGGTTATTGAGATACAAATGAATTACAGTCAAGTCAAATTCTGTCATCACTCGACATTCACTGTCATAGTCCACAACCCATGGAAGAATGCCAATCAACCAATCAATCTCCTTCTCTCACTTATTTTACTGGAAGATATTCTCTCAAAAGTTCCCATCACCTCCACACCGATCCTGTTACCAACCACCTTCAAATAGGGAAATTTACAGTAAACAGTTATCTTACCAACCACCATACCTTTGGGATAAGATAAATAACCAAATAACTGGGAAAAACATGCAAACTCCAGCCAGCACTAGTGATCAGGACTGAAGTCCGGAGTAGTGCAGTACCAGCACTAATCGCTACCCTACTGTTACTGACACTTAACCAAAGTAACTGCAGTAAAAGGAGATAGCGATAGCAATCAGAAACAAAAATCGCCTTGGTGTTCATGTGGGCATTTAACGACTTTATACATTTATCAAACTCAAAATTGATCAAGAACTAGTCCTGAATTTTTCCCTGCACGTACATTTCATTTTCCAACTGGATACTTGACTCATTAAAAAGACTGTAAAAAGACATTAGAAAGCTTTAGTTGATTGGAATACTGTGCAGATGCAACATAAACATTCCCACGCAGGTCCGGCGAATAGCTTTGAAAACACAGTCTCTATAAGAGAGTTACTGCCTAGCGGAGCAGCCATCGTGGGAGTAATCTGAGGCAGAGTAGTAAGGCTTTGGCTCAACAGGGCTTCGGCCAGAACAAGTGGAGGCAAGGTAAGTAGGCAAGTTCATTCCTTATTTCTTATTCTGAATTAACTCTAGAGAGAATAGGGGGTATATCTACAGAGCCAGTGTTCTGCTCTGGGTGTCAGATGTAGGATTTCCAGGAGACTCCCAGCCTCCCAAGTGGCCATGTCTGTACCAGGTCCATTGAGATGCAGCTCCTTAGAGACCGTGTTAGGGAACTGGAGCTGCAGTTTGATGACCTTTGTCTTGTTAGGGAAAGTGAAGCAGTCATAGACAGAAGCTACAGGGAGATAATTACCCCAAGATTACAGGAGACAGATAAATGGGTGACTGTCAGGACAGGAAAGGGAGAATGTCAGATAATGGAAAGCATCCCTGTGGCTGTCCCCCTCAACAATAAGTACTCCATTTTGAGTACTGTTGGGGGTGGGGGTGACCCTACCTAGGGTAAAAAACAGTGGTCGTGGAACTGAAGAGGATGGCAATAATAGGGGATTCAATACTTACAGGGACAAATAGGTGAATCTGTGGACACAAAAAACATGAATGGTAATTTGCCTCCCAGGTGCCAGGGTCCGCGATGTTTCTGGATGCATCCATAATATGCTGAAAAGGAAGGAGGTCCTGATAAAAGAATGCAGGGAATTAGGAAGGAAGCTCAGAAGCAGGACCTCAAAGGTAGTAATCTCGGGACAGTGAGTATAGGAATAGAATGAGGTGGTAGATAAATGTGTGGCTGAAGAATTGGAGCAGGGGGCAGGGATCCAGATTTCTGGATCATTGGGACCTCTTCTGGGCCAGGTGGGACCTGTACAAAAGGGACGTGTTGCACTTGAATCCAAGGGGGTCCAATGTTCATTCATGCTGACCCAACTGTATTTCTATGTTATACTGATGATCCTGTTGTACATAAGATTTATTATAAATTACTATAATTGCATTGCAAGACGTAATGTGAATATTTTTACTTCTCATGTATATGAAGGATATAAGAAATAAAGTCAATTCAATTCAATATTCTTGTGGGCAGGTTTACTAGAGCTGTTGGGAGTGGCTTAAACTAATAAGGCAGGGGGATGGGAACCAGGATGATAGAGCTGAGGATGAGCCAGCAGGTTTACAAGTAGCTGACGGGTGTATCATGAATATAAGGAAGGATAAACCAATGATTGGGTACAAATGCAGACAGAGTAAAGGGTTAGATTGTACCACAGAGGGCAAGGAATGCAGGACTGAAGGTGCTGTATTTAAATGTTTGCAGCATTCAGAACAAGGTGAACAAACTCGTGGCGCAATTAGAGATTGGTTGGTAGGTCACTGCAGGCATCACTGAGTCGAGGCTGAAAGAAGGCCATAGTTGGGAACTTAACATCAAAGGACATACTGTTTCAAAAGGATTGGCAGGAAAGCATTGGCGATGGTGTGGCTCTGTCGGTAAGAGATGGAATTACATCTTTAGAAAGAGGTGACATAGGCTCTGAAAATGTTGAATCTTTGTGGGAGGAGTTAAGAAACTGCAAGGGTAAAAAAACACTTTGGGAATCAAAAAATATGCCTCCAAATTGTAGCAAGGATATGGGGTTGAGATTGCAAAGGGAGATGGAAAGGGCATGTAATAAGGTTAACGTCACAATTGTAATGGGGGACTTCAATATGCAAGGGGATTGGAAAAGTCAGGTTGGTGTTGGATCACAAGAGAGGGAATTTGTTGAATGCCTACGAGGTGACTTTTTAGAGCAGCTTGTGCTTAAGCCTACTCAGGCAAAGGCTATCTTAGATTGAGTGTTATTTAATAACCCAGATCTTATTAGGGAGCTTAATGTAAAGGAGCCCTTCAGAGGCAGTGATCATAATATACTTGAATTCATACTGCAATTTGAGAGGGAGAAGCATAAGTCACATGTATCAGTACTGCAATGGAATGAAGGGGATTACAGAGATATGAGATAGGTGCTTGCCCATGTGGATTGGAAAAGGATACTGGCGGGGATGGCAACAGAGCAGAGATGGCTGAAGTTTCTGGGAATAGTTCACAAAACGCAGGATAGATACGTCCCACAGAGGAAGAAGTTCTCAAATGGCAAGGGTAGGCAACCGTGGCTGAAGAAGGAAGTTAAGGACTGCATAAAAGCCAAGGAAAGAGCATACAAGGTAGCGAAGGTGAGTGGGAAGTTAAATGATTGTGAAGCTTTTAAAATCCAGAAAAGGCACCTAAAAAAGATATAAGAAGGGAAAAGATGAAACATGAGAACAAACTAGCTAATAATATAAAGCAGGATACTAAAAACTTGGGGAAAAAATGGCAGATGAAATACAGTGTTGGAAATTGTATGATAATGCATTTTTGTACATGGAACAATAGTATAGACTATTACCGGAATGAGAAGAAAATTCAAACATCAGAGGTACAGAGGGACTTAAGAGACCTCATGCAAGATACCCAGAAGGTCAGTTTACAGGTTGAGTCTGATGTAAAGGAGGCAAATGGAATATTGGCAGTATATTTCAAGGGGAATAGAATATAAAAGCAAAGAGATAATACTGAGCATTTATAAGAGACTAGTCAGGCCACACTTGGGAGAATTGTCAACAGTTTTAGGCCCCATATCTCAGAAAGGATGTGTTGTCATTGAAGAGAGTCCAGAGGAGGTTCATGATGATGATTCTGGGAATGAAGGTATTAACATAGGAGGAGCGTTTGGCAACTTTGGGTCTGTACTCACTGGAATTTAGAAAAATGCAGGGAGATCTCATTGAAACCTATCAAATGTTGAAAGGGCTAGATAGGATGGATATAGAGAGGATCTTTCCTGTTGGGGAGGTATCCAGAACTAGAGGGCACAGCCTCAAAATTGAGCGGTGACCTTTTAGAACACAGGTAAAGAGGATTTTTTTTTTTTAGCCAGAGAGTAGTGAATCTGTGGAATGCTCTGCCACAGACTGCAGTGGAGGCAGGTGCATGGGGTTGAGTGAGATCCGGAATCAGCCGTGATGGAATGTCGGAGTAGACTCGATGGGCTGAATGACCTAATTCTGTTCCTATGTCTTATGGTTTTCTCATTTTTAAAATGTTAATACTATACACAATGTACCAGAGAAACTCAGCAGGCTAGGCAGCATCTATGGAAAAGAGTAAACGGTTGAACTTTTCAGGCCTGGACCCTTCATCATCCGATGAAAATCTGAAACCTTAAATGTTTACCCTTTTTCATGGATGCTACCTGGCCTGCTGAGTTCCTCCAGCATTTTGTGCTTATTACTTTGATTTCCAGCATCTGCAGATTTTCTCTTGTTCTTGTCTTTAAAATGTTTGATTTTGAAAATTCAGGAGTTCATCTCATAATAAAGCAACATCACTTCTGAAGTAATAAAATATTTTAATTTTCAAAACATCTGCTAAAAAGTTGAAGCAACACACACAAAATGCTGGTGGAACACAGCAGGCCAGGCAGCATCTATAAGGAGAAGCACTGTCGACATTTCGGGCCTAGACCCTTCGTCAGGACTAACTGAAGGGTCTCGGCCCGAAATGTTGACAGTGCTTCTCCTTATAGATGCTGCCTGGCCTGCTGTGTTCCATCAGCATTTTGTGTGTGTTGTTTGAATTTCCAGCATCTGCAGATTTCCTCATGTTTGCTAAAAAGTTGGACAGTTTTAATCAGGAAAAATATACAAAAAGGCTTGCATTTCTAGTACTACTTTCACATCTGCAATGCATTCCAAACACCTTCACAGTAATTAACTTTTTAAACATATTACAACTGTTGTAATGTGAAAAACTAAAAGCCATTTTGTGCACAACACCCTCTCATCAACTGCAGTCTGATAATGATAAGATAAGCTATTTTGGTGATATTGGTTAGTGGTTAAGTTTTGTTCAGGAGGTTTGGAATATCTATTCAGTAAAATTCCATAGAGATCTTTAAATACAATTGAGAAAAGGCCCTGTTCCTGTGCTGTATTGCTGTATGTTCTAAATGATGCAACCTCCATTAAACACTAGAGTGGGGACTACATTGCACAAAGATGGCACTTTCAACAGCTTACTGTTAGCCTCGGCTTTTCTATTCAAATCTCTGGAGTGGACTTGAACCCACACACAACCTTCTGTTTCAAAGCCAAGAGATACGCTTTATACTACAGCAATCCCACTAGAGCATTTGCTAAGTTATGCAAGATAAAAAAACAAAGATAAATATACATAGAAAATTAATTTTGCTCCATCCATTTCTTCCAGAACAACTAACATCCTTATCTGTTTACATTTTTCTTCAGCTCTGAATATAGCACTACTATCATAAGCTGTTCAGAGAATTCTCATGCTCTTAGTCGTCAGAAAATGTTTTAGCATTGTGTTGACACAGTCAATTGCTAGAATACATTATTTATGCAATGTTATACAAGGCACATATGTTATGCATTTACTACCATCACAAACCAGTATTTACTATTACTTTTGAAGCCTCTCTTCCATACACTGAAAGAACTAGAGGTATTAATGTAAAATTTGGTATTTCATGTTTCTGCCACACTTTCACAAATGCTGGCTCCAAATCTTTACCTTGTATATACCAAAACTAACAGAAGCAGACAAACAACACATACAAGTTTTTTTTTTGAGGGTTTTATCTGGAAACTCTTATCACAGAAGTCTCAGAAATCAAACATACCTAAAAGCAAGTGTCCATCTTCCATTACCATGAATTTTTGAATAGGTTCAAGTAAGTTTTGTTAATGGTTCAAATTCTACATAATGCAGCTAACCCACCAGATTAGAAAAAACCAGAACAGTGATATATATGAATATTTCACAGTAATTCTGAATCTGGTTATGAGATGGAGCATTCAAAGTTATACAGACATAACTTACAATACATTCAAGTAAAAAAGAAAGTGTAATTTTCTTAGTCATCCTGAGAAAAAAGGATAGTCAACATTTTAATACAGAATTATCCCCTGGCTAGGACACAAGATAAGAGATCTTAACAGTGATGGTGATGTTAAAGGTATTTCAGTTTTTAGCTTATTGCTTTTATTATTCCATCCAGAGGCATTGATCAATGTATTTTATGTAGTTTGTACACATTACTTCCTGGCAGGTCAGATGCTGCAAACTTTCATGAAGATGGTGCTGAAAAATAGCATCACAACTGGGACTACAATTGTCATTTGTCAGGTGCTCTATTGACAATATGACACTGCACAACGTGAAAAAAAGAGCAAATCACATTGAACTTCATCACTATCCAAATAATATAATTATTCCTGCAATCAAAAAAAGTGGCATAGCAAGAAGCATTAAACATTGCAACAATGTTCAAGGAACTCACCAAATGCATTCATCTGTTACTCTAACTTCACATCCAACAGACGGTTTGACTGGCAGGAAGGGTAGTAACACAGTCTTAGTTATGCCAGAGCATAAACAGAATTCAAAGTGATCTCCCACTTACAGAGGAACTTCTGAACAGAATCAAAATCAGAATCACGCTCATTATGTGAAATTTGTTGGCTCGCAGCACAGTACAGTGCCAAGACATTACATTACTGCAAATTACAAATAAATAGTTCAAAAAGGAATAACAACATGACCATTCAGAAGTTTGATGACAAGAGGGGAAGAAGCTGTTCTTAAATCATTTAGTGTGGGCCTTCAAGCTCCTGTACCTCCTCCCCAATGGCAGGAGGAAATGGCAGAATGAGAAAAAGGCATGTCCTGAATGCTGCGTGATGGATGCCACTGTTTTGAAGCATCATCTTTTGCAGATGTCTCTATAGTGGGCAGGGTTGTGTGTGATGCAGTCAGCTGAGTCTACAATCCTCTGCAGCCCTTGTGTTCCTGGGTATTGAAGCTCCATACCAGGCTGTACTGCAACCAGAATGCTCTCCACAGTATATCTATAGAAATTTGCAAGAGTCTTTGGTGACATACCAAATCTCCTCAATCTCTTAACAAAGCAGAGCTGCTGGAATATCTAATCACAAACAAAAGAAAATCTGCAGATGCTGGAAATCCCAACAACACACACAAAATGCTGGAGGAACTCAGCAGGCCAGGCAGTATCTATGGAAAAGAGTTAAGTCAATTTTTCAGGCCAAGACCCTTCTGCAGGACTGAAGAAAAAAGATGAGTAGATTTAAAAGGTGGTGGGGGGGAGAGAGAAATACAAGGTGACAGATGAAACCGGGGGGAGGGGGAGATGAAGTAAAGAGCTGGGAAGTTGATTAGTGGAAGAGATACACGGCTGGACAAGGGGAAAGAATGATAGGAGAGGACAAAAGGCCCTGGAAGAAAGAAAAGGGAAGAGGAGCATCAGAGAGAGGTGATGGGCAGGCAATGACATAAGTTGAGAGAGGGAAAGGGGGATGAGGAATGGTGAAGGGGGAGGGGGGCATTACCAGAAGTTCAAGAAATCCATGTTCATGCCATCAGGTTGGAGGCTGCCCAGATGGAATATAAGGTGTTGTTCCTCTAACCTGAGTGTAGCCTCATCGTGACAATAGAGGCGACCGTGGATTAACATATCGGAATTGGAATGTCATATTTGTGATTGCATCAGTGTGTTGAAGCCAGGATAGAGCTTCTGACATGGTGACACCCAGAAAATCACCCATTCCACCACTGAGCCTCCAATGAGGTCTGGTTCATCTTTGCCCAACTCATCCTTCCTGAAGTCCACAGTAAGTTTCTTATCCTTGCTGATGTTGAGTGCAGTTATTGTTGTAACACCACTCAACCAAATGAACTACCTTGTATATTATTCCTCTATGCTTCCTCATTGACATCCGAGATTTTACCACAACAAATTTATAGATGGTGTTTGAGCTGTATTTAGCCACATGCAGTCTGATGCACCATCAATTACTCTTGGAGACTGGAAGTGAATGATAGGCTTTTATTAACAGCAAAAGGGAGCACGACATCTTGGAGACCGAGGGAGGAGCAGTGCCCCAATCGCCTTTATACAGGGGTCTGTGGGAGGAGCCACAGGAGCAGTCAGCAGAGGGGTATGTCCAGACAGGTATACATAGTTTACCACACAGTCATAACTGTAGAGCAGCGCAAAACAGTGGACTAAGCATGCATCCTTGAGATGTGCCTATGTTGAATGTTTACAGATACTATTACTGATCAGCACTGACAGTGGTCTTCTGATAAAGAAGTTGAGGATCCAGTTACAGAGGGAGGCAGAGCTTTTGAAGCTTGTGGATTACTACTGAAGGAATGATGGTGTTAAAAGCCTACCTATAATCCATCATCAGCAGACTGATGTTGTTGTCTAGGTATTCCAAAGTAGTGTGGAGTGCGAGTGAGATTATGTTTGCAGTAGACCTGTTGTGGCAGTGGGCAAATTGCAGCCACATGGAGCCTAGAACACGCTATTTTTACTTGCTTTCCTTTATCTTCCATGAAACATAATTTGCATTTCCACAACAGCATTAATGTAAAATAAAGGAATCTGAAAAAGAGTTAACTAAAAGCATGGACAAAATGGCACATTTTCAAGAGGAATGGGGCAAAGAGCACAATGGAGTTGTTCAAAAATTTAGGAGCAAAAAGGTCTTACCAAAAAACATACACACTTATATTTCCATCACATAATATGCCAGATGGCATCTTAATAGAAAACAAACAAGAAGCATCCCCAGCTCAGCTGTCAGCACACATGAAAGTAAAGAAGACAGTCATTTGCCTTGGCTCTGGGAGGAAGAGGTCAAGAACCAGCAACTAAATCTCCAACAAGGCCATGACCTGAATAAGGTCATGGAAACAATATCCTCATTCACAAGTGAATCGACATTTTGGAGGGGAGAGATTAATAGATTAGTGCACAGTGTGATTTTTTAATCAAATCAATCACAACCATCTCCAATACCCTTGGTAAGTTGGTGATGAGTTGCCTTTTTGAAAGATTGTTGAAGATACTCTAACAATTTTATTCCATGGAAACTTCCAGGAATTAGATCCAATAATGATGAATAAATATTGAAATATTTACATGCCATGATGGTATGTAGCTAGGACAGAACTCAAACATGGTGATGAATCCATGAGACATTTGCCTTTCCAGGCAGTTCAGTTCACATGCTTGTGAAGTGTCATTAAGTCAAAGGCACTCTTACTTTAAGGCTAAATAACAGTAGTTATAAAGGCATGAAAACAGCGCTTAGGTAAGCTAGATTGAGGAAAGGTCAATCAAGATACAGCAGTAGACATTTAAAGGCATCATTCAAAATGCACAGAATAGATTCCAACAGAAAGTCAAATTCAAAGGTGAGGACCCCTGTTGAACTAAAAATGTTAAAAGACAGCACCAAACTTGAAGATGAATAAGTTGGAAGATTGGACAGAATATAAAATTAAACAGCGAGTGGCTGAAAAATTAATAAGAGTAAAAATGAGATAAAGCTAAATGAAAATATAAAAATATAGCAGAAGTTTCTAAAGGTAGTTAAAGAAAGAGATTATAATAAAGCATTAGCCCAATACAAAGCGTGTTTGTAGAAGTAATAATGGAAAACAAGGACACAGCAAATAAATTTAAACCAATACTGGGACCAATCTTCACCAACCGGGATTCCGGGAGAGATCACTAGGGTGCCTGTGAGATCGCGACTTTAAAAAATAAACATCGTCTTTTTAACTTCATGCAACATGCTATGCTAGCGCACACAGCGACAGGCAGTGCCCCATTAGCAACTGCATTAGAGGTCTCTCAGCTCACTATCACAATGCACAATAGGACCGTGTTTAATTGATTAAGTCCATTCTCAGTTCTTGATGCAAAATAGGGGAGGCCGTTGATAACTGGTGAGCGCTGTATTGCACGGAGGGGAGGACGGTGGGCTGATGAAGTGCGTTTTCCGAGTATTGAATGGACTCACTCAACTTGGGCTGTGACATTAGCCTTTCCCTCTGAATTACTTCCTCCAACTTCCCCTTACGTGTCGCCAACTGACTTTGGGAATGAACAAACTCGACTGGTGTAGTAGAAAATTGGAGGGAAATTTTCATTCTAAAGGAGGAACTTTTGCATACGACTCAGCTGTTGGCCTGCTGCTTTGCTGCTGTAAACATTGATAAAGATGGATTGGGTAGGTTAGAACTGAATTGCATTGTGAAGTTTTTGTATTTTTTGCAGTTTTCTTATTTAGTTGTTTATCATGCCATTCTTTTTTGTATTAAGCCATGTTTTTAACAGATGTCTGATGGTCCAATGCCTAATGGTCCAATCTGCTGAGTCACTTTACTGCACTAGTGCAACAACAGATAGAAAAGAGTCTGTCTTTACAATAAAAGCTACTTGTCTATGGGTTTTCCATGGATGGGGGATCCAGGCTGTCCTGTTCCACTGTGCCTGGTCTGTGGCAAACAACTTACAAGTGCAGCAATGGCTTCAGCAAAACTGAAAAGACACTGAACTACAAATCACAGCCATACAACATGTAAAAGTGCTTATTATTTTAAATGGCTATTTGAATCTCAAAACAGAGTAAAGTTTTTGTTAAAAAGGCACAGTCAGTAAAAGGATTCAGGAAGCAAGTTATATTGTAGCAGAACTTATTACCAAGAAATGGAGAATTCACATGGTGAGAACCTAATAATGTCAGCATGTAAAATTATAGTGGGTAAAATGCACGATGCTGTATGAGAAATTTAAAAGGTTTCACTCTCAAAAAGTACAATAAGTTGACATATTGATGATAAAAGACCATAAGACATTTGGCCCATTAAGTCTGCTCCGCCTTTCAACCATGGCTAATCCTTTTTTTCTCCTCCTCAACCCCATTTCTTGGCCCTATCCCCGTAACCTTTGATGCCATGTCCAATCAAGAACCTATCAACCTCTGCCTTAAACCCAACGACATGGCCTCCACAACTGCACATGGCCACAAATTCACCATATTCTGGCTAAAGAAATTTCTCTGCATCTCTGTTTTGAATGGATGCCCCTCTATCCTGAGGCTGTGACCTCTAGTCCTAGACTCCCCTACCATGAGAAATATCCTTTCCACATCTACTCTGTCTAGTCCTTTCAACATTTGAAAAGTTTCAAGGAGCTCCCCCCTCATCCTTCTAAATTCCAATGAGTACAGACCCAGAACCATCAAATGTTCCTAGTATGATCACCCTTTCAATCCTGGAATCATTCTTGTGAATCTCCTCTACACCCACTCCAATGCCAGCACATCATTTCTAAATTGAGAAGCCCAAAACTGTTCACAATACTGAAGGTGAGGCCTCACCAGTGCCTTGTAAAGCCTCAGCATTATATCCCTGCTCTTGTATTCTAGACCTCCTGAAATGATGCTAACATTGCATTTACATTCCTCACCACCCACTCAACCTGCAAGTTAACTTTTAGGGTGTTCTGCACAAGGACTCCCAAGTCCCTTTGCATCTCAGATTTTTGGATTTTCTCCCTAAATGTCACATGATGCTGAAAAGGTTTTGTGATAAACTGAAAAACAACAGCTTCTCTATCCAGGTTGATGAGTCAACAAATTGCACCAATAAATGTCATGTTGTATCATTTGTAAGATTTTTAACTGGTGAAATTCAAAAACACTTTTTCAGTTGCAAAGATTTGCCCACAAAAAGCAAAGGCCAAGATATATATAAAGTTTTGCCTTCATATCTGGAAACAAAAGGTTGGTCTTGGAGGAACTGTGTTGCTTTGGCGTACGATTTTTAGTGATTTTACTATTCAGTGTTGTCAATAAATTTTCATGTTGTAAATAGCATGAATTAAAATCAATTTACAACCTTAAATTAAATCCACCGAGCCTATCTTTAGAAAAATGAAATCCCATTTTGGCTTAAGCCAATTGTTTAACAGAAATTTATTTTGTTTGCCTTATGTTTTTAAAACTTATGAAAGGGAAAGAAAGAGATTAATTTCAAGAAAGGGAAGCTAAGCTCAACTACCTTTCAAGAAAGGTTGACTAAAAAATCACTCTACTCAAAAGAGCAATGATAATTATTTTTGGATTATTATAGCTACAACTTACTGATCATGATAACATACCATGGGTGTAGACTTAATCATTTTTAGCAGGAGTTCCCCGAGAACTGAAAATTATTTCAGGGTTCCTCCACAGCAAAAAAGTTGAGAAAGGCTACTATAGAGGATACAAACAACATGCCAGAAATATATGTACACCAGGAAATGGAGGAGGAGAATTCAAAGAAATGTTGAAGTCTCATCTGAGCTCTTAAAGGAATAGGCTACTGAGAAAGTTGACGTATTGATGCACAAGAGTAAAAGAAAGAAACCATATGAAGCTAAGATGAAAATGTTGCCAAGCACAATGGTGGATGTATCTGAATCTTAGATCAAAACAAAATGCTGAAAATAAACAATTCAGTTACAACAATCTATAGAGAGAGAAATAGTGTTTCCTGAATCCTTTGAGAATTCAATTATAAAATATGGAATAAAATAGTGTTTCCTGAATCACAGAAACACAGAAAGCCTACAGCACAATACAGGCCCTTCGACCCACAAAGCTGTGCCAAACATGCCCTTACCTTAGAAGTTACCTAGAGTTACCTATACCCTCTCTTTTTCTGAGCTCCATGTACCTGTCCATGAGTTTCTTAAAAGACCCTATCATATCCGCCTCCTCCACCGTCACCGGCAGCCCATTCCACGCACTCAACACTCTATGTGTAAAAAACTTACCCCTGACCAGTAGGTACTTCTGTACCTACTTCCATGCACCTTAAAACTATGCCCTCTCATGTTAGCCATTTCAGCCCTGGGAAAAAGCCTCTGACTATCCACATGAACAAAGCCTCTCATCATCTTAAACACTTCGATCAGGTCACCTCTCATCCTCCGTCGCTCCAAAGAAAAAAGGCCGAGTTCACTCAACCTATTCTGACAAGGCATGCTCTCCAATCCAGGCAACATCCTTGTAAATCTCCTCTGCACCCTTTCTATGGTTTCCACATCCTTCCTATAATGAAGCAACCAGAACTGAGCACAGTACTACAAGTGGGGTCTGACCAGGTTTCTGTATAGGTGCAACATTACCTCTCAGCTCCTGAACTGAATCCCACAGTTGAAGAAGGCCAATGCACCGTATGCCTTCTTAACCACAGAGTCAACCTGTGCAGCAGCTTTGAGTGTCTACAAAGCAATGTCCCCTTGGATCCCATGCCTCCTCACTTTCTCAATAAGCCTTGCATGGGGTACCTTATCAAATACCTTTCTAAAATCCATATACACTACATCTATGGCTCTTCCTTCATCAATGTGTTTAATCACATCCTCAGAAAATTCAAGCAGGCTTGTAAGGCATGACTTGCCTTTGAAAAAGCCATGCTGACTATTCCTAATCATATAATGCTTCTACAAACGTTCATAAATCCTGCCTCCCAGGATCTTCTCCATCAACTTACCAACCACTTAAGTAAGATTCACTGGTCTATAATTTCCTGGGCTATCTCTACTCCCTTTCTTGAATAATGGAACAACATCCACTCCAATCCTCCAGAACCTCTCCCGTCCCCATTGATGATGCAAAGATCATCACCAGAGGCTCAGCAATCTCCTCCCTTGACTCTCACAGCAGCCTGGGACACATCTTGTCTGGTCCCGGTGAATTATCCAACTTGATGCTTTCCAAAAGCTCCAGCACATCCTCTTTCTTAATATCTACATTCTCAAGCTTTTCAGTCCACTTAATCTCATCCCTACAATTGCGAAGATCCTTTTCCGTAGTGAATACTGAAGCAAAGTACTCATTAAGTACCTCTGCTATCTCCTCTGGCTCCATACACACTTTTCCACTGTTACACTTGTTTGGTCCTATTCTCTCACATTTTATCTTCTTGCTCTTCATATACTTGTAGAATGCCTTGGGGTTTTCCTTAATCCCGCCCGCCAAGGCCTTCTCATGGCCCCTTCTGGCTCTCCTAATTTCCTTCTTAATCTCCTTCCTGTAAGCCTTATAATCTTCTAGATCTCTATCATCACCTAGTTTTTTGAACCTTTTGTAAGCTCTCTTTTCTTCATGACTAGATTTACAACAGCCTTTGTACACCACGGTTCCTGCACCCTACCATCCTTTCTCTGTCTCATTAGAATGTACCTATGCAGAACTCCAGGCAAATGCTTTCAAAATTTCGGGTTTCCAACAGCTGCAGTGTTTTGCTATTCTAATCTTAAATTCTTCAGTCATTCATAGAACTCTTCTAAAAGGAATGACTTAGGGGCAAATTAGTTTAACTCATTTCTGATGAGAAAATGAAAAATACTTATTTCAGTAAGTTTGAGGGATAGATTTAAGAAAAATATTTGCAGAATTTTTTATGAATCTTCAGATGTGGTCAATAAATGTTTATTGAAAACCTAATATTGTTGAAGGGAAAGTACCACATTCAGTGAATTTGATTCTCATGTGATAAATACAATCTTCTATGAGTGTGGGAGCTTTCTGATTTATGCTGAAAGTCACTTCCAAGAAACTAAAAGCCTACACCAATTTCAAAACCTTATTCAAAACAAAATATCTTGGTTCACTAAGAACAAATTTTTCTAATTTATGTAAAATTATGTTTAACAGTGGTATCTTATCAATTTTATTATAAGCTGTGAATAAGTGGATCAATACTGTATTTCAAAATCCAAAGGTATATATAATGTATTAGATCAATTTTGAAACTGTCATCGGGCATTTACAGTGTCTGTAAATGCACTGAGAGTTAATTTCAATGTTAACCTATCAGGTCGAGGTTGTTACCTGGTTCGGATATGGCCCAAGTGCAGAGTGAGAGACACTGAAGCAGGTCAATAGTTCACAAAGAGAAAATAAACAATAAACACTAGGCCAAATAGGGCCATTAATTAAAGCTCTCAAATGGGAAACAAAGCCTACACTGCGGCTGAAAAGAAAGTCTAAACATTAAACGAATACCGCTAGTCTTCAAAGTCAGTTGACTCGAAAGTCCAGTTTCTCAGGGAAGGCGGAAAGCAAACAGGCAGTGAAGCTTTGCTGTGCTCTGTCCAAGTCTCCACAAGCACTACAACAACAAGTATGGAGTTAAATACTATCGCGATTAAATAATTAGCTGACACATGCAAATTCACAAGTGCAGTTGCCATACCTACCTCGCTGCTGAATCCGCGGTTATAACAGAGGTAGTCCTCAGTGAAGTTTCCCAATGAGGATAATTGCTGTGTTTTCAACAACATATCTAATCTCACCTAGAATAAGAGGTTTCAAGAAAGCAATTTAAGATGTGTATAATGAGAAAGAATTTATAAACTCCAGTTTTGGTGTGGGGTTAAGCTGCTCCATCTATTATAACTGGTCAAGTCCAAATTTTCACAATGCAGCAAAAGCGATTAGAGCATTGAATATTACAGCACTTTGGCCCACCATGTTGTGCTGAATTTTAACTGACATCAAGATCAGTCTAACCCTTCCCTCCCACACAGCCCTCCATTTTTCTTTTATCTACGTGCCCGAGAACTTCTTAAATGTCCCCCATACAGCTGCTTCTAATTCCTGGTAGGGGGTTTTACACACCAACCACTCTTTGTCTTTGGATATACACTCAATCTATGCCTCTTATCATCTTGTACACCTCAATCAAGTCACCTTTTACTCTCCTTTGCTCCAAAGAGAAAAGCCCTAACTCACTCAGCCTATCCACATAAGACATGCTCTCGAATCCAGGCAGCATCCTGGTAAATCTCTTCTGCGCCCTCTCTAAAACTTTCACATCCTTCCCATAATGATGGACCAAAACAGAACAAATGTGATATAACGAGGATTTTATAGAGCTGCAATATTACTTCTTCACAACCTAATCAACTTGGAACAGAAATTTTGAGGAATCTATGGATGTGAACCCATAAGATCCCCCTGTTCCTCCACACTGCCAAGAATTCTGCCATTAACCCTGTATTCTACCTTCAAATTCAACCTTCCAAAGTGAATCACTTCACGCTTTTCAGGGTTGAACTCCACCTGCGACTTCTCAGCCCAGCTCTGCACCTTGTCAACATCCAGTTATACCCAACAACAACCTTCTACACGGCCACAATTTCATCAATCTTTGTGCCATCTGCAAAATTACTAACCCACCCTCCCACAATTCCTGTCCTGTACGGTTCCTTCACACTATCATCTTTTTCCTGCTTCATTGGGACATCCTATTCAGAACTCCGTGTAAGTGATCCCTAAACAACCTCCACATTTCCATTGTGCATTCCCAAGTACATAATTAATTAATGCTCCCAAGTTCCTGATTGATGGAATCAAAATTCCCCTCCCGCAATTAAACACATTCTCACATCATTTGCTCCTATCCATCTCCAAGACTATGGTAAATATCAAAGATTTATAGGTACTGTCTCCAAATTTATTTATTATTAAAGTACGTATATGTTACCATATGCTACTTCAAGATTTATCTTGTTGTGGGCATTCACAGTAGAACAAAGAAACACAATAGAATCAATGAAAAACTACACACAAAGATTAAACAACCAATGTGCAAAAGGCAACAAGCTGTGCAAATACAATAAAGGGATAAAACTGAAAACATGAGTTGTCGAGTCCTTGAAAGTGTGTCCATAGCTTGTGGAATTAGTTCAGAGTTGAGGCAAGTGAATGTGGCCACACTGGTTCAGAAGCTTGATGGTTGTTGGGCAATAACTGTTCCTGAAACTGGTGGTGTGGGAACAAAGGCTCCTGTACCTCCTTCCAAATGGCAGCAGCAAGAACAGCAATAGCCTGGATGGTGTGAGTCCTTGATGATGGATGCTGCTTCCTTATGGCAACACTCCTTGTAGATGTGCTAGTGGCGGGGAGGTCTTACTGACTGTTCATCAACAGAACTAGGTTAGGAAACTCACTGCACAACTCATAATTAATCAAAGCTCACACTTTATAGTCTCTGCACAAACAACAACTATGTTGATCCCCCGCCAACAACTTAAACCATATATTCTATTGTTCCCTCTGTACCACTACTTAAGGAGACTGCTTTTCCAATTTATAACACTGAAATAGAGGATCTCTGTTGGCCAGACAATCGATCCCTTCTTCTCCCAGCCCCTGGTGTTGGGGTTTGTACTTGCGATGGTGATTCTCCAGAGTTATTATTGATAACATCATTGAAGTGTCCACTTTTATATTCATTTCTTATCAATTCAAATGTTGGATTTAGTGTCATTGGCTGCAGGCCATGTGTCTGACCTTTAAGACCTTTTTATTGGCTCTGCTTCAGGCCAGCATCCATTAATGCCCTTTTCCCAGCAAGTGACAAACGTTAATTTATGGCTGTCTGCTCTCAATCAGCAATGAGCTTGATTCATGCAAAACAGATACTGACTCCAACAGTCAAAACCTGCATGTTATCCAAAGAACATCTTACAAATAACTAACAAGCAAAAATCTGCAGATGCTGGAAATCCAAGCATCATACGTTTGGCACAATATTGTGGGCCAAAGGGCTCAAATGGTGCTGTAGGTTTTCTATGTTCTATGTTCTACACACGAAAGGCTAGAAGAACTCAGCAGGCCAGGCACCAACTGTGGAAAAGGGTAAACCGTCAACGTTTTAGGCCGAGTCGCTTCATCAGGACGGGAGAAAAAAAGATGAATCGTCAGAATTAGAAGGGGGGGAAGGGAAGGAAGAAGCACAAGGTGATAGGTGAAACCAGGAAGGGGAGGGGTGAAGTAAAGAGCTGGGAATTTGATTGGTGAAAGAGATACAGGGCTGGAGAATGGGAAATCTAATAGGAGAGGACAGAAGGCCAAGGAAGGAAGAAGAGGGGAGGAGCCCCAGGGAGAGGTGATGGGCAGGTAAGGAGATAAGGTGAGAGAGGGAAAAAGGAATGGAGAATGGTGAGGGGGAGGGCATTACCAAAGTTCAAGAAATCAATGTTCATGCCATCAGGTTGGAGGCTGCCCAGCTGGAATGCAAAATATTACTCCTCCAACTTGAGTATGGCCTCATTGCAGCCGTAGAGGTGGCCATGGACTGACATGCCAGAAGGGATTTAGAAGTGGAATTAAAATGGGTGGCCACTGGGAGATATCGCTTTTTCTGGCAGATGGAGCATAGGTACTCAGCAAAACGGTCTCCTAGTCTATGTTGCATCTCACCGATATACAGGAGGCCACACCAGAAGCACTGGACACAGTAGATGACCCCAACAGACTCACAGGTGAAGTGTCGCCTCACCTGGAAGGACAGTTTGGGGCCCTGAAAGGTAGTGATGGAAGAGGTGTAGGGGCAGTTGTAGGACTTGTTCTGCTTGCAAGAATAAGTGCCAGGAGGGAGATCAGTGGGAAGAGATCCAGTGCCCCTTCATAGGTCGGCAGGCCTCTGATAAGTGAGTAAACTTTCGGGGTGACCCTCGAGAGGAGAATTCGGTGCAGTTGCACTAACCTCCTCCAAGTATGATTGGAAGCATGCAAGCCAGAGTTCAAAGGCAAGAGCTGCTTCAGGGTCTTGGGGGTCCAAATCCAATCTTTCCGGATGTAAAACGCTTTCCATGTTTTAAAACTTCCAGTCAATAAAATTGATGCACCATCAATAACTCTCTCTGAGACGTGAAGTTGAGATATCGGCTTTTATTGACTGGAAGAACAAGCAGTAGTTGACCACCATACTACATCCTGGAGAATGAGGGCCGGGCTCAGGCCTCAATCGCCTTTATACCAGGGTCTGTGGGAGGAGCCACAGGAGCAGTCAGCAGGGGCGTGTCCAGACAGGTATATGTAGTTCACCACACCATTCCCCATCTCTTTTCCCTCTCACACCTTATTTCCTTACCTGCCAATCACCTCCCCCGGTGCTCCTCCCCCTGCCGATTTCACCTATCTCCTTGTGCTTCTTCCTCCCCGGTCCCTACTTTCTAACTCTGACTCGTCATCTTTTTTTCTCCAGTCCTGATGATGGTTCTCAGCCTGAAATGTCAACAATACTCTTTTCCATAGATGCTGCCTGGCTTGCTGAGTTCCTCCAGCATTTTGTGTGTGTCTCGCAAATAACTTCTTATTCAGAAATTATCTCTAGTTCAGCAGATTGAAGCATCGTTGTGTCATCTTTAAAACACTGATCAAGCCAAGCAACTAACACACAAATTGGAGGATGTAAAACAGCTCCATAAAATGATAGCCTCCATCTCCACGCACATGGCAAGAGCAAATACAATTGATCTCTCTGCTTCCACTGTCCTTGACCCATTCGAGTTCAACATTTTCTTCATATTTCAAATCTGCTATGGCCAACATCTTCCCCGTTTTGATCAAGAGAAGGCCCTGGGTATCACACTACTGTTTGTGTCTGAGTGAATAGAGCACAAAAGGAACACTAGCATCCATGACTACATCAAAAATACTGATAAAGATATTAAAATATTATCAGTATAAAAACATGGAAGAAACATGATAAAAATGTGCACATTTTCATACCATATATCAATACAATTAACAGCAATCAATAATACTTACACACATCATGGAATGAAGACAAGCAAAATCATCAAAAAGAGGTTTAGAATTGCATGTGGCACGCAAACACTTCAGTTATTAAAGTTGCCATTAAAAAAACACTGAGGAAAAAAATACATTGGATAGCCATTAGAACCAAAAGCAAAGCAGTAATAACGTGTGAAGCAAGACACATCCAAGGATGTACATTAACATTTAAATCCCAGTTCCAAACTTCACTCCCAAAAGGGATGGATTCTGCAAAGCATCATTAGCTAAACCCACATGATCTTCAATAGTCTTGGATAACTCATCCCATTAATAATAGCTCCTTTACAGTAAGTAACTCTATCGTTGATGCACCATCAATAACTCTCTCTGAGACGTGAAGTCGAGATATTGGCTTTTATTGACTGGAAGAAAGAACAAGCAGTAGTTGACTACCATACTACATCCTGGAGACTGAGGGCCGGGCTCAGGCCTCAATCGCCTTTATACCGGGGTCTGTGGGAGGAGCCATGGTCAGTGGGAGGGGCCACAGGAGCAATCAGCGGGGGGCGTGTCCAGACAGGTATATGTAGTTCACCACAATCGTCATGGTCCGGATTGGGTTCCCTTTAAATTTACCTTGTTTGTGTTACCATCCGGACCGTTGACTCCTTGTTTCCCTTTAATTCCCTGTTTTCCCATGTCCCTCGGGCTTGGTGATAAAAGACAATTTACTCTCAATCAAACCCAGCAGTTTATAAGTCTCCGGCTTCAGCCGTTCGGGGTAAGAATGTTATGGAGCATTAACAAAGTCACCGAAGCTAGTGCGAGCCAAAGTCATCTAGCTGGAGCCAACTAAGCTTCTTGCCAGAGCGAGCCAAGTCTCCTCCCGAAGCAAGTGCCAGTAAGCTGCCTTCCCTTGCCAGAGCGGGTCCGGCAAGGTTAGCCCGCCAGGGTGAGTCAGGAGCTCACCGCTGCTTGGAGCAAACTTGTGCCCAGTTATAGTACCGTCTTTTGTTGTGTGGTCTCTGTATCCGTGTCCTGTGTTTAAACGGGGTCCCGGCCCTGTACCCTAGAAGGGTCCTGACCCTGTGTCAAAAAGAGTCCCAACTCCGTTCTGTGTCTAAGGAGGATTCCCAGCTCAGTGTTCTATGTCCTGTGTTTGAGTATCAAGTCCTGGCTTCGAGGTTCCAGTATCAAGACTTGGCTCCGAGGTTCCAGTACCAAGTCCTGGCTCAGTGGTTCCAGTATCAAGTCCAAGCTCCGGTGTTCAAGTATCAAGTCCAGGCTCCGAACTCCAGATTCCGAGTCCTGGCTCTGATCCTCAAGCTCCAAATCCTGGCTCCGATCCCTGAGCTCCAAGTCCTAGCCCAAACCCTGAGTCCCGGCCTAGTCCAGGGCCTGAGCCCTTGTCCATTACGCCTATTCCCGTTTCCACTTTGCTCTCCTTGATTTCTCTCTGGAATATTTTTGGTCACGGCTCTCCTTGTAACTAATAATAAATTCTATTTAGTTAACCCCACAAAACAGTGTTTTGTGTCCTGCATTTGGGTCCTCCCCCAGCACCCTTGCTCCCACATTGTGACAGAATGCTCTGCTGTAAAATGAAAATTTGTTATTGACAGATAAGATAGAGAATAATCCTAAGAAACAAACCCACAATCTGTTAACCCACCCTTAATTAAATCCTCTAGATAAACCCAATATTTTCCTTTTCGATTACAAGAACCAAATTTATTTCTTTTGTTGGTCTGAACCTCATCATACAACAAAGGACTAGCACCAGTTGGCATTCTGATAGCTGTGGTATCAGTTATCATCATTCACACCATGGAGTAAGGTATACAGTATGTGGAAAATCCTAGAGCACCAAGGCCACCGGGATTGAGTTACCTGGAGCATGTGATAATGCATGATATTATTTCTGATTTATGCCCACAATACCATTACATTCACAATAAAACTTGATGCCCCACTGTTATCCTAGTACTGCCACCTTTTCCCATATTATCATTATTCAACCACAATTCGTTCGTAGTACATGCAATCTTCAATAGAGCCTTCAACCATTAGGAGGCCACTCATCAGTAGTATTCTAACCCCACTCATCTCCAAACACCTGTAAATAAAAACATCAAGAGCAGTTTCTGTACTTATCTAATTAGCTGATACCTCCTCTAAATTCACGGTTTCTATCCCTCGCTGTATTTCTAGAATATCTGATGATGAACATCTGTTTCTCTCTTCTGTTGTCTTTGCTTTGGCTTAAGCGATTGTAAAGACTGCCTTACCTTAACCCTTCCTTCTTGATACTGAGTATGAAGTGAACTATCCTTAACCTCTGGGTACAAAATAAAAATGGCTGCCAACTTACTGAGGATGCAACTGCTCCTTCATCCTCATCATCGTTGATTTTCTGAAAAGTAAGTCCAAGAGCATCATCATCTCTGTCCAGAGCATCCCACTGACAATGTGCCTTATGGACCTCAGCTACCAGAGAACATTGACCCTCTCCAAGGGATTTAAGCTGGTTAATATGATACCAACCGAACTTATTTGGAGCAGTCTAGATTCGATAAACTGATGGACTGGCTCTGGCAATGACATATGGTCCCACAAAACTCAGAGATGTAAAAGGGCTTGGCTGATGTACTTAGATCATAATCTTCTGTCCTATCTCCAACTCCCTAGGTTTTGTTCGCACATCAAAATAAGCTTTACTCCAATGGTTTCTCTGAACAACATTATGGGCTGTGACATAATAAGCTTCCTTAATAGTGTTGATTAACTGCTGTACCTATTTGTTCTTTACAATACCATCATACTCAGGTTCTGCTAAATCTAGCTCAACCAGGAATTCTTACCCTCTCATTTCTCTCCCAGTCATCAACTTAAAAGGTGTAAAACCAGTAGAAGCAGCTTTGGTGGTATGAAGTATCATGAGAACATAGGATAAGGCAGTGACCCATCTGCTCCTGTGCTGTTTAGTCATTTTAGCTAACATGTCTTCAAAGTCCTGTTCATCCATTCAACAATTCCACTGGATAGGGGGTGGATAAGGGATATGAAACCTCTGCTTTACCCTAAACAGTCTTATCAAAATTTTCATTACCTGTGCAGTGAAATGAGGACCTTAATCTGATTCTAAACTCCTTGGCAATCCCCAACGAGTAAAAACTCTCTCAAACAAAATCTAAACTGTAACTTTAGCAGTGTTAATTCTAGTTGGGAAAACCTCTACCCACTTAGTGAAAGTATCTACTATCATGAGGATATATCTCAGTCCTTCAGGTGATGGAGGTAAAGGTTCTACAAAATCAATCTGAAAGTTAACCCTTCTGAAAGTTAACCCTGTGTGTCTTAAAACTGCTTTTATAGCCAATTTATTTGGGTTATGCTGGACACAAGTAAACAATTCTTACAATAATGTTCTACTTCTCCTCACATCTTCGGCCACCATGAGTTGAGAGTTAAGCAGCAACACGAGGGGTAACACGAGGGTTAACTTCTTTACTCAGAGAGTGGTAGCTGTGAGGAATGAGCTTCCAGTAGAAGTGGTAGAGGCAGGTTCGGTATTGTCATTTAAAGGAAAATTGGATAGGTATATGGACAGGAAAGGAATGGAGGGTTATGGGCTGAGTGCAGGTAGGTGGGACTAGGAGAGGGTAAGTGTTCGGCAAGGACTAAAAGGGCCGAGATGGCCTGTTTCCGTGCTGTAATTGTTATATGGTTACATGGTTAAGTTAGGTCTTTATTCTTTGGAGCGTAGAAGGTTGAGGGGGGACTTGATAGAGGTATTTACAATTATGAGGGGGGTAGATAGAGTTGACATGGATAGGCTTTTTCCATTGAGAGTAGGGGAGATTCAAACAAGAGGACATTAGTTGAGAGTTAGGGGGCAAAAGTTCAGGGGTAACACAAGGAGGAACTTCTTTACTCAAGAGTGGTAGCTGTGTGGAACGAGCTTCCAGTAGAAGTGGTAGAGGCAGGTTTGATATTGTCATTAAAAAAAAAATTGGATAGGTATATGGACAGGAATGGAGGGTTATGGGCTGAGTGCAGGTCAGTGGGACTAAGTGAGAGTAAGCATTCGGCACGGACTATAAGGGCCAAGATGGCCTGTTTCTGTGCTGTAATTATTATATGATTATATATGGTAACAGATTCTGCAAATGTGCCATAGCTCTGTCTGCTCCTGGATGGTCAAAAATGACCTGGCACCAATACATCATCTAGTTTCTTTCACTTTCTGGCACCACAGATCTACCATTATCAAGTACAATGCCATTCTGTACCTGTATACAAGGTGTCCTCCCCCCACCCTTTACAAAGGTAGAGCATTCCTATGAAACCTTCCTTAAGTGGAAATGGCATAAAGTGAAGACCATTACTTTATATGGGAAAAATTTTCGTAAAAGCAAAAATCCTCTTTGTAATGCGAGAACAGGTTACTAATGTAGGTCCTGATACTGTTGCTGTACCTTAACTAAGTCTATAGGTATACTGCTTGTTTCTGTGTCATCATTCCTTCTATATCCAGATTCCATTTCACCCCACATCTTGCTCTTAATTTGGCTAACTCATCCTTGCCAATGGCAGCAGGAAAGAGAGCATGGCCTGGATGATGGGAGTCCTTGATGATGGATGCTGCTTTCTTGTGGCAGCGCTCCTTATAGATGTGCTCAATGGTGGGGAGTCTTTTCCTGTGATGGACTGGGCTATATTCATTACTTCTTGCAGGCTTTTCCATTCTTGGGCATTGGTGTTTCCACACCAAGCTGTGATACAACCTGGTCTGATACTCTCCACTATGCATCTATAGTTGTTTGTCAAAGTTTTAGATAACATGCCGAATCTACGCAAATTTCTGGCCACAGTATAAAGATCAAAGATACAACCTATAAAACCACCAACGCAGTCTTTATGGGGTTAGTTCAGAAATTACAATGGGAGCAGAGGAAACTCCCCACTGATGTTCTACTCTTTGAAATTTATTATGGGAAACTGGACTAAAATTACTTTTGATTTACTGTTACAACTACATTTTCTAGTTGAACTAAGATATCTCTGCTGATCTGAAATAATAGAAATAGGTTTTACAAAATATCTGTACTTCACATCTTTCTCCCTCAATTAAAATGGAAAATTAAGGCTCAAAGATTAATTAAATAGGAATTTATTGTTACTGGGGCTTAGAAGGTTAAATTATAAACAGTTTGTAACATTGGTAGGTTCTGAGTGTACATTATTTTATGAGATACAGTGTGGAACAGACCCTTTCTGGCCCAGCAGGCCACCTATTTAACCCTAGTTTAATCACAGGATCATTTACAATGACCGATTAACCTACTAACCAATATATCTTTGGAACATGGGAGGAAACTCATGCGATTCATGGGGAAAGCATACAAATTCCTTACAGATGGCGTCAAAATTGAACTCTGAACTCCAGAATACCTTGAGCTGTAACAGCGTCATGCTAACTGCTGCGATGCTGTTTTCAACAAGATACGTAAACCAAAAATACTGCATATTCGGGAAATTTGCTGGAAACACTCAGATGAAAGGTTATCAACATTAAACATCATCATTAATTTTCAAATACTACCTCAGCTACTAAGTATTACCAGAGTTTTGTGTTTCTTTAAAGAACAGGATCTTCTAGCCAAAACACCTGATATTCATTGTGATAAGACAATGGTTGATACAATTCAGACTACATGGTATGCATTCATGAAGGTACAGTATAAGCAGATACTATGAACTATAGGCTTGTTTTCTGAGCATAGAATATTGTTTGTGATCTTACTAACATTGATATAACCAGGGCAAATTTAAATTTTCTGGCTACTTGAAAGCTTGGATATTTTATTCTCAGTTTACAGCTTGCTGTAAAAGAAACTGACATAATGGGGGTGGAAGCAACCATTAAGACTATGTATTGAATTATACATTATAGAACACTCATTTTATTTGGCCAAATTAAAATTTCATAAAACTTCCAGCACATACACATTACATTTAACAATAAAACCTTTTCACATCTTTAAAATCTCTAAGCAACCCTATACCATAAGTCAGTAATATTGATTCACTAATAACAATCCCTGCCTCGGGTGCTTATTAATAATAGCAACAAAGGACTGATGCACTGAACAAGACTTTTGAACTACAGAGAAAATATAGGAAACAAAGCAGAAACTGATGAACATACTTAAAGAAAGGAATGTGCAAATTAAGAAAAGGATAAGATCGGCCATGTAATTACATTGAAAAGTGAATGAGGGTGCAAGCCAAAGCAGGAGAAAAAATGGGTTAAGTATGACTTACTTCATTCCAGTAACAAGTGTGAATCTGTATTTTCATTACACAAGCTTGAAAAAATACTGGAAACACTGTGTAAATTTCTTTTGCAACACACTGTAAACTGAAAAACTTCCGTGCAACTGGGAAAATTTAATATCAGTAAACAATAATTGGCACACGGAAAGAGGGACACAGATAAATATAGAAACTAAATAGAAGCCCATTCAATCCCTCTGGCCTTTCCATAACTCCTGGTGATCTATAGTTTAGTTCCATCAATCCACTTTGATTCCACATTTATCAAGAATACTATAAATTTCAGGCTTTAAATTGACAAAACAAGAAAACAAGAAAAATAATAAACACCGGTTGAAGAAATAGAGCAAATAAACGAGGAGGAAAATACACGTACATGAGTGAACTTCAATAGGTTCAACAGGTTCATTTAATTCAGAGAAATGTATACAATGTACATCCTGAAATTCTTTTTCTTCGCAAGCATCCACGAAAACAGAGGAGTACTCCAAAGAATGAATGACAGTTAAATGTTAGAAACCCAAAGCCCCCCCAGCTCCCCCCTCCTACGCATAAGCAAAGCAACGATACCCCTCCACCCCCCACCAGCGATAAAAGCAACGGCACCCACCATCGAGCACTCAAGTGTGCAGCAAAGCAGCAATAAAGATGCAGACTTGCAGCACCCCAAAGACTACTCATTCACCCAGTAATTCAACATACGACAGGCTCTCTCTCTCTAATAAGGAAAAAAGAGGTGTCCCCATTTCACAGCAAGAGGGAAGGCATAACAAAGCAACTCACTGATTTATGGTGTTAAGTCTGTTACGTCTCTTTTGCCGAGCTCTGTGCCCAAAGAACTCATGTCTCTGGGCACACAGCCAGCTCGCTGCTTATGATCTTCTGTCTCCCATGACGCATCAGGCACAGCACCAGCCTTAAATCTGCCCACCTCCAGAGCCACAAAAATCTGGTACCCTGAAGGTGCTCTATTCTTCCAGGCTGCATCCTTGGCATATCGAAAAGCAGCTGGTTGTGAGGCCATGAGAGCAGATCCCATTTCCGCAAAGAACCGAAGTCAGCGTGTAACTCCAGGTCAGGGTCTTCAAAAGAAACTTGAAAGGGAAAAAAAGATATCAAAGATAGAAACAGAGCTGATTCTGAAGATGCCAGCAAAGGAGTCGGCGTTAGGCGCCATCATCCTCCTAAGCTCTGCCTCTTAAATTTAAAATGCCTTGTAAAAGTATTCAGCCCCCAACCCACCACCCAAGCCATGCTCTCTTCGCACTGTTGCCATCAGGAATAAGGTACAGGAGCCTCAGGACTCACACCACCAGGCTCAGGAACAGATATTACCCCTCAACAATCAGACTCTTGAACCAGTGGGGCTAACTTCACTTGCCCCACCACCAAAATGTTCTCACAACCTATGTACTCACTTTCAAGGATTCTTCATCTCATGTTCTTCTTCTTACTATTATTATTATTTCTTTTCGTATTTGCACAAATTGCTGTCTTGTGCACACAGGTTGTATGCCATTTGGTGCGCTGTTTCATTGATTCTATTATGGTTATTGGAGTTATTAAGTATGCCCACAAGAAAATGAATCTCAGGGTTATATATGGTGACACATATGTACTTTGATAATAAATTTACTTCAAACTTTGAACCATCTGTTCTCATAAATGGGATTTTGTTCAATTTAACTGAGAATTTTTATATGTGAATCACATGAACCTTTTTTCACAGAACCCAAAAACTGTAAAGCATGAAAGACTAAAAATTCAAAACTGATACAGTATGTCAGCAGTTCAAAAGTATTCATACCCTTTTGCTCCATATTTAGTTGAACCATCTCTCACAACTATTACAGCCAGCAGTCTTTTTCAATGTCTACTAGCTTTTCACAATGTGACAGAGCAAGATTTGCCCATCTCTCCTTGAAAAATTGCTCAAGATGTGCCAGATTAGTTGGGGAGCAGCGACGGACAGGAACCTTGAGGTCTTACTCCCCAGATTAAGCTTTCTGGAAGAGGCTAGCAGGTTTTTATCCAAAATCTCTCTGTTTCTGGTGGCATTCAGCTTCCTATCAATCCTGGCCAGATTTCTAGTCCCTGCTGCTGAAAAGCATCCCAATAAAGTTATAAAATTATCCATCATACTTCACAGTAGAAATGGGGCTACCTGGCTGATGTGCAGTATTAGATTTACGCTACACAAACTAGCCAATAATATAAAGCAGGATACTAAAAGATTGGCAGTTATATAAAGAGTAAAAGGGAGGTAAGAGTTGATATTGGACCACTGGAAAATTATGCTGGTGAGGTAGTAATGGGGGACAAAGAAATGGCAGATTAACTTAATGGGTATTTTGCATCAGTCTTCACAGTGGAAGACACTAGCAATGTGCCAGAGGTCTGTGAGTGTCAGGGAGCAGGGGTGAGTGCCATTGCTATTACAAATGAAAAAGCGCTAGGCAAACTCAAAGGTTTTAGTCACCTGGACCAGATGGACTACATTCCAGAGTCCCGAGAGAGGTTGCTGAAGAGATAACGGATGCATTGGTCATGATCTTTCAAGAATCACTTGATTCTGGCATGGTCCCGGAGGACTGAAAGATTGCAAACATCATTCCACTCTTTAAGAAGGGAGGATGGCAAAAGAAAGGAAATTATAGGCCAGTTAGCCTAACCTCAGTGGTTGGGAAAGTGTTGGAGTCAATTATTAAGGATGAGGTTTCAGGGTACACGGAGACTAATGATAAATTAAGTCAAAGTCAGCACAGTTTTTGTAAAGGGAGATCTTGCCTGACAAATCTGTTAGAATTCTTTGAGGAAGTAACAAGCAGGGTGGTCAAAGGAGAGACAGTATACGTCATTTACTTGGTTTTTCAGAAGGCATTTAATAAGGTGCCACACATGAGACTGCTTAACAAGATAAAATCCTATGGTGTTACACGAAGTATACTGGCATGGATAGAGGAATGGCTGACTGGTAGGAGGCAGAATAAAGGGGGCCTTTTCTGGTTGGCTGCCACTGACTAATGGTGTTCCTCAGGGGTCAGTACTGGGACTGCTACTTTTCACATTATTTGTCAATGATTTGGATAATGGAATTGATGGCTTTGTGGCAAAGTTTACGGATGATATGAAGGTAGGTGAAGGGGTTGGTAGTGCTGAGGAAGCAATGCAATTGCAGCAGGACTTAGACAAATTGGAAGAATGGGCAAAAAAGTGGTGGATGGAATCCAGTGCCACACACACAAAATGCTGGAGGAACTCAGCTGGCCAGGCATCTTTGCTGCCTGACCTGCTGAGTTCCTCCAGCATATTGTGTGTGTTGCTCAAATTTCCAGTATCTGCAGGTTTTCTCGTTTGTGAGATGGAATACAGTGTTGGAAATGTATGATAATGCATTTTGGTAAAAGGAACAATTGTGCAGACTATTATCTAAATGGGGCGAAAACTCACATCAGAGGTGCAGAGGGACTTTAGGAGTCCTTGTACAAAACTTCCAGAAGGTTAATTTACAGGTTGAGTCTGTGGTAAAGAAAGTAAATGTAATGTTGCCATTTATTTCAAGAACAGAATATAAAAGCAAAAAGATAATACTGAGCCTTTACAATACACCAGTCAGGCTGCACTTGAGTATCATTAACAGTTTTGGGCCCCATATCTCAGAAAGGATGTTTTGTCATGGAGGGTCCAGAAGAGGTTCACGAGAATGATTCTGGGAATGAAGGGGTTGACATATGAGGAGTGTTTGGCAGCTTTGGGCCTGTACTCACTGGAATTTTGAAGAATGCAGGGGATCTCATTGAAGCCTGCTAAATGTGGACTAGATAAAGTGGATGTGGAGAGGATGTTTCCTATGGTGGGGGTATCCAGAACTAGAGGGCACAGCCTCAAAACTGAGGGGCGACCTTTTAGAACAGAGGTAAGGAGGAATTTTGCTAGCCAGAGAAGAGTGAATCTGTGGAACGCTCTGGCACACATGGCAGTGGAGGCCAAGTCCGTGGGTATATTTAAGGCAAAAGTTGACCATTTCCTGATTGGTCAGGGTATCAAATGATATGGCAAGAAAGCAGGTGTATGTGATTGAGTGGGATCTGAAATCAGCCATGATGGAATGGTGCAGCAGACTCAGTGGGCTGAATGGCCTAATTTTGTTCCAATGTCTTATGGTCTTGTAAGGAGAAATTGAGTATACTGAGACTTCAGAGAATCTGTAAAGTTAAGGAGAATGAGAAGTTACCAATTGTTAAAGGGCTTAATATGTTCAGTCTGTGGAGGATGTTTCCTTTGATTAGGTAGTCTAGGACCAAGGACCAGAGGAAAAAATGCTTCATACAAAGGCTGATGAGTCTTTGGGCTTTGCTGCCCACAGTGATTGTGAAGGGCCAATCATTGAGTTTACTCAAACTAAAGATCCACAGATATCCACATATGAAGGGATGACAGGTGAAATATGATTAGCCATGATTTTGATGTTTGACAGTGGAGGCTTAAAGGTCCAGAAGAAGGATATGACGAGAAGGCAGATGTATGGGGTTCAATGGGATCTGTGATCAGCCATGATGGAATGGTAAAGCAGACTCGATGGACCGAGTGGTCTAAATCTGCTATGTCTTATGGTCTTACATGTACCACTAGTGCTGAGGCCAGCAAGTTCCACTTCAGTCTCATCAGACCACAACACCTTCTTCCATATCTTTACTGTACCTTCTCAGTGACACTTTGCAAAGTCTTTACAGGCAAGAATATGCTTTTGTCCCCCAGCCAGGGCTTAATTGCCACTCTTCCATAAATACCCTTTTTGTGCAAGGCCGAAGAGATTGTGCAGTCATGAAGTTCATCCCCAGTTGCAGCCACTGACTTCTGCAGCTCAGTCAGTGACTGTTGGCGTCACAGCAGCCTCTCTTACAAGTGCCATTCTTCTCTGATGACTAAGTTTAAAGGGGTGGCCTGAGCTTGACACTGCAGCTCTGGTTTCATATTTTCCCATTTTTACACAATGGACTGCACTGAGCTCCAGGGTAAGTTCAGTGCCTTTGACATTGTCTTGTACCCTGTCCCAGATTTGTGCCTCTCTATTATCATTTCCCTGACTTGTCTTGAATGTCCTATTGTCTTCACTTTGATTTCGAGTGTTGAAAATCTACCATACTGTTGGACCTTACAGGGAGAGGGAGTATTTATTCTTATGAATTCATTGAAAATGGGTGATCCAATTTTCTACATCAACAGATTGGGTGAGTCAGTAATAGCGTAGTAATTACAAAGGTGATGAATACTTTTTCAGCCTCATAATTTTGGTTTTTGATTTTTAATAAATTGTTGACAGGTTTTAGAATTTTTCTTTTGATTTGACATGATGCACAGCAAAGTTTTATTGCCATTTAATTATACACATGTATATTGTCAAATGAAATGTTTCTCTGAACCAGGGTATAAAGCACAGTAGTGCAATATTTTGTAGATCAGCTCAAAATATAATTCAATATACTTTAAATTTAGAAAACCAAACAGTAAAATGTGAAAATTGTTCTGGGGACTGAATACTTTTTCAAGGCACTATAAGTAATAACTTACAAAGAGGACAAGGTTAAATGGCAGTAATATTACTAACAAGCCAGAAATAGAATCAGAATCAGGTTTAATATCACTGGCACATGGCATGTTGTGAAATTTGTTTTGTGCCGGCAGTACATTGCAATACATAATTTTTTAAAACTAAAATTACAGTAAGAAATACAGTGGATTCCAGTTAACTGGGACACATCAGGACTCATACATTTTGGCCCAAATAAGCAGCTGCCCCAAATAACCAAAGTTTCATGGAAATAGTTAAAAAGGTATAAAAAAAGACAACCTACCATTTAACTCAGTAAAAAATTACAGATTTAAATGAAATACAAAACAAATTAGAACACTGCCAATACTGGCTGACCGTCCTATTGACAATATCAGGAACCAGTGTGGGAGAATCTTTAAAGTGGAAAACCCTTTGCACTGGGCAGTTCCAATCCCTCATCCTTGAAGGTTCGGGTCCCATGGGGCTAGTAGACATCACAAATGGGGTGTTCCTTGGTTGCAAGGGATGACCATGACTTCACCTTGCCCTTCACTCTCCACATGGTACTGCAGAACCACATTCCTGGCCATTGGTTCCCATTGGAGCTGACTTTGCATGCTGGGGTATCTCAGAGGGCTATGAGACCTGCTAGCTACTCTTACAGGGTTTAGTCTGCCTGTCAAAGTGGTATACTGAGCTGTGGCGGCTGATGCATGCAAACGGCTACTTGGAGCAACAGGTAGCTGAGTGTCCAGTGGAGGCCAAAGGTAATTCACGATGATTGTTGATACCTTTAAATTCTTCATGTTCCAAACTTGTTGAAGTAGCAAGTTTGCTTCATTTTCACTCCTGGCTGTTTCTGGCATTTCCAAGTCTGAATGCTTGAAAGTGCATTGAGCAAAACAGTTCTGAAATATCTTCCTGCTCATTTCTCACCAATTATCAGTGACAAAAATCACTGCATTTTGAATACTACACATGACTCTGTGTGTGTGTGTGTGTGTGTGTGTGTGTGTGTGTACTGTTCAAGGGTTCATTGTCTATTCCAATATCTGATGGTGGAGGGGAAGAAGCTGTTTCTGAAACATTCATTGTGTGCTTTCCAGCTTCTGTACTTCCCCCGTGATGGAAGCAATGAAAAGAGGGTACGTACTAGATGATGGGGGACAGAATGACGGAAGCCGCCTTTTAGAGGCATCACCTTTTGAAGGTGTCCTTGATGCTGGGGAGGCCAGTGCCCATGATGAAGCTGGCTGAGTTTACAATTTTCTGCAGCTTTTTCTGATCCTGATCCATACCATACAGTGATGCAACCAGTTAGAACACTCTCCACCTTGAGAAATTTGTGAGTCTTTGGTGTCATACCAAGTCTCCTCAAACTCCAAATGAAATATAGCTGCTGTCATACCTTCTTTGTAGTTGCTTCAATGTGTTGGGCCCAGGATAGATCTTCAGAGATGCTGGCACCCAGACACTTGAAACTGCTCACCCTCTCCACTACTGATCCCTCAATGAGGACTGGTGTGTATTCCCTCGACTTCCCTTTCCTGAAGTCTACAATCAATTCCTTAGTCTTACTGACATCGAGTGCAAGGCTATTGCTCAGCTAGTGATATATCTCACTCCTGTATGCTTCCTTATCACCATCAGAAATTCTGCCAACAATACTTGTGCCTCCAGAAAATTTATAGATGGCATTACAGCTGAGCCTTGCCACACAATCATGGGTATAGAGAAAGTAGAGTAGTGGGCTCAGCACACATCCTTGAAAAACGCCAGTGTTGAATGTCAGCGAGGAGGAGATTTTATTTTTGATCCGCACTGACTATGGTCTCCCCGGTGAGGAAGTATAGGATCCAAATGCAGAGGGAGGTAAAGAGGTCCAGGCTTTGGAGCTTGTTGATTAGAACTAAGTATACAGAACCATAGAACACAGTACAGGCCCTTCAGCCCTCCATGTTATGCTGACCCATATAATCCTTAAAAAAAGTACTAAACCCACATTACCCCATAACCCTCCATTTTTCTTTCATCTATGTGCCTGCCCAAGAGGCTCTTAAATACCCCTAATGTTTTAGCCTCCAACACAATCCCTGGCAAGTCATTCCAGGCACTCACAACCCTCTGTGTAAAAAACTTACCCCTGATGTCTCCCCTAAAATTCCCTCCCTTAATTTTGTACATATGGCCTTTGGTGTTTGCTATTGGTGCCCTGGGAAACAGGTACTGACTATCCACCCTACCTATGCCTCTCATAATCTTGTAGATCTCTATCAAGTCCCCTCTCATTCTTCTACGCTCCAAAGAGAAAAGTTCCAGCTCTGCTAACCTTGCTTCATATGACTTGTTCTCCAATCCAGGCAACATCCTGGTAAATCTCCTCTGCACCCTCTCCATAGCTTCCACATCCTTCCTATAATGAGGTGACCAGAATTGAACACAATACTCTAAGTGCGGTCTCACCAGAGATTTGTAGAGTTGCAACATGACCTCTCTACTCTTGAACTCACTCCCCCATTAATGAAGCCTAGCATCCCATAGGCCTTCTTAACTACCCTATCAACCTGCACAGTGACCTTGAGGGATGCATGGATTTGAACCCCAAGGTCCCTTTGTTCATCCACACTCTTAAGTAACTGACCATTAATCCTGTACTCTGTCTTCTGGTTTGTCCTTCCAAAATGCATCACCTCACACTTGTCCGGACTGAACTCCATCTGCCATTTTTCTGCCCAAATCTACAGCCTGTCTATATCCTCTTGTAACCTTCGACCACCTATACCTCCATCCACAACTCCTCCAATCTTCGTGTCATCCGCAAACTTACTCACCTATCCTTCCACCTCTACATCCAGGTCATTTATAAAAATCACAAATAGCAGGGGTCCCAGGACAGATCCCTGCGGCACTCCACTAGGTACTGACCTCCAGGCAGAATACCTTCCTTCCACAACTATCCTCTGCTTTCTTCCTTTAAGCCAATTTTTTTATCCAAACAGCCAAGGTTCCACTTATCCCATGCCTCATGACTTTCTGGATGAGTCTCTCATGAGGGACCTTGTCAAATGCTTTGCTAAACTCCATGTAGACCACATCCACTGCCCTACCCTCATCAATTTCTTTTGTTACCTCTTCAAAAAACTCAATCAGGCTCGTGAGGCACGATCTTCCCTTCACAAAGCCATGTTGACTATCCATGAGTAGACTGTACTTCTCCAAATGCTCATAGATCCTATCCTTAAGAATCCTTTTCAGTAGTTCGCATACCACTGACGTAAGACTCACCGGTCTATTGTTCCCAGGTTTCTCCCTATTACCTTTGTTGAACAAGGGAACTACATTTGCCATTCTCCAGTCCTCCGGCACTTCCCCTGCAGCTAAAGAGGATTCAAAGATCATGGCTAATGCTCCTGCAATCTCTTCTCTCAATTCCCAGAACAACCTGGGGTGTATCATATCCGGCCCTAGGGATTTATCAATCTTAATGTTTTTAAGAAGATCCAGCACTTCTTCTTCCCTAATCTCCACATTGTCCAGCACACAGGCCCCCTCTACTTCGACCTCACCCTGATCAAAATCCTTTTCACCTGTGAATACTAATGCAAAGTATTCAGTTAGGACCTCCCCAACCTCCTCCACCTCCAGGCGAATGTTGCCCTCTTTATCCTTTAGCAGTCCCATCTTCGTTCTTGTCATCCTCCTATTCTTCACATACGCATAGAACGCCTTGGGGTTCTCCTTAATCGTACATGCCAAGGCCTTCTCATGCCCCCTTCGAGCTCTAATATAATTGTGTTGAACACCGAGATGTAATCAATAAACTGCAGCCTGAGGTAGGGATTGATATTGTCTAGGTGATCCAAAGCCAAGTGGAGAGCCAGTGAAATTGCATCTGCTGTAGACCAATTGTGGCAATAGGCAAACTGCAACAGGTTCAGGTCCTTGTTTAGGCAAGAGTTGATTCTGGCAATGACCAACCTCTCAAAGCACCTCATCACAGTAGATGTGTGTCCAACTGGGCAATTGTAGTTGAAGCAACTCACTCTGCTCTTCTTGGGCACAGGTATGACTGCCACCCTTTTGAATTAGGTGGGAACCTCTGATTGCAGCAGTTGAGAGATTAAAGATGTTCTTGAACACTCCTGGCTGTTGGTTGTCGCAGGTTTTCTTAAAAGATGTCCTGATGTCAGCCTCCAAAACAGAGATCACAGGGTCACCAGATGCTGCAGGGATTCACACAGGTGTAGTTTATTCTCCCCTTTAAAGCTTGCATAAAAGGCACTGATCTCATCTGCGTGTGAAGCACTACAGCCAATCATGATGTTAGTGTCTGCCTCATAGGAAGTAATGACCTTCAAACCCTGCCAGAACTGCCATGCATCTGATTCCATCTCTAACTTCAATCGGGAAGAAGTGATGATGAGCAATATACAAATTGGCATTTTACATTTCTTACTCCCAATTTTCCTGACCCCAACTGAAATTTCCAATATTTCAATCTCTTCTGCTATGTAGTCACTTCGTCCTTTAGATGAAAAGTTCTTTTCCATAGTCATTTCCTTACAAAAATAAAAACACAATTCTCCACATTTTAAGTGTATTCATAGATTAATTTCTTTCTTGTCCCTACACCTCCTATTCTTTTTGCATCTTATTCATTGTTGGTAGAAGTGTATTCAGTTACCAAGACCACAAACAAGAGAAAATCTGCAGAGGCTAGAAATCCAAGCAACACACACAAAATGCTGGGGGAACTCAGAAAGCCAGGCAGCTTCTATGGAAACGAGTACAGTCGATGAAGGGTCTCGGTCCAAAATGTCAACTGTACTTTTCTCCATAGGTGCTGCCCAGACTCCTGAGCTCCCCCAGCATTTTGAGTGTCTGTTGCTCAGTTACCAAGACCCTTGCTTTTCCCCTTTAAATCCCATCTCTTTGGCCACAAAGCTTCATCTTGCCTTTTCTGTTCTGTGTCTGTTTTCTTCAATACTTTAGATAGATACTTAACTTTATTGTCACCTAACAATTGATACTAGACCGTACAATCATCACAGTGATTTGTTTCTGCGCTTCGTGTTCCCTGAAGTACAAATCAAAGTAAATATAATAAAAATTTAAATTACCATGCATAGCCCATTTGAAAATGCCTCTAAAAGCAGGTTGTAATTTGAACTTGGGAAGTATTACCATAAGACTATAGCACCACCTAGAGTCCACCAGAATCAGAAGAAACTCCATCAAAGACTATCTGAAAAGTTATTATTTTTCAACAAATGAAATTTCATGCCAGCAATAAACATCAAACTTGTAGAATCCATATCTTCATTCATTTTGTTTCATGTCAGAACGCTGTTTCTTGATTTCAGTTCAGCAAAGCTATCATCCCACAGACCTTGGTAAAGAAATTTGAAGTTCAACTGCACCTGATCAGTGAGCGGGAGCAAGACAACACACTATAGAAACATAGAAAATAGGTGCAGGAGGCAGGCCATTCGGCCATTCGAGCCTGCACCGCCATTCAGTATGATCATGGCTGATCATTCAACTCAGAACCCTGTACCTGCTTTCTCTCCATACCCCCTGATCCCTTTAGCCACAAGGGCCATATCTAACTTCCTCTTAAATATAGCCAATGAACCGGCCTCAACTGTTTCCTGTGGCAGAGAATTCCACAGATTCACCACTCTCTGTGTGAAGAAGTTTTTCCTCATCTCGGTCCTAAAAGGCTTCCCCTTTATCCTTAAACTGTGACCCCTCGTTCTGGACTTCCCCAACATCGGAAACAATCTGCCTGCATCTAGCCTGTCCAATCCCTTTAAAATTTAATACCTTTCAATAAGATCCCCTCTCAATCGTCTAAATTCCAGTGAGTATAAGCCTAGTCGATCCAGCCTTTCTTCATATGAAAGTCCTGCCATCCCAGGAATCAATCTGGTGAACCTTCTCTGTACTCCCTCTATGGCAAGAATGTCTTTCTTCAGATTAGGGGACCAAAACTGCACACAATATTCTAGGTGCAGTCTCACCAAGGCCTTGTACAACTGCAGCAGAACCTCCCTGCTCCTGTACTCAAATCCTTTTGCTATGAATGCCAACATACCATTTGCCTTTTTCACCACCTGCTGTACCTGCATGCCCACCTTCAATGACTGGTGTACAATGACACCCAGGTCTCATTGCACCTCCCCTTTTCCTAATCGGCTACCGTTCAGATAATAATCTGTTTTCCTGTTCTTGCAACCAAAGTGGATAACCTCACATTTATCCACATTAAATTGCATCTGCCATGAATTTGCCCACTCACCTAACCTATCCAAGTCACCCTGCATCCTCTTAGCATCCTCCTCACAGATAACACCGCTGCCCAGCTTCGTGTCATCCACAAACTTGGAGATGCTGCATTTAATTCCCTCGTCTAAATCATTAATATATATTGTAAACAACTGGGGTCCCAGCACAGAGCCTTGCGGTACCCCACTAGTCACTGCCTGCCATTCTGAAAAGGTCCCATTTACTCCCACTCTTTGCTTCCTGTCTGCCAACCAATTCTCTATCCACACCAATACCATACCCCCATACCATCTGCTTTAAGTTTGCACACTAATCTCCTGTGTGGAACCTTGTCAAAAGCCTTTTAAAAATCTAAATATACATCCACTGGCTCTCCCCTATCCACTCTACTAGTTACATCTTCAAAAAATTCTATAAGATTCGTCAGACATGATTTTCCTTTCACAAATCCATGCTGACTTTGTCTGATGATTTCACCTCTTTCCAAATGTGCTGTTATCACATCTTTGATAACCGACTCTAGCATTTTCCCCACCACCGATGTCAGACTCACCGGTCTATAATTCCCCGGTTTTTCCCTCCCTCCTTTTTTAAAAAGTGGGGTTACGTTAGTCACCCTCCAATCCTCAGGAACTAATCCAGAATCTAAGGAGTTTTGAAAAATTATCACTAATGCATCCACTACTTCTTGGGCTACTTCCTTAAGCACTCTGGGATGCAGACCATCTGGCCCTGGGGATTTATCTGCCTTTAATCTTCAATTTACCTAACACCACTTCCCTACTAACATGTATTTCCCTCAGTTCCTCCATCTCACTAGACCCTCGGTCCCTTACTATTTCCGGAAGATTATTTATGTCCTCCTTAGTGAAGACAGAACCAAAGTAGTTATTCAACTGGTCGGCCATGTTCTTGTCCCCTATGATCAATTCACCTGTTTCTGACTGTAAGGGACCTACATTTGTCTTAACCAATCTTTTTCTTTTTACATATCTATAAAAGCTTTTACAGTCAGTTTTTATGTTCCCTGCCAGCTTTCTCTGATAATCTTTTTTTCCCTTTCCTAATTAAGCCCTTTGTCCTCCTCTGCTGGTCTCTGAATTTCTCCCAGTCCTCAGGTGTGCCACTTTTTTTTGCTAATTTATATGTTTCTTCTTTGGACTTGATACTATTCCTAATTTCCCTTGTCAGCCACAGGTGCACTACCTTCCCTGGTTTACTCTTTTGCCAAACTGGGATGAACAATTGTTATAGTTCATCCATGCGATCTTTAAATGCTTGCCATTGCATATCCACCATCAACCCTTTAAGTATCATTTGCCAGTCTATCTTAGCTAATTCACGTCTCATACTTTCAAAGTTACCCTTCTTTAAGTTCAGAACCTTTGTTTCTCAATTAACTATGTCACTCTCCATCTTAATGAAGAATTCCACCATATTATGGTCACTCTTACCCAAGGGGCCTCGCATGACAAGATTGCTAACTAATCCTTCCTCATTGCTCAATACCCAATCTAAAATGGCCTGCTCTCTAGTTGGTTCCTCGACATGTTGGTTCAGAAAACCATCCCGCATACATTCCAAGAAATCCTCTTCCTCAGCACCCTTACCAATTTGGTTCACCCAATCTGTATGTAGATTGAAGTCACCCATTATAACTACTGTTCCTTTATTGCACGCATTTCTAATTTCTTGTTTAATGCCATCCCCAACCTCACTACTACTGTTAGGCGGCCTATACACAACTCCCACCAGCGTTTTCTGCCCCCTAGTGTTATGCAGTTCTACCCATATCGATTCCACATCCTCCAGGCTAATGTCCTTCCTTTCTATTGTGTTAATCTCCTCTCTAACCACCAATGCTACCCCACCTCCTTTTCTTTCCTGTCTATCCCTCCTGAATATTGAATATCCCTGGATGTTGAGCTCCCATCCTTGGTCACCCTGGAGCCATGTCTCTGTGATCCCAACTATATCATATTCATTAATAACTATCTGCACATTCAATTCATCCACCTTGTTACGAATGCTCCTCGCATTGACACACAAAGCCTTCAGGCTTGTTTTTACAACACTCTTAGCCCTAATACAATTATGTTGAAAAGTGGCCCTTTTTGCTTTTAGCCCTGGATTTGCCTGCCTGCCACGTTCACTTTTCACCTTACTACTTTTTGCTTCTACCCTCATTTTACACCCCTCTGTCTCTCTACACTTGTTCCCATCCCCCTGCCACATTAGTTTAAATCCTCCTGAACAGCAGTAGCAAACGCTCCCCCTAGGACATTGGTTCCAGTCCAGCCCAGGTGCAGACCATCCTATTTGTATCGGTCCCACCCCCCCACCCCCCCAGAACTGGTTCCAATGCCCCAGAAATTTGAATCCCTCCCCCTTGCACCATTTTCAAGCCACGTATTCATCTGAAATATCCTCCTATTTCTACTCTGACTAGCACGTGGCACTGGTAGTAATCCAGAGATTATTACCTTTGTGGTCCTACTTTTTAGTTTATCTCCTAACTCCCTAAATTCACCTTGTAGGACTTCATCCCGTTTTTTACCTATATCGTTGGTACCTATGTGCACCATGACCACTGGCTGTTCACCCTCCCATTCCAGAATGTCCTGCAGCCGCTCAGAGACACCCTTAGCCCTTGCACCAGGGAGGGTTTCACTGCCAACACAGATGCCTTGTGCAGGAAGGCACAGAGTCGACTGTACTTCCTTAGAAGGTTGGCGTCATTCAATGTCTGTAGTGAGATGCTGAAGATGTTCTATAGGTCAGTTGTGGAGAGCGCCCTCTTCTTTGTGGTAGCGTGTTGGGGAGGCAGCATTAAGAAGAGGGACGCCTCACGTCTTAATAAGCTGGTAAGGAAGGTGGGCTCTGTCGTGGGCAAAGTACTGGAGAGTATAACATCGGTAGCTGAGCGAAGGGCGCTGAGTAGGCTACGGTCAATAATGGAAAACCCTGAACATCCTCTACATAGCACCATCCAGAGACAGAGAAGCAGTTTCAGCGACAGGTTGCTATCGATGCAATGCTCCTCAGACAGGATGAAGAGATCAATACTCCCCAATGCCATTAGGCTTTCCAATTCAACCGCCAGGAGTAAGATATGTTAAAGTGCCGGGGTTGATTGTATTTAATGTATTTAAGTAAACTACTTAAGAACTTTTTAAAAGCTATTATAATGCTTTTTGAGAGAGTGATTTAGATGCATATCATATTTTTACTGAGTTAAGTATTGTATGTAATTAGTTTTGCTACAACAAGTGTATGGGACATTGGAAAAAATGTTGAATTTCCCCATGGGGATGAATAAAGTATCTATTTATCTATCTATCTATGTTTCATTTAAGCCCCCAGCTGAAGATTAAAAAGCCAGCATTCATGGCAGTTTTTGGAGTTGGACTGCACCCAGTGATCAGGATTCATTAGAAAGGGCAAATAAAAATAAGGCAAGCGGCAAGTGGAGCAGCCTTTGTGAGTGTACTTTGGCTCATAAGGCTTGAAGGTGGAAAGTATTTGGGAAGTTTCTTCATCTTTATTCTTCATTCTTCGTCAGGTAGAGCACAGTTAGTGCAGTGAGAACGTCTCCAGGGGCTGTGTTTTGTTCTGTGTGTGAGATGTAGGAATTCTAGGAGACCTCCAGCCTTCCAGATAACCATAAGACCCAGGAGCAGAATTAGACTATCCAGCCCATTGAGTCTGCTCTACGATTCCATTGTGACTGATGCCAGATCCCAATCAACCCTATACACCTGCCTTCTTACCATATCCTTTGATGCCCTAACTATCAGCAAATCATCAGTTTCCTCCTTAAATATACCCATGGACTTGGCTTCCACCACAGTCTGTGGCAGAGCATTCCACAGATTCACTACCCTCTGGCTGAAATAAATTCCTCCTTACCTCCGTTCTAAAAGGTCGACCCTCAATTTTGAGGCTGTGCCCTCAAGTTCTTGTTACCCCCACCCAAGGAAGCATCCTCTCCACATTAACTCTATCTAATCCTTTCAACATTCAGTTGTTTACAATGAGATCCCCCCCCCCCCCACATTCTTCTAAGTTCCAGAGAGTACAGGCACAAACGCTCCTCATATGTTAACCCCTTCATTCCTGGAATCATCCTTGTGACCCTCCTCTGGACTTCCTCCAGTGACAACACATTCTTCTGAGATATGGAGCCCAAAACTGTTGACAGTTTTCCAAGTGTGGCCTGATTAGTGTCTTATAAAGCTTCAGCATAATCTCCTTGCTTTTATATTCTATTTCCCTTGTGTTATGCCTGTGCCCCAACTCTGAGGGGCCGAAGGGTACAAAGTAGCCCCCTCCTTTTTGAGAATCGCAAGATCGCTATTAATTCAGGTCAGGAGACCCAGGAAATGAGAGCGAGACGTTTGGAATGTGTCCTGGCCTCCGCGATACAAAGCCACGGATAACGGCCATTGTCTCTTGGAGACGGAATTGTGTATTGAGTACTGTACTTCATGGAAGCCTCAGGGAATGATCAGAGGGGGTTGGTTGAGGGATTGCATCATCCCGACCTGATTGACATCTGAGACCCCGTGAGTAAGGATAAAAGAGGATCTGGGGAACAACCCCTTTAGACGCACCAGGAGAAACGCTAGAAATCCCGTGACAGCGAAATAGCGACAGCCAGTGGAAAGCCCGCGTGCGTCCTTTCCCGTTGCCCGGGATTGGCGGGACTGACCACGGAAGAACGGCTTAGCTAAATAGCAAACGGAACTGGTCACACGTGACCAGCTACACCAACGGAACTCTCGAAGGATTGACATCATAAAAGGAATTGGCAAGTTTTAAACTCTCTCTCTTGACTCCAACCAAAGGCTGCAGCCTGAATGAACTGAAGTGACTTTTATATTTCCATCGGACAATACATTATCCCCTAGACAATGATAGAGCTATTTCTTATTGATTATTATTATACCCGTGCTTTTAGATTTAGTATTGATGACGTATATTATCTGTATGTTTGCATTGATATTATTTTTGTGTATTTTTATCAATAAATACTGTTAAAAATAGTACCATCAGACTTCAACAGACCTCTCTATCTTTGCTGGTAAGTGACCCAGTTATGGGGTACGTAACACTTGAAATAAATGCCAGCATTGCATTTGCCTTCTTTCCCACAGACTCAACCTGTAAATTAACCTTCTGGAAGTCTTGCATGAGGTCTCCTAAGTCCCTCTGCATCTCTGATGTTCGATTTTTCTCCCCATTTAGATTGCAGTCTGCACTATTGTTCCTTTTACCAAAATGCATGATTGTATATTCCCCAACACTGTATTCCATCTGCCACTTTTTTACCCATTCTTCCAATTTGTCTAACTCCTGCAAAAAATTGCATTGCTTCCTCAGCACTACCTACCCCTCCACCTATCTTGGTATCATCCGCAAACTTTGCCACAAAGCCATCAATTCCAATATCCAAATCACTGACAAACAACGTGAAAAGTAGCAGCTGCAATACTGACCCCCTGAGGGACAATGCTAGTCAACGGCAGCCACCAATAAAAGGCCCCTTTTATTCCAACTCGCTACCTCCTGCCTGTCAGCCATTCCTCCATCCACGCCTGTAACTTTCCAGTAATGCCATAGGATTTTATTTTGTTAAGCAGCCTCATGTGTGGCACCTTATCAAATGCCTTCTGAAAATCCAAGTAAATGACATTCACCGTCTCTTCTTTGTCCACCCTGCTTGGTACAGGTTTGTCAGTCAAGATCTCCCTTTACAGAAACCATGCTGATTTTGTCTTATTTTATCACTAGTCTTATTAACACTTTCCCAACCACTGAGGTTAGGCTAACTGGGCTATAATTTCCTTTATTTTGCCTTCATCCCTTCTTGTTGTTGAGCCCACTAGAGGATCGGCTGTTCTGGATTGGGTATTGCGTAATGAATCAGAGGTGATTAGAGAGATAGAAGTGAAGGAACCCTTAGGAGGCAGTGATCACAACATGATTGAGTTCACTGTGAAATTTGAGAGAGGCCGAAATCCAATGTGTTGGTATTTCAGTGGAGTAAAGGAAATTACAGTGGCATGAGAGAGGAACTGGCCAAGGTTGACTGGAAAGGTTGAAGGCTGATAAGTTCCCGGGACCTGATGGTCTGCATCCCAGGGTACTTAAGGAGGTGGCTCTAGAAATCGTGGACGCATTGGTAATCATTTTCCAATGTTCTATAGATTCAGGAACAGTTCCTGCTGATTGAAGGGTGGCTAATGTTGTCCCACTTTTCAAGAAAGGAGGGAGAGAGAAAACAGGGAATTATAGACCGGTTAGCCTGACGTCAGTGGTGGGAAAGATGCTGGAGTCAATTATAAAAGAGGAAATTACGACACATTTGGATAGCAGTAGAAGGATCAGTCCGAGTCAGCATGGATTTATGAAGGGAAAATCATGCTTGACTAATCTTCTGGAGTTTTTTGAGGATGTAACTATGAAAATGGACAAGGGAGAGCCAGTGGATGTAGTGTACCTGGACTTCCAGAAAGCTTTTGATAAAGTCCCACATAGGAGATTAGTGGGCAAAATTAGGGCACATGGTATTGGGGGCAGAGTACTGACATGGATTGAAAATTGGCTGGCTGACAGGAAACAAAGAGTAGCGATTAACAGGTCCCTTTCGGAATGGCAGGCTGTGACCAGTGGGGTACCGCAAGGTTCGGTGCTGGGACCGCAGCTGTTTACAATATACATTAATGATTTAGATGAAGGGATTAAAAGTAACATTAGCAAATTTGCTGATGACACAAAGCTGGGTGGCAGTGTGAAATGTCAGGAGGATGTTATGAGAATGCAGGGTGACTTGGACAGGTTGGGTGAGTGGGCAAATGTATGGCAGATGCAGTTTAATGTGGATAAACGTGAGGTTATCCACTTTGGTGGCAAGAACAGGAAAGCAGATTACTATCTAAATGGAGTCAAGTTAGGAAAAGGGGAAGTACAACGAGATCTAGGTGTTCTTGTACATCAGTCAATGAAAGCAAGCATGCAGGTACAGCAGGCAGTGAAGAAAGCTAATGGTATGCTGGCTTTTATAACAAGAGGAATTGAGTATAGGAGTAAAGAGGTCTTTCTGCAGCTGTACAGGGCCCTGGTGAGACCACACCTGGAGTATTGAGTGCAGTTTTGGTCTCCAAATTTGAGGAAGGACATTCTTGCTATTGAGGGAGTGCAGCGTAGGTTCACAAGGTTAATTCCCGGAATGGCGGGACTGTCATATGTTGAAAGATTGGAGCGACTGGGCTTGTATACATTGGAATTTAGAAGGATGAGAGGGGATCTGATTGAAACATATAAGATTATTAAGGGATTGGACACACTGGAGTCAGGAAGCATGTTCCCGCTGATGGGTGAGTCCAGAACTAGAGGCCACAGTTTAAGAATAAGGGGTAGGCTATTTAGAACAGAGATGCGGAAAAACGTTTTCACCCAGAGAGTGGTGGATATGTGGAATGCTCTGCCCCAGAAGGCAGTGGAGGCCAAGTCTCTGGAAGCATTCAAGAGAGTGTTAGGTAGAGCTCTTATAGATAGCGGGGTCAAGGGATATGGGGAGAGGGCAGGAACGGGGTACTGATTGTGTATGATCAGCCATGATCACAGTGAATGGTGGTGCTGGCTAGAAGGGCCGAACGGCCTACTCCTGCACCTACTGTCTATTGTCTATTGAAAGGGACACTAGCGAGAAGGACGACAGAGCAGCAGTGGCTGGAGTTTATGCGAGAAATGAGGAAGGTGCAAGACAGATATATTCCAGAGAAGAAGAAATTTTCGAATGGAAAAAGGATGCAACCGTGGCTGACAAGAGAAGTCAAAGCCAATTAGTGGGAAGACAGAGGATTGGGAAGTCTTTAAAAGCTTACAAAAGGAAACTAAGAAGGTCATTAAGAGGGAAAAGATGAACTATGAAAGGAAGCTAGCAAATAATATCAAAGAGGATACTAAAGGCTTTTTCAAGTATATAAAGAGTAAAAGACAGGTGAGAGTAGATATAGGTCTGATAGAAAATGATGCTGGCGAAATTGTAATGGGAGATAAGGAGATGGTGGAGGAACTGAACAAGTATTTTGCATCAGTCTTCACTGAGGAAGACATCAGCAATATACCGGACATTCAAGGGTGTCAGGGAAGAGAAATATGCACAGTCACAATTACAACAGAGAAAGTACTCAGGAAGCTGAATAGTCTAAGGGTAGATAAATCTCCCAGACCAGATGGAATGCACCCTCGTGTTCTGAAGGAAGTAGCAGTGGAGATTGTGGAAGCATTAGCAATGATCTTTCAAAAGTCGACAGATTCTGGCCTGGTTCTGGAGGACTGGAAGATTGCAAATGTCACTCTGCTATTTAAGGGGGCAAGGAAGCAAAGAGGAAATTATAGACCTGTTAGCTTGACATCGGTGGTTGGGAAGTTGTTGGAGTTGATTATCAAGGATGAGGTTACGGAGTACCTGGAGGCATATGACAAGATAGGCAGAACTCAGCATGGTTTCCTTAAAGGAAAATCCTGCCTGACAAACCTATTGCAATTTTTTGAGGAAATTACAAGTAGGCTAGACAAGGGAGATGCAGTAGATGTTGTGTATTTGGATTTTCAGAAGGCTTTTGACAAGGTGCCGCACATTAAGCTGCTAAACAAGATAAGAGCCCATAGAATTACGGGAAAGTTACATACGTGGATAGAGCGTTGGTTGATTGGCAGGAAACAGAGAGTGGGAATAAAGGGATCCCATTTTGGTTGGCTGCCGGTTACCAGTGGTGTTCCACAGGGGTCCGTGTTGGGGCCACTTCTTTTTATGTTGTATATCAACGATTTGGATTATGGAATAGATGGCTTTGTGGCTAAGTTTGCTGATGATACAAAGATTGGTGGAGGGGCTGGTAGTCCTGAGGAAACAGAGAGTCTGCAGAGAGAATTGGATAGATTGGGGGAATGGGCAAAGAAGTGGCAAATGAATTACAATGTCGGAAAGTGTACAGTCATGCATTTTGGTAGAAGAAATAAACTGGCAGACTATTATTTAAGTGAGGAGAGAATTCAAAGTTCTGAGATGCAATGGGACTTGGGAGCCCTCGTGCGGGATACCCTTAAGGTTAACCTCCAGGTTGAGTCGGTGGTGAAGAAGGCGAACGCAATGTTGGCATTCATTTCTAGAGGAATAGAGTATAGGAGCAGGGATGTGATGTTGAGGCTCTTTAAGGCACTGGTAGGACCTCACTTGGAATACTGTGTGCAGCTTTGGGCTCCTTATTTAAGAAAGGATGTGCTGACATTGGAGAGGGTTCAGAGAAGATTCACTAGAATGATTCCGGGAATGAGAGGGTTAACATATGAGTAACGTTTGATTGCTCTTGGACTGTAATCCTTGGAGTTTAGAAGAATGAGGGAGGACCTCATAGAAACATTTCAAATGTTGAAAGGAATGGACAGAGTGGATGTGGCAAAGTTGTTTCCCATGGTGGGGGTGTCTATTACAAGAGGACATGACTTGAGGATTGCAGGGCGCCCATTCAGAACAGAGATGCGGGAAAAAAAATTTTAGCCAGAGGTTGGTGAATCTACTGAATTTATTGCCACAGGTGGCAGTGGAGGCTAAGTTATTGGGTGTACTTAAGGCAGATATTGATAGGTATCTGAGTAGTCAGGGCATCAAAGGTTATGGTGAAAAGGCGGGGGAATGGGACTAAAGGGGAGATTGGATCAGCTCATGATGAAATGGTGGAGCAGACTCGATGGGCTGAATGGCCGACTTCTGCTCCTTTGTCTTATGGTCTTAAAGAGTAGAGTGATATTTGTAATCTTCCAGTCCTATGGGAACATGCCAGAATCAAGTGATTCTTGAAAGATCATGACCAATGCATCTGTTATCTCTTCAGCAAACTTACTCAGGTCTCTGGGATGTAGTCCATCTTGTCCAGGTGACTTATTCACCTTAAGACCTTTGAATTGAATTGAATTGACTTTTTTTCTTACATCATTCATATACACGAGTACAATCTTTATGTTACGTCTCCATCTAAATGTGCAATTTATAGTAATTTATAATAAACAGCATGTACAACAGGATAGTCAATATAACGTAGAAATACAGTTGTGTCAGCATTAGTTAATCAGTCTGATAGCCTGGTGGAGGAAGCTGTCCCGGAGCCTGTTGGTCCTGGCTTTAATGCTGTGATGCCGTTTCCTAGATGGTAGCAGCTGGAACAGTTTGTGGTTGGGGTGACCTGGGCACAATTGAGAGCATCCTGACTGGCTGTATCACTGCCTGGTATGGGAACTGTACTTCTCTCAATCGCAGGACTCTGCAGAGAGTGGTGCAGACAGCCCAGTGCATCTGTAGATGTGAACTTCCCACTATTCAGGACATTTACAGAGACAGGTGCATAAAAAGGGCCCGAAGGATCATTGGAGACCCAAGTCACTAACAGTTCCAGCTGCTACCATCCAGGAAATAGTACCACAACATTAAAGCCAGAAAAACAACAGGATCTGGGACAACTTCTTCCACCAGGACATCAGACTGATTAATATCAGGCTGATACAATTGTATTTCTATGCTAGTTGTACATACTATTTATTACAAATTACTACACACTGGACCACTGTTAGACCACCATCAAGAATGCCTACTGTGCTATTCCACGCCCTCGCTTCGAGAAGTCTGATCACCTAGCTGTACTTCTACTCCCTGAGAGACTGAAGACTGCAGCACCAGTAGTGAGGACCAAGAAGGTATGGACAAGGGAAGCACAGGAGCACTTACAAGACTGCTTTGAATTGGTGGTCTGGACTGTATTCAGGAATTCATCTTCAAATCTGGATGAGTATGCTGCAGTTGTTACCAACTTCATTAAAACCTGTGTGGATGAATGTGTGCCTACAAAGACTTGCAGTACATTCCCAAATCAAAAATCGTGGATGAATCAGAAGGCACATCATCTGTGACATTCAAGTCTGGCGACCCAGGTCTGTACTAGAAAACTAGGTATGATTTGCATACGGTTATTTCAAGGCAGAAGAGACGATTTCGAAAAAGGTTGGTGGCAACATTGGAAGTACGACAACTCTGGAGGGGTTTGCAAGACACTACTTTCTACAAAGCAAAACCCAATAGTATAAATGGCAGTGATGCTTCACTACCAAATGAACTCAATGCCTTCTATGCCCTCTTTGAAAGGGAGAACACAACTGCAGCTGTGAAGATCCCTGCTGCACCTGATGACACTGTGATCTCTGTCTCAGAGATTGATGTTAGGCTGCTTTTAAAGAAGGTGAACCCTTGCAAGACGGAAGGTCCCAATCAAGTACCTAGTAAGGCTCTGAAAATCTGAACCAACCAACTAGCGGGAATATTCAAGGACATTTTCAACCTCTCACTGCTATAGGCAGAAGTTCCCATTTGATTAAAAGATGCAATGCAAGAACGCCTACCTTAGCAAGGACTTGGACCCATTGCAATTTGCCTATCGCCACAACAGATCAACGGCAGATGTAATCTCAATGGCTCTTCACATGGCTTTAGACCACCTGGACAATACAAACACCTAAGGCAGGATGCTGTTCATTGATTATAGCTCAGCATTTAACACCATTCCCACAATCCTGATTGAGAAGTTACAGAACCTGGGCCTCTGTACCTCCCTCTACAACTGGATCCTTGACTTCCTAACCAGAAGACCACAATCTGTGTGGATTGGTGACAACACCTCCTCCTCGCTGATGATCAACACTGGTGTACCTCAGGGGTGTGTGCTTAGCCCACTGCTCTACTCTCTCTATACCCATGACTGTGTGGATAGGCATAGCTCAAATACCATCTATATATTTGCCGGTGATACAACCATTGTTGGTAGAATCTCAGAGGGAGTTGAGAGGGCGTACAGAAGTGAGATAAGCCAACTAGTGGAGTGGTATTGTTGCACTCAATGTCAGTAAGATGAAAGCTGATTGTGGACTTCAGGAAGGGCAAAATGAAGGAACATATACCAATCCTCATGGAGGAATCAGAAGTGGAAAGAGTGAACACTTTCAAGTTTCTGGATGTCAAGATCTCTGAGGACCTAACCTGGTCCCAACATGTCAATATACATTTGTAGTTATAAAGAAGGCAAGACAGTGACTATACTTCATGAGAAGAGATTTCGTACGTCAACAAATATACCCAAAAACTTCTATAGATGCACCTGTGGAGAGCATTCTGACAGGCTGCATCTGTGTCTGGTATGTCGGGGGGGGGGGGGTGCAGCTACTGCACAGGACCAGAAGAAGCTGCAGAGGGTTGTAAATTTTGTCGAATCCATCTTGGGTATTTATCACAGTCCCGACCGTTAATTCCCCATTTTCTCCTAATTCCCTTTGATTGTGCCACGGTTCCAACCATTAATTCCTCATTTTCTCCTAATTTCCTTTGATGGCGGCACACCTGGTCTTCATCAAGACCTGCAGCATAAGAACCCTGGCTTTGCACCCACTAGATGCCAGATCGTTGGTTTTGCCAGTGTGGTCATTAACGTTTTCTGGCTGCTTAGGATTGTGTGTTCTCATTATCATATTTTCTGGGAATGCCCCATTATCAAAGTATTGGATTGGGATACACAAGACATCTTTAAATGTTAAAGACCCTTGGAAAGTAAGACCATATATTTTGGGTATATACCTCAAGAATGACCATAAGACAAAGGATCAGAAGTCGGCCGTTTGACCCATCAAGTCTGCTCCGCCATTTTATCATGAGCTGAAACATTCTCCCATTTAGTCCCACTTCCCTGCCTTCTCACCATAACCTTTGATGCCCTGGCTACTCAGATACCTATCAATCTCTGCCTTAAATACACCCAATGATTGACCTCCACTGCCGCTCGTGGCAACAAATTCCACAGATTCACCACCCTCTGGCTAAAAAAATTTCTTCGCATCTCTGTTCTAAATGGGCGCTCTTCAATCCTTAAGTCATGCCCTCTCGTACTAGACTCCCCCACCATGGGAAATAAATTTGCCACATCCACTCTGACCATGCCTTTCAGCATTCAAAATGTTTCTATGAGGTCCCTCCTCATTCTTCTAAACTCCAAAGAGTACAGTCCAAGAGCAGTCAAATGTTCCTCATCTGTTAACCCTCTCATTCCCGGAATCATTTTAGTGAATCTTCTCTGAACCCTCTCCAACGTTAGCACATCCTTTCTTAAATAAGGAGCCCAAAACTGCACACAGTCCTCCAAGTGAGGTTCTACCAGTGTCTTACAGAGCCTCAACATCACATCCCTGCTCCTATACTCTATTCCTCTAGAAACGAATGCCAACATTGCATTCGCTTTTTTCACCACCGACTCAACCTGGAGGTTAACCTTAAGGGTATCCTGCAAAAGGATTCCCAAGTCCCGTTGCATCTCAGAACTTTGAATTCTCCCCCCATTTAAATAATAGTCTGCCTGTTTATCTCTTCTACCAAAATGATTGACCATTCACTTTCCAACATTGTATTTCATTTGCCACTACTTTGTCCATTCTCCCAATCTATCCAAGTCTCTCTGTAGACTCTATTTCCTCAGCACTACCAGTCCCTCCACCTATCTTTGTATCATCAGCAAACTTGGTCACAAAGCCATCTATTCCACAATCCAAATTGTTGATATACAACGTAAAAAGAAGCGGCCCCAACGCGGACCCCTGTGGAACACCACTGGTAACTGGCAGCCAACCAGAATCAGATCCCTTTATTCCCACTCTTTGTTTCCTGCCAATCAGCCAACGCTTTATCCACGTATGTAACTTTCCTGTAATTCCATGGGCTCTTATCTTGTTTAGCAGCCTCATGTGCGGCACCTTGTCAAAGGCCTTCTGAAAATCCAAATACACAACATCCACTGCATCTCCCTTGTCTAGCCTACTTGTAATTACTCAACCCACTCCTGGAACCCTGTCTAACCAGACCAGACAGCCTGTAATGGCAAACCCCCTATGTGTTAGCAACACCCATAGAACTAAAGAACATTACAGCACAGAAACAGGCCTTTTGGCCCTTCTTGGCTGTGAACCATTTTGCTGCCTAGTCCCACTGACATGCACCTGGACCACATCCCTCCAAACCCCTCTCATCCATGTACCTGTCCAAGTTTTTCTTAAATGTTAAAAGTGAACCCGCATTTACCACTTCATCTGGCAGCTCATTCCACACTCCCACCACTCTCTGTGTGAAGAAGCCCCCCCGATGTTCCCTTTAAACATTTTCCCCTTCACCCTTAACCCATGACCTCTGTTTTTTCCCTCCCCTAGTCTCAGTGGAATAAGTCTGCTTGCATTCACTCTATCTATACCCATTATAATTTTATATCCCTCTATCAAATTTCCCCTCATTCTTCTACGCTCCAGGGAATAAAGTTGTAACCTATTCAACCTTTCTCGGTAACTCAGTTTCTCAAGTCCCAGCAACGTCCTTGTAAACCTTCTCTGCAATCTTTCAACCTTATTAATATCCTTCCTGTAATTCGGTGGCCAAAACTACTCACAATACTCCAAATTCGGCCTCACCAATGTCCGACACAACCGCACCATAACATTCCAACTCTTATACTCAATACTTTGATTTATAAAGGCCAATGTACCAAAAGCTCTCTTTACTACCCTATCTATCTATGACGCCACTTTTAGGGAATTTTGTATCTATATTCCCAGATCCCACTGTTCTACTGCACTCCTTAGTGCCCTACCATTTACCTTGGTTTGTCCTTCCAAAGTGCAATACCTCACACTTGTCTGCATTAAACTCCATCTGCCATTTTTCAGCCCATTTTTCCAGCTGGTCCAAATCCTTCTGCAAGCTTTGAAAACCTTCCTCACTGTCCACTACACTTCCATTCTTTGTATCATCAGCCAATTTGCTGATCCAATTTACCACGTTATCATCCAGATAATTGATAATGGATGACAAATAACAATGGACCCAGCACTGATCCCTGTGGCACACCACTAGTCACAGGCCTCCACTCAGAGAAGCAATCCTCCACTACCACTCTCTGACTTCTCCCATTGAGCCAATGTCTAATCCAATTTACTACCTCATCATGTAAACCTACTGACTGAATCTTCATAACTAACCTCCCATGCGGGACCTTGTCAAAGGCCTTACTTAAGTCCATGTAGACAACATCCACTGCCTTCCCTTCATCCACTTTCCTGGTAACCTCCTCGAAAAACTCTAATAGATTGGTTAAACATGGCCTACCATGCACAAAGCCATGTTGACTCTCCCTAATAAGTCCCTGTCTATCCAAATACTTGTAGATCCTATCTCTTAGTACTCCTTCCAATAATTTAACTATTACTGACGTCAAACTTACTGGCCTATAACTTCCCAGACTACTTTTAGACCCTGTTTTAAACAACGGAACAACACGAGCTATCCTCCACTCCTCCAGCACCTGACCCATAGATACCGACATTTTAAATGCCTCTGCCAGGGCCCCTGCAATTTCAACACTAGTCTCCTTCAAAGTCTAAGGGAATACCTTGTCAGGTCCTGGGGATTTATCTACTCTGAGTTGCCTCAAGATAGCAAGCACCTCCTCCTCTTCAATCTGTATAGGGTCTTCCAGGGTCTCTGTCTCCAGAAGCAAAGACAGTTCTTTTGAGATCATACAGTCACGTACAGAGATACGTGTGGGTTCATCCCCCTTAGTTTCTCTACAGATGAATATTGTTAACTTTATCGGTCATAAATTGTTCATATAACAGTTTTAATTGCTACTATGTCTGGATGCAGACAGGGACAGGCTTACCATCCAAAGCCTGCTGCCCTTGGAAATAGTCACTCCTTCTTTATGCTTATCTTGCAGGTGCCATAAGGAATACAAGGCACAATATGTTTCTCACAGCAATTAATCAGGCAATGATACAAGTTACCCTAAGCAAAACCGGTTAAGCGCAGATTGCATACCAAGGATGATGTCACCTGCTCAGCTTATCTTATGGGAAAGCAATTGTACATTTATACTCTTTTTCTCAAGCTCATAGCTGCTATGACCCTTACAAAAAATAGCCAGGGTCACAAGCGGCCTATGAAATGCTAACTTCTTACACCATGACATCTGGCTGCTCACCCTCCCACTTCAAAATGCTGTGCACGTGATCAGACATCCCTGACCCTGGCACCCAGGAGGGAACAAACCATCCAGGAGTGTCTGTCACGACCACAGAACCTCCTGTCTGTACCTCTAACTATTGAGTCTCCTATCACTACCACTCTCCTCTTCTTCCATCCTCCCTTCTGCACTGCAGAACCAGACTCAGAGCCAGAGATCCGGCTGCCGCAGCATGTCCCAGGTTAAGTCATCCCCCAAACAGTACCCAAATCGGTATTCTTGTTGTTGAGGGGAATGGCCACAGGGGAGCCCTGCTTTGCCTGCCCTTTCCCCTTCCCTCACCTGACGGTAACCCAATTATCTATGCACTGCTCCTGTGGCGTAACTACCTCCCTGAAACTACTACCATATATTCCGGAGTATAAGCCAAGCCCCCATTTTCAAGGTTAAAAAAGTGACTTTTTCATGTTACCTTTGTATAAGGCGACCCCTTTTGTAGAGGTTTTTGATTTAACCAGAAAAGATCACAAGATCCCACATGGATACTCAGCTTTGCTGGATCCGGAACCAGGAAATTTTGTGAACCAGTACCTGCTAAGAAAACAGGTCTACACATTGTAGAGTGTTATAGGCGAATTCTTAATAAATAAATCAGGGAGATAAATTTTGGATTAGGTTTCCAATGGAAAAGAATCCTCTGAAATGTAACCCCCGTGAAACCATTTAGCGCTCATCGTAATCTCGTTAAAGCATAACACGGGGTGGCAGGATCAGTACGTGTACTCAGTATTGACTTTGCGACCACCGTGTACAAAAGATTAAAATGAATGCGATATGATGCTGGCTTCAAGCTGAAGGCTGTTGATTTTGCTAAAGGAACGAATAATTCTGCAGCTGCTAAGAAGTTTAGTGTAAACGAGAGAGAGTGGAGAAAGGCAGAGGACACGCTGAAATGCCAAAGACGAAATGTGCAAACCACAGGAAAACATGCCAGTGGCCAGAACTGGAAGAAAAAGTGAATCACCAGCGATCGTCTGGATACATTGTTACCAGAGAAATGATTTAAGTTCAAGCGTTGAAATGGGACAAAAATCACTGTGAGGTCAGCGAAAATTTCAAAGCTACACGAAGTTGGTGCACCTGATTTATGAATAGACGTGATCTTGTGTTGAGACAAAAAACAAAGATTGCTCAGAAAATTCCAGCAGGGTGTTGTTTAAGTTCAAGAACGTAGCTGTATGGACAAAGCGGGTTGCTTGAAGTGGGTTAAAGAGGTGTGGCGTCAATGTCCTGAAGGTTTCGGGAAGGAAAAGTTGCTACTTGTCTGGGACATGTTCAAAGCGCTCTTGTCAGGTGAGACAAAAGCAGGATTGAAAGCTGAAAATACGGTCACTGCAGTCATTCCCGGTGGTTTGATGTCCGTGCTCCAGCCACTGGATGTGAGTTTAAACAAACCAAAGAATTTACGCGTTGACAGTGGAACCAATTTGACTCAAAAACAGCCAATATATACGACCTGTCTTCTGTGTATTTGTTTTTCCCAAAGTTGGCACCCTCTGTATAAGTCGACTCCCTAATTTTAGGACCAAAATTTAGGGCCAAATTCTCAGCTTATACACCGGAATTTACAGTATCTATAAACTCCTCCCAGAGCGCCTCACGTATTTGAACCAGAACACTACGCTGGGGATTTGGGGAAGTGCTGGGCCTTCCTTACTCAGTGCTCCTTGGTGTTCACAGTTGTCCACGTACTCCACAGATAAGTCAAAGATTGCTTATATCATGGGGCTGTTGCGGGGAAGTGCCTTAGCATGGACCACAGCTGTTTGGGATAACCAACCAGATATCTGCTCTTCTTTCACCACCTTTATCGTCGTAATGAGAAAGATCTTTGACCACCCTGTCCGTGGTAAAGACGCCAAACATCTACTCACTCTCTGCCAGGGTTCACGCAGTGTTGCCGAATATCCCATAGAGTTCCGAACTTCAGCGGCCGACTCGGAGTGGAACGATGAGGCACTCCAAGGGGTATTTCAGAATAGTCTCAGTGACATGGTGAAAGACAAGTTGGTGGCAAGAGATGACACTGACAGCCTGGATTCCTTGATCTCCCTAGCCACCAGGTCATCTCCGAGAATGCCATAGAGAAAGAAATGGTCGTCCACCACCTTTGGCCATTCCATGGCATCCATTACCGCCTCCCGCCAGAACAAGCCTCTCTCCTCCTGCTCCGAGAGTAGCTCCCAGCCTGGTCGTTTTCTCCACACCAGGAGAGGAACCCATGCAGCTGGGACGGAACCGTCTTTCTCCCACAGAACGACTCCGGAGACTGGGAGCGTGTGAGTGTCTATGTTGTGGCCAGTCCGGCCACTTCCGTGCTACCTGTCCCCTTTGGCCAAAAAGGGAAGGCTCACCAGTAGAAAGGGGGATCCTGGTGAGCCAGACAACATTCCCTCCCGTTCCCCAAATCCGGATGCAACTTCAAGCCACCTTGCGTTACAACCAACAGTCCCTGCCACTGTTAGCACTAGTGGACTTCAGCACTGAGGGAAACTTTTTGAATGAAAACCTAGCTTTCCAAGCCAGAATTCCTCATGAGCTGTTGAGTACCCCCATGAAGTCCAGGCACGGGATGGTAGACCTCTGGCCCGAGTCTCACACTGCACAGAACCCCTGCCTTTCCTTCTCTCCAGAAACCATCGGGAACAGGTACGATTCCATTTAATTTCCTCTCCTCAAGCTCCTATAGTTCTTGGTTACCTCTGGTTAGGCTGTCACAACCCCCATATTGACTGGTCCACCGGGAAGATCGTCAGCTGGAGTTTGTTCTGCCATTCCACTTGTCTACAATCCCCAGTGGAGGTCACTGCGACCTTGTCTGCCTCTGAACCCCGCTACTTATCCAAGGTTCCAGCAGAGTATCACAATGTGGGAGAAGTGCTTAGCAAACAACAGGCTCTTTGCCTGCCTCCACACCGCCCTAATGATTGCACAATTGACCTTCTCCCCACAGCCTCTCTACCCATCAGTCAGGGGTATAAACGGTCCTGGCCAGAAAGGGAAGCAATGGAGGCTTACCTAAATGACTCTCTCGCGGCTGGCATTATCCGACCCTCATCTTCCCCTGTAGGCGCAGATTTCTTCTTTGTGGGGAAGAAAGACAGCTCACTGCGCCCCTGCATTGACTACCATGGCCTGAACGGCATCACCATAAAGAGTAAGTATCCCCCTACCCTTTATCAACTCGGCTTTCAAGCCCCTTCACGGAGCCACAATTTTCTCTAAGTTGGACCTGTGGAATCCCTATCACCTGGTCAGGACACGGGAGGGAAATGAATGGAAAACAGCTTTTAACAACCCCCTCGGTCACTTCGAATATCTGGTCATGCCATTCGGTCTCACCAATGCCCCTGCCGTCTTCCAAGCCCTGGTGAATGACATCCTTAGGGACCTTATTAGCCGTTTCATTTTCATTTTTTTAGACAACATCCTAATCTTCTCCCACAGCCTTCAGGAACACATCCACCATGTCCAGCAGGCTCTTTAGAGGCTTTTGGAGAACAAGCTATTCGTTAAGGCAGAGAAGTGCGAGTTCCATGCCCGTTCCGTCCGTTTCCTGGGGTACATCATTGGGGGCAGACAAGTGAGGGCAGATCCCAAAAAGATCCGGATGGTGGCAGAGTGGCCAAAACCCAGACACTCAAACAACTCCAGCGATTTCTGGGATTCGCAAACTTCTACCATCACTTCATCAGGGATTACAGCCGGGTGGCAGCGACCCCTGCGACCCCTCTTCACTGGACCCCCGAAGCAGACTCCACCTTTTTGGAGTTGAAGAGGCATTTCACTTCTGCTCCCATCCTGGTCCAACCTGACCATTCTCACCCAATTCATAGCGGAAGTCGACACCTCCAAATACTCCAATACATCCAAACCGCTAAATGCCTTAATTACCGCCAAGACCGTTGGGCATTATTTTTTGGCCGTTTCTAATTCACCCTCATCTATCGTCCGGGTTCCAAGAACGGGAAGCCAGATGCTCTCTCTCGTCAACACGTCTCTGAGGAGGGCCTTCCCAACCCCAAGACCATTCTTCCACCATCCTGTGTGATGGCTGCCCACACCTGGGAGATCGAATCCACAGTCAGAGAGGCCCAACAGACTCAACCGGACCTAGGCAATGGACCCCCCAATCACCTCTTCGTGCCTGACGCTGTTCGGTCTCAGGTTCTCCAGTGGGGGCATACTTCTCGTTTTGCCTGCCATCCTGGAATCGATCAAACATTTCTGGTGGCTCACCATGGATGCTGACATTCGTTCCTTCGTCTCTGCCTGTTCTGTGTGTGCCAGCAGAGAAGCCTCCCATTGGCCACCTGCTGGGTTGCTTCGTCCCCTACTTGTCCCTAGCAGCCCTTGGTCCCACATTGCTCTGGATTTTGTTACTGGACTACTCCCTTCACATGGTAACACTGCTGTACTCACCGTGATGGACCATTTCTCCAAAGCTATGCACTTCATAGCCCTTCCCAAACTCCCTTCAGCCTGTGAAACAGCCGACCTCCTTGTCCAACACGTCTTCCGTCTTCATGGAATTCCCTCTGACATCGTTTCTGACCGGGGGCCCCAATTCATCTCTGAAGTCTGGAGATTCTTCTGTCAAGCCCTTGGAGCCTCAGTAAGTCTGTCTTCTGGTTTCCACCCACAGACTAACGGTCAAACGGAACGAGCAAACCAGGATTTGGAAGCACCACTGCACTGCATATCCACCAACAACCCATCATCCTGGAGCACCCATCTCACTTGAGTGGAGTAGGCCCACAACTCCCTGGTCAGTGCCGCCACTGGAATATCTCCCTTCGAATGCTCCCTCGGTTATCAACCCCCTCTGTTTCCTGCCCATGAAGACGACATTGCTGTGCCTTCAGTTCTGGCCCATCTTCGCCAGTGCTGCACGATCTGGAAAGATGCACACGCAGTCCTGCTCCGCTCAGCTGACCTCGACCGGAAGATAGCCGATCACCATCAAATTCCTGCACCCAACTATCGGCCTGGTCAGAAGGTTTGGCCCTCTTCAAAAGACATCCCCCTCAAGAATGAACCCAAGAAACTCGCCCCTCGTTACCTCGGACCATTCGAAATTGAGAGCATCATCAACCCCTCGGTCGTCAGACTCAAACTGCCCGGATCCATGCGCATTCATCCCACGTTCCACGTCTCCCAACTGAAACCTCTATCTGTCAGCCCTTTGTGCCCTCCTGCTGGACCTCCTCCACTCACCCGGATTATTGACAACTACCCAGCTTACACCATCCGGTGAATACTGGATGTGTGCCACCGAGCCAGGGGTCTCCAGTACCTCGCCGATTGGAAGGGATATGGTCCTGAGGAGCACACCTGGATTCCCCGCACCTTCATCCTGGACCCTTCCCTCATCTGTGATTTCCATCAAGACAATCCGGACAAGCCTGGTGGTTCGCCTAGAGGGGTAGGGGGGGTAGTTTCACGGTCCCAACCGTTAATTCCCCATTTTCTCCTAATTCCCTTCGATTGTGCCACAGTTCCGACCGTTAATTCCTCATTTTCTCCTAATTTCCTTTGACAGCAACACACCTGGTCTTCATCAAGACCTGCAGTATAAGAACCCTGGCTTTGCACCCACTAGTTGCCAGATCGTTGGTTTTGCCAGTGTGGTCATTAACGTTTCCTGGCCGCTTAGGATTGTGTGTTCTCAGTTTTGCTTCAGTACCGAGATTTACCTGTGAAACTCAGTCCCTCCGAGTCAGGATAAGGATTCCAAGTTTACTCCAGTACCAAGGTTTACCTGTGTAACTCCATCTCTCCGTGCTAAGAAAAGTTTAGTCTGCCATTTCTCTTTCTACACTCCCTGTCAGAATAGGTTTTGCCTGCCTCCTGCTGTCCTGCACTCCCTCCTGTTTGCCTTTCAACACTCACGCCCACGTCTGCATCCTAACTCAATCTGTGTGCCTGTGTCCTGTGTTTGGATTCGCCTCATTTGTTGCAACAGTTTTAGCCTACTGAGTACCCAGGACATCTTCAAGGAGCAGTGTCTCAGGAAGGCAGCGTTCATTATTAAGGACCTCCAGAACCCAAGACATGTCCTTTTCTCTCTGTTACCATCTGGTAAGAGGTACAGAAGCCTGAAGGCACACACTCAGCAATTCAAGAACAGCTTCTTCCCTTCTACCATCGGATTCTTAAATGGACATTGAATCTGTGAAATCTACCTCACTTTTTTTAAATATATATTATTTCTGTTTTTTGCATGATATTTAATCCACTCAATTAACATATACTAAATCAATTTATTTATTTTCTTCTATATTATGTATTGCATTGAACTGCTGCTACTAAGTTGGGTGACTGTCAGGAGAGGGAAGGGGAAGCGACAGGAAGAACAGTGCACCCCTGTGGCCATTCCCATTAATAATAAGTACAGTATACTGTTTTGTATACTGTTGGTGGGGACAAGTTGTAGTGGTCATGTCTCTGGCACTGAGACTGGGGCCTCAGCTCAGAAAGGAAGGAGGGAAAAGAGGACAGCAGTAGTGATAGGTGATGAGATAGTTAATGGGACAGATAAGAGGTTCTGTGGGAGAGATCGAGAATCTCAGATGGTCTGTTGCTTCCCTGGTGCCAGGGTCCGTGATATCTTGGACAGAGTTCTCGGTATTCTCAGGACGGAGGGTGAGCAGCCAGATGTCGTGGTCCAAGTAGGGACCAATGATGTAGATCATTAGGAAGGTTCGATCATTAGGTATTAATATTGAAGTAGTAAAATGGATTCAACAGCGGCTAGAGGGTGATGCCAGAGAATAGAGGTGCATAACTGTCCATCAGGTTGGAGGCCGGTGACTAGTGGTGTGCCTCAGGGATCTGTACTGGGTCCAATGTTGTTTGTCATATACATTAATGATCTGGACGATGGGGTGGTAAATTGGATTAGTAAGTATACAGATGATACTAAGGTAGGTGGCGTTGTGGGTAATGAAGTAGGTTTTCAAAGCTTGCAGAGAAATTTAGGCCAGCTAGAAGAGTGGGCTGAAAGATGGCAAATGCTGATAAGTGTGAGGTGCTACATTTTGGTAGGAATAATCCAAATAGGACATACATGGTAAATGGTAGGGCATTGAGGAGTGCAGTAGAACAGAGTGATCGAGGAATAATGGTGCATAGCTCCCTGAAGGTGGAATCTCATGTGGATAGGGTGGTGAAGAAAGCTTTTGGTATGCTGGCCTTTATAAATCAGAGCATTGAGTATAGGAGTTGGAATGTAATGTTAAAATTGTACAAGGCATTGGTGAGGCCAAATTTGGAGTATTGTGTACAGTTCTGGTCACCGAATTATAGGAAAGATGTCAACAAAATAGAGAGAGTACAGAGGAGATTTACTAGAATGTTATCTGGGTTTCAGCACCTAAGTTACAAAGGTTGAACAAGTTAGGTCTTTATTCTTTGGAGCATAAAAGGTTGAAGGGGGACTTGATAGAGGTATTTAAAATTATGAGGGGGGTAGATAGAGTTGACATGGATAGGCTTTCTCCATTGAGAGTAGGGGAGATTCAAACAAGAGGACATGAGTTGAGAGTTAAGGGGCAAAAGTTTAGGGGTAACACGAGGGGGAACTTCTTTACTCAGAGAGTGGTAGCTGTGTGGAACGAGCTTTCAGAAGAAGTGGTAGAGGCAGGTTCCATATTGTCATTTAAAAAAAAAATTGGATAGGTATATGGACAGGAAAGGAATGAAGGGTTATGGGCTGAGTGCAGGTAGGTGGGACTAGGTGAGAGTAAGCGTTCGGCACAGACTAGAAGGGCCGAGATGGCCTGTTTCTGTGCTGTAATTGTTATATGGTTATATTAAGAAAGACGATGTGCTGGAGCTTTTGGAAAACATCAAGCTGGATAAGTCGCTGGGCCCAGATGTGATGTACCCCAGGCTACTGTGGGAGGCGAGGGAGGAGATTGCTGAGCCTCTGGCGATGATCTTTGCATCGTCAATAGGGACGAGAAACGGTCCAGAGGATTGGAGGGTTGCGAATATTGTTCCTTTATTCAAGAAAGGGAGGAGAGATAGACCAGGAAATTATAGACCAGTGAGTCTTAACTCAGTGGTTGGTAAGTTGATGGAGATGATCCTGAGAGGTAGGATTTATGAACATTTGGAGAGGTATAATATGATTAGAAATAGTTAACATGGCTTTGCCAAGGGCAGGTCATGCCTTATGAGCCTGATAGAATTTTTTGAGGATATGACTAAATATATTGATGAAGGAAGAGCAGCAAATGTAGTGTATATGGATTTCAGCAAGGCATTTGATAAGGTACCCCATGCAAGGCTTATTGAGAAAGTAAGGAGGCATGGGATCCAAGGGGACATTGCTTTGTGGATCCAGAACTGGCTTGCCCACTGAAGGCAAAGAGTGGCTGTAGATGGGTCATATTCTGCATTGAGGTCGGTCACCAGTGGAGTGCCTCAGGGATCTGTTCTGGGATTCTTATTTTTTGTGATTTTTTTGTAAGTGACCTGGATGAGGAAGTGGAGGGATGAGTTAGTAAATTTGCTGATGACACAAAGGTTGGAGGTGTTGTGGATAGTGTGGAGGGCTGTCAGAGGTTACAGCATGATATTGATAGGATGCAAAACTGGGCTGAGAAGTGGCAGATGGAATTCAACCCAGTGTGAAGTGGTTCATTTTGGTAGGTCAAATATGATGGCAGAATATAGTTTTAATGGTAAGACTCTGGGCAGTGTAGAGGATCAGAGGGATCTTGGGGTCCGAGTCCATAGGACGCTCAAAGCAGCTGCGCAGGTTGACTCAGTGGTTAAGAAAACATACAGTGTATTGATCTTCGTTCAATCATGGAATTGAATTTAGGAGCTGAGAGGTAATGTTGCAGCTATATAGACCCCATTTGGAGTACTGTGCTCAGTTTTGGTCGCCTCACTACAGGAAGGATGTGGAAGCCATAGAAAGGGTGCGAAGGAGATTTACAAGGATGTTGCCTGGATTGGGGAGCATGCCTTATGAGAGTAGGTTGAATGAACTCGGCCTTTTCTCCTTGGAGCAACAGAGGATGAGAGGTGACCTGATAGAGGTGTATAAGATGATGAGAGGCATTGATTGTGTGGATAGTCAGAGGCTTTTCCCCAGGGCTGAAATGGCTGCCACAAGCGGACACAGGTTTAAGGTGCTGGGGAATAGGTACAGAGGAGATGTCAGGGGTAGGTTTTTTACTCAGAGAGTGGTGAGAGCGTGGAATGGGCTGCTGGCAAAGGTGGTGGAGGCAGATACGATAGGGTCTTTTAAGAGACTTTTGGATAGGTACATGGAGCTTAGAAAAATAGAGGGCTATAGGTAAGTCTCGTAATTTCTAAGGTGAGGACATGTTCGGCACAACCTTGTGGCCGAAGAGCCTGTATTGTGTTGTAGGTTTTCTACGTTTCTATGTTTCTAAGTTAACAAATTTTGCAACACATGCCAGTGATAATAAACCTGATTCTGATTCTATAAATTGCACATTGAGACAGAAACATAACATAAAGGTTTTTACTCCACATGTAAGTGAAGGATGCAAGAAAGAAGTCAATTCAATAAAAGGGGTACAAAATCAAAATGGGGGATGAATAGAGGACTGGAGGTGTTATACTTGAATGTATGCAGTACACGGAATAAGGCTGACAAACTTGTAACAGTTACAGATTGGCATGTATGATGTTATCAGCATCACTGAATCGTGGTTGAAAGAAGACTATAGTTTGGAGCTTAACGTCTAAGGGTACACATTTTATCAAAAGGACATGCACGTAGGCCAGGAAGATGGGGTGGCTCCATTGGTAAAAAATGAAATCAAAGCATTAGAAAAAGGTGTCACTGGATCTGAAGATGTTGAATCATTGTGGGTAGAGCAAAGGAACCGCAAGTGTAAAAACACTGATAGGGGTTATATACAGGCTGCAACGTAGTAGTAAAGATATGCTCTACAAATTACAATGGGAGATCGAAAATGCAATGTCAATAGGACAATTTTACAATAGTCATTGAGAAAATCAAGTTGGTGCTGGATCCCAAGATGGAGAATTGGTAGAATGCTAACAAGATGGCTTTTTAGAGCAGTTTGTGGTTGCACCCACCAGACGATCAGCTATTCAGGATTGGGTGTTGTGCAATAAACCAAAATCAATTAAAGAGCTGAAGGTAAAAGAACCTTTAGGGGAAGTGATCATAATATGATAGAATTCACCCTGAAATTTGAGAAGGAGAAACTAAGGTGGAAGAACTTGAGGCCTGGTGCCTCTTCCTCAATGTCAACAAGACAAAGGAAAGGGTTATTTATTTTACGAGAATTCACACCACTCACGCCCTCTTTACATCGGCAGCACAGTAGTGGGAACTGTAAGCAGTTTCAAATTTCTGGGAGTGCATATCTCACCCAACCTCTCATGGTTCCAGAGCCTATCCTAAACAATCAGGAAAACTCACCAACACCTCTACTTTATGAAGAGGCTGAAGAGTGTTGGACTATGCACATCTGTACTCATATCATTTCACAGATGCACAGTGGAGAGCATCACCAGTCAGCCAGTTTAGAACTGGAAGAGTTTAAAGAAGAAGACCACCATATACAGTGGGCAGCTTTCGGAGCAGGCAGTGGAGTGAGAGAGTAGCAGAGTGATAGGGCTTTGGCTCAAACAGGGCTTCAGCGAAGAAGGGTCAAAGCGAACTGATTTGCAGAGGTTCACAGATAATGGCCTTCGACTTCACCAGTGGACTCTTCCTTTCCTCCCGTGGTCCTCTTCCGCTAACATCCGTCGCTCTGTCATGAGCTAAGACCCGTGCCATGTGGGAACTCAGGGAGGTTGAGTGTCCCTGAAGACTATGTGTGCAGGAAGTGTGTCCAGCTGCAGCCCGATAGACTGCATGGCGGCACTGGAGCCGCACACGGACTCACCTTGGAGCATCCGAGATGCGGAGAATGATGTGGATAGCACATTTAGTGAGTTCGTTACTCCGCAGTTTAAGGATATAAGGAAAGATAGGGAACGGGTGACCAACAGGAACAGTAGTAGCAGGAAGGTAACACAGGAGTCTCCTGCGGTCATCTCCCTCCAAAGCAGATGTACCGCTTTGGAGTCTGTTGGGGGAGATGGCTCATCAGGTGAAGGCAGCAGTAGCCAGGATCATGGCACCGTGGGTGGCTCTGCTACGCAAGAGGGCAAGAAAAAGTGTGGTGGAGCTGTTGTGATGGGGGATTCCATAGTAAGGGGAATAGAGAGGAGCTTCCGTGGACATAAATGGGACTCCCGTATGGCACTCCGGGTGCAAGGGTCAGTTCTTTGCCGAAGCCCCATTTGAGCCAAAGCCCTTTCATTAGACTACAACGGGGTGAGGGAGGAGTTGGCTAATGTGGATTGGGAGATTTGGTAGGACAGATGAGGAACAGTGGAATACTTTCAAAGAGATTTTTCACAGTGCTCAACAAAAGTATATTCCAATCAAAAGTAAGGACAGTAAGTGTGGGGAGAGCCAGCCTTGGGTGACTAAGGAAATAAAAGATAGTACTGTATCAAATTAAAAGCTCATGTGTACAAAGTTGCAAAGAGTAGTCAGTGGGAGACTGGAGGATTGGGAAAACTTTAAAAAGCAACAGAGAACAACTAAACAAGAAATAAGGAAAGGGAAGATAAAGTATGAAAGCAAATTAACACAAAATATAAAAACAGACAGCAAAAGTTTTTCTAATTATATAAAGTGGAAGAGGGTGGCTAAAGTCAACGTAGGTCCCTTGGAAGAGGAGAAGAGGAAATTAATATTAGGTGATAGGAAATGGCTGAGGCATTTGAACGACTATTTTGTGTCAGTCTTAATGGTGGAGGACACATCTAATATGCCAAAGAAGGATGTTATGGATGAAATGGGAGGTGAGGACCTCAATAAAATCACTGTCACTAAAGAGATAGTGATGAGCAAACTAGAGGGCCTGAAGGTCAATAAATCCCCTGGTCCTGTTGGGATGCATCCCATGGTGCTGAAGGAATTGGCAGAGGTTATGGTAGACGCATTGGTAATCATTTATCAAAACTCTCTAGACAGGTCCCGACGGATTGGAATACAGCAAATGTCACTCCACTTTTTAAAAAAGGATGTAGGCAAAAGTCAGTGTAGTGGGGAAAATGCTTGAAGCTGTCATTGAGGAAGAAAGAGCAAAACATTTAGAAAGGAGTGGTTCCATTAGACAGATGCAGCACGGATTCAGAAAGGGCAGGTCCTGTTTGACAAACTTACTGGAGTTCTTTGAGGACACAATGAGTGCAGTGGATAGAGTGGAACAGGTGGATGTCGTATACTTGGATTTCCAGAAGGCGTTCGATAAGGTGCTGCACAAAAGACTTATAAATAAGATACGGATGCATGGAGTCAGAGGAAATGTATTGGCAAGGACAGTGGATTGGTTAAACAATAGAAAGCAGAGAGTTGGTATAAATGGGTGTTTCTCCGGTTGGCAGTCAGTGGTGAGTGGGGTGATGCAGGGGTCGGTGATGGGCCCGCAGCTGTTTACCATTTACATTGATGATTGGAAGAGGGGACTGAGTCTAGTGCAGCAAAATTTGCTGATGACGCTAAACTAAGTGGAAAAGCAAATTGCACAGGATGTGTTATCAGGGTTAGGGTTAGGACCTCTTTTAGGGCAGATGTGACCTGTACAAAAAGGACGGGTTATATTTGAATCCTAGGGGGGCAAATATCCTGGCGGAGAGATTTGCTAAGTCTACTGGGGAGACTTTAAACTAGAATGGTTGGGGGGTGGGAATCAATTTGAACAGACTAGGGGAGAGGAGGTTAGTTCACAAATAGAGAAAGCTAGTAGACAGTGTATGAGGGAGGATAGGCAGGTGATAGAGAAGGAGAGCGCTCAGACTAAAGATGTAGGGGAGATGGAAGAAAAAGATAATAAAGTTGATCGCATCATTAGGAATAAACAGAGAGGAAGAGGTGGAGAATTTCTTAAATGCATCTATTTTAATGCTAGGAGCATTGTAAGAAAGGTGGATGAGCTTATAAAGCATGGACTGATAACTGGAAATATGATGTTGTAGCTATTAGTGAAACATGGTTGCAGGAGGGGTGTGATTGGCAACTAAATATTCCTGGATTTCATTGCTTCAGGTGTGATAGAATCAGAGGTGCAAGAGGGGGAGGTGTTGCATTGCTGGTCCGAGAAAATATTACAGCGGTGCTTTGGCAGGATAGATTAGAGGGCTCGTCTAGGGAGACTATTTGGGTGGAATTGAGGAATGGGAAAGGTGTAGTAACACTTATAGGGGTCTATTATAGACCACCTAATAGGGAGCAAGAATTGGAGAAGCAAATTTGTAAGGAGATAGCAGATATTTGTAGTAAGCACAAGGTTGAGATTGTAGGAGATTTTAATTTTCCACACATAGACTGGGAAGCCCATTCTGTAAAAGGGATGGATGGTTTGGAGTTTGTAAAATGTGTGCAGGATAGTTTTTTGCAGCAATACATAGAGTTACCAACTAGAGAAGGAGCAGTGTTGGATCTTCTGTTAGGGAATGAAATAGGTCAGGTGACAGAGGTATGTGTTGGGGAGCACTTTGGGTCCAGTGACCACAATACCATTAGTTTCATTATAATTATGGAGAAGGATAGGACTGGACCCAGGGTTGAGATTTTTGATTGGAGAAAGACAAACTTTGAGGAGATGTGAAAGGATTTAGAAGGAGTGGATTGGGACAATTTGTTTTATGGGAAGGCTGTAATAGAGAAATGGCGGTCATTTAAAGGTAAAATTTTGAGGGTACAGAATCTGTATGTTCCTGTTAGGTTGAAAGGAAAGGTTAAAAGTTTGAGAGAGCCATGGTTTTCAAGGGATATTGGAAACTTGGTTCGGAAAAAGGGAGATATCTACAATAAATATTGGCGGCATGGAGTAAATGAGGTGCTCGAGGAATATAAAGAATGTAAGAAGAATCTTAAGGAAGAAATTAGAAAAGCTAAAAGAAGATATGAGGTTGCTTTGGCAAGTAAGGTGAAAATAAATCTGAAGGGTTTCTACAGTTATATTAATAGCAAAAGGATAGTGAGGGATAAAATTGGTCCCTCAGAGAATCAGAGTGGACAGCTATGTGTGGAGCCAAAAGAGATGGGGGAGATTTTGAACAATTTCTTTTCATCGGTATTCACTAAGGAGAAGAATATTGAATTGTGTAAGGTAAGGGAAACAAGTAGGGTAGTTATAGAAACTATGATGATTAAAGAAGAGGAAGTACTAGAGCTTTTAAAGAATATAAAAGTGGATAAGTCTCCAGGTCCTGACAGGATATTCCCTAGGACCTTGAGGGAAGTTAGTGCAGAAATAACAGGGGCTCTGACAGAAATATTTCAAATGTCATTATAGACGGGGATGGTGCCGGAAGATTGGCATATTGCTTATGTGGTTCCATTCTTTAAAAAGGGTTCTAAGAGTAAACCTAGCAATTATTAAGTTTGACATCAGTAGTGGGTAAATTAATGGAAAGTATTCTATCTGGATAGACAGGGTCTGATTAGGAGCAGTCAACATGGATTTGGGCGTGGAAGGTCATGCTTGACAAATCCTATTGAACTTTTTGAAGAGGTTACAAGGAAAGTTGAGAGGGTAAAGCAGTGGATGTTGTCTATATGGACTTCAGTAAAGCCTTTGACAAGGTTCCACATGGAAGGTTAGTTAGGAAGGTTCAATCGTTAGGTATTAATATTGAAGTATTAAAATGGATTCAACAGTGGCTGGATGGGAGATGCCAGAGAGTAGTGGTGGATAACTGTTCATCAGGTTGGAGGCCGGTGACTAGTGGTGTGCCTCAGGGATCTGTACTGGGTCCAATGTTGTTTGTCATATACATTAATGATCTGGACGATGGGGTGGTAAATTGGATTAGTAAGTATACAGATGATTCTACAGTAGGTGGTGTTGTGGATAATGAAGTAGGTTTTCAAAGCTTGCAGAGAGATTTAGGCCAGTTAGAAGAGTGGGCTGAAAGATGGCAGATGGAGTTTAAGGCTGATAAGTGTGAGGTGCTACATTTTGGTACGACTAATCAAAATAGGACATACATGGTAAATGGTAGGGCATTGAGGAATGCAGTAGAACAGAGTGATCTAGGAATAATGGTGCATAGCTCCCTGAAGGTGGAATCTCATGTGGATAGAGTGGTGAAGAAAGCTTTTGGTATGCTGGCCTTTATAAATCAGAGCATTGAGTATAGGAGTTGGAATGTAATGTTAAAATTGTACAAGGCATTGGTGAGGCCAAATTTGGAGTATTGTGTACAGTTCTGGTCACCGAATTATAGGAAAGATGTCAACAAAATAGAGAGAGTACAGAGGAGATTTAATAGAATGTTACCTGGGTTTCAACACCTAAGTTACAGAGAAAGGTTGAACAAGTTAGGTCTTTATTCTTTGGAGCGTAGAAGGTTGAGGGGGGACTTGATAGAGGTATTTAAAATTATGAGGGGGATAGATAGAGTTGATGTGGACATGTTTTTTCCATTGAGAGTAAGGGAGATTCAAACAAGAGGACATGAGTTGAGAGTTAAGGGGCAAAAGTTTAGGGGAAACATGAGGGGGAACTTCTTTACTCAGAGAGTGGTAGCTGTGTGGAACGAGCTTTCAGAAGAAGTGATAGAGGCAGGTTCGATTTTGTCATTTAAAAAAAATTGGATAGGTATATGGACAGGAATGAAGGGTTATGGGCTGAGTGCAGGTAGGTGGGACTAGGTGAGAGTAAGCGTTCGGCATGGACTAGAAGGGGCGAGATGGCCTGTTTCTGTACTGTAATTGTTATGTGGTTACATGATGTGGAGAATCTGCAGAGGCATATAGATAGGTTAAGGGAGTGGGCCAAGGTCTGGCAGATGGAATACAACGTATTGGTAAATGCGAGATCACCCACTTTGGAAGGAATAATAGAAGAGCATATTATTATTTAAATGGTTCAGCATGCTGTTGTGCAGAGGGACTTGCGAGTGAGTGCTTGTTCATGAATCGCAAAAAGTTGGCTTGCAGGTACAACAGATTATTAAGGCGGCAAACAGAATGTTGGCCTTCATTGCTTGAGGGATTTAATTCAAGAGCAGGGAGGTCATGCTGCAACTATACAGGGTAGTGGTGAGGCCGCACCTGGAGTACTGTGTGCAGTTCTGGTCTCTATACTTGAGGAAGGATATACTGGCTTTGGAGGCAGTGCAGAGGAGGTTCACCAGGTTGATTCCAGGGATGAAGGGGTTAACTTATGAGGAGAGATTGAGTCACCTGGGTCTATACTCTCTGGAATTCAGAAGAATGAGAAGGGATCTTATAGAAACATACAAAATTTTGAAAGGGATAGAAAGTTGTTTCCATTGGTAGGTAAGACTAGAACTGGGGGACATTGCCACAAGATTCAGGAAATAAGATTTAGGACGGAGATGAAGAGAAACTGTTTTTCCCAGAGAGTGCTGAATCTGTGGAATTCTCTGCCCAGGGAAGCAGTTGAGGCTTCTTCACTAAATATATTTAAGATACAGTTTGATAGGTTTTTACATAGTAGGGGAATTAAGGGTTATGGGGAAAAGGCAGGTAGATGGAGCTGAGTTTACGGACAGATCAGCCATGATCTTATTGAATGGTGGGGCAGGCTCGATGGGCCAAATGGCCTACACCTGCTCCTATTTCTTATGTTCTTATCACAACATGCTGCATCACTGCATGGTATGGAAACTGCACTGCAGTGGACAGGAAGCCTCTACAACGGGTAGCCGGTAGTCAAAACTGCTCTACGCATCACTGGCATCAGCTTACCATTCATCCAGGACATATTTACAGAAAGGTGCCAGAAAAGGGCCAGTTAATATCATGAAGAATCCCACTCATCAACTGTTTGTCTCACTCCCATCAGGGAGGAGGCTACGCAACATCCATGCCAGGACCACCAGACTCAAAAACAGTTACTTTTCCCCAGGAAGTAAGGCTGATCAACACACATCCCACAACTACTTTATCATTTCCTGTCAGTCACCATATGCACAGACACTCCTGTGCCTAACATCTCTTTATTGATCTACAATCTTTGTATATAAAACATATATCCACATATATATCTACACACTATATATATATATATATAGAGTGTGTATGTAGATATATACTATTTTTATTACCGTGTTCTTCACCTTGTTGTTTATTTTGTGCTGCATCAGATCCAGAATAACAATTATTTTCTTTACACATGTACTGGAAATGACATTAAACAATCTCAAATCTTGAATGAATACAGCACATCACTTCCAAAATGCTCAGAAAAATAACTAGCCAATTACCTTTGTATGGTCATGCACTTTCATAGAAGGAATAAAGATGTGGACTATTTTCTAAATGAGGAGAAAATTCAAAAATCAGAGGTGCAAAGTGATTTGGAAGTCTTGGGCAAGATGCCCTGATGATTAACATCCGGTTTGAATCAGTGGTAATGAAGGTAAATGTAATGTTAGCATTCATTTCGAGAGGACAAGAATATAAGATCATCGATATAATAATGCTGAGGCTTTACAAGGAACTGGTCAGTCCACACATGGCCCAGCACCGGGACGTGTTCTCGTCTCATTGCTGCCATCAAGGAGGTAGTACAGGAGCCTGAAGACACACAATCAATGTCTGAGGAATGCTTCTTCCCTTTTGCCATCAGAATTCAGAATGAACAATGAACCCAGGTACACTACATGAATTTTTTTCTTCTTTTTGCACTGTTTTTTAAATATATACATAATGGGTCAAGGGTTCACTTATTATCTAAGTATACAACTTCAATACATAGATACACACAAACATATTCTGTGATATTAAACCTGATTCTGATTCTTGGTGTATTGTGAGCAGTTTTGAGCCCCTTATCCAAAAACAAGATGTGCTGGCATTGGAAAGGATCCAAACAAGATTCACAACAATAATTCCACGAAAGAAAGGCTTAACATATGAGGAGCGCTTGATGGCTCTGGGCCTGTACTAACTGGAGTTTAGAAGAATGAGAGGTGGAGGGGGGGTGTCATTGAAACCTATTGAATATTGAAAGGCTTAGATAGAGTGGATATGAAGAGGATGTTTCCTATAGTGGGTGAGTCTAGGACCAGAGGGCACAGCCTCAGAATAGAGGGACATAGATTTTAGTACAGAAATGAGAATTTCTTTTGCCAGAGGGTGGTGAATCCATGGAATTTGTAGCTACGGATGGCTGTGGAGGCCAAATCATTGAATATATTTAAAGCGGAGCTTGACAGATTTTTGATTAGTCAGGGTGTCAAAGGTTACAGGGAGAAGCAGGAGAATGGGGTTGAGGGGGATAACAAATCAGCCATGATGGAATGGTGTAAGAGATTCGATAGGCTGAGTGGTCTCATTCTGCTCGGATGTCTTATGATCTTATCTCAGCCTAATGGACACAATTCACAGCACAGCAGCAGGGGTCCATAGAACAAATCCAAATGGTTCTTCAAAAGCAATCAACATTGGGATGTTTATTTCTAGACACTGTTTCTCTCCATGGGGCCCTCTATTGAATTTCAAGGTGAAGATTAAGAATTGAAGGTTTTTGTCTGGTTCAAATGGGGAGTTGGGTGATTTTAATCTAATCTACAGGGAGCAAGTACTTGACCAAAGAAATCTGCTTCTTTGTGATGATCCAGGAAGTAAAAGCTTGGTAAGCTCCTACACATTGACAGGTTGCATTGTAGAATGGAAAGCTAGTCATACCCTCAAATCCACACCAGATGCTGGCTCCTGATTCAATCACATAGTCAGCCACTGCTATCAGAACAACCTCCCAAATTTCACATTTTCTCAAACAATGCAAAAGCAAAATACTAAAGATGCTGTAAATCTGAAACAGCATTCACATCTGTGAAGCTAGAACTAAAATCATTTCAGGTTGATTACCGTTCATCAGGACCAGGAAAACTTCAATGTAAAAAAAGGCTTTAAATTATAGAAGAGGGAGAGAAAGAAAAGAGATGACAAAGGGAAGATCAACAATAAAGTGATAAAGACAGAATGAATGACAAGTGTTGATGGTACAAGTATGTTACGTGTCAACATTTTTTTTACTGCGAGTGTCATGTTAAGCGCCTGGACGAGGCGGGTGGATGACGTCATTATAATAAAATGCGGACAAGTTTCTGGGACATTCAGCGGAGAAGGAACAGGGGACTGTGAGCTAGGTGGAGATAGTTGAAGAGTTTGCTACAGCAGCTTACGAACCTAATTCTTCTCCATGTCCAGAGGACTGTGATAATTAGCGGCACACAGTGCATATTGGATACGTGATTGTCACTTTACATGATCCATACTCGGATTTCTGGAGTATTCCTGTGGCAACCACTTTTTGTTAACCCATACATGGATTTGGATGTGTTAGGTGGCAACCATTTGTGTTAAAGAATATTTTGTGACTGTCACCTTGTAATATCCCTAGGTGGATTTTGGAACACTGCTCAACGTCTGGAATCTGCTGTGACTGATATCTTTTCCCAGTGAGGATCCTCTGGAATTTTCTGTGATCGCCCCCTCATGTCATCTTAGTGTGGATTTACAAGTTTCTTTCCCTCACCTGTTTCTGTGGATTTCTAGAATCATCTGGATTGCCATTTCTGGGGCTATGTTAGAGTAAGATTTGAGAAGAATTGTTCCCAAACCTGACACCATTTGTGAGCTACAAATACATAGCACTGTTAATTTTTGTTTAGGGGAGTAATTTGTTTAATTGTCTGTATTTTGGGTAGGTACTGAAAATATAGTTGTTTAACATTAAAAGCTTAGTCTGTGGTCTATTGCTGCTGGCACGTAACAAGTACCTCAAGAGAGTTGTCTGAAGGGAAAGAATGAAAGAGAAAGATAAAAGAATACAAACAATACTATAATTGTGAGATACAAGATTAGTTTGGCTGATCATCATTATCCATTTAGACCATAAGACATAGGAAAAGAACTAGGCCATTTGGCCCATTGAGTCTGCCCCACCATTTCATCATGATTGATCTATTTCTCTCTCAGCAATCTCCTGCAACCTTCCTGGATCTTTTCATGCTCTGACTAATCAAGAATCTTTCAACCTCTGCCTTAAATATACTCAATGACTTGGCCTCCACAGCTGCCTGTGGCAATGAATTCCACAGATTCACCACCATCTGGCAAAAAAAAATCCTTATCTCCATTCTGAAAGAACGCGCCTCTATTCTGAGGCTGTGTCCTCTGGTCTTCGACTGCACCCCTCCACCATAGGAAACATCCTCTACACATCCACTCTATCGAGGCCTTTCAACATACAATAGGTTTCAATGAGGTCATCCCTCATTCCAGTGAGTACAGGCCCAGGGCCATCAAATACTCTTCATGACAAGCCTTTCAATCCAGAAATCACTGTCGTAAACCTCCTTTCAATCCTCTCCAGTTTCAGCATATGCTTTCTCAGATAAGGGGCCCAAAACTGCTCACAATAATCCAAGTGAGTCCTCACCAGTGCTTTATAAAGTGTCAATATTACATCCTTGCTTTTATATTCTAGTCCTCTTGAAATGAATGCAAACATCACATTTGCCTTCCTCCCCACTGCCTCAAATGCAAATGAACTCTTATGGAACTCCCAAGTCCCTTTGCACCTCAGATTTTTGAATTTTCTCTCCATTTAGGAAGTAGTTTACCCTTTTTTTTCTTCTACCAAAGCGTATGACCATACACTTTCTGATACTGTATTCCATCTGCCACTTCTTTGCCCATTCTCCTAACCTGTCTAAATCCTTCTGTAGCCTCTCTACTTCCTCAAAACTACCTGTCCCTCCACCTATCTTCATTTTCTCTGCAATCTTTGCCACAAAGCCATTAATTCCATCATCAATGACATATAATATAAAAAGAAGTGGTCCCAACAGACATTTCTGCTCTCATGGTACCTTTTCATGCAAACAGATAAAACACCTGCCATTTTATCTCCTCTTTTCCTGTCAACTAGAAACCCAAAGCCTCCTTTCATATTAAATAGCAGTTAACATGTAGTTCTTAAAGAGACTTTACTTCGGTGGCTTGGCCAGTATTCACTGCTATTCCCAAGTTGTTTCTGAAATTAGATGGTTGGCTATTTCAAAGAGCATTCGTGGGATGACTACATACTATAGAAATATAGAAAACATACAGCACAATACAGGCCCTTCGGCCCACAAAGCTATGCCAAACATGTCCCTACCTAGGCTTTACTTATAGCCCTCTATCTTTCTAAGCTCCATGTACCTATCCAGGAGTCTCTTAAAAGGCCCTATCGTTTCCACCTCCACCGACACTGCTGGCAGCCCATTCCACACACTCACCACTTTGCGTAAAAAACTTACCCGACATCCAAGCACCTTAAAACTACGCCCTCTTGTGCTAGCCATTTCAGCCCTGGGTAAAAGCCTCTGACTATCCACACGATCAATGCCTCTCATTATCTTGTACACCTCTATCAAGTCACCTCTCATCTTCTGTCACTCCAAGGAGAAAAGGCCAAGTTCACTCAATCTATTCTCATAAGACATGCTCCCCAATCCAGGCAACATCCTTGTAAATCTCCTCTGCACCCTTTCTACAGTTTCCACATCCCTCCTGTACTGAGTCATCCAGAATTGAGCACAGTACTCCAAGTGGGGTCTGACCAGGGTCCTATATAGATAGATAGATAGATACTTTATTCATCCCCATGGGGAAATTCAACTTTTTTTCCAATGTCCCATACACTTGTTGTAGCAAAACTAATTACATACAATACTTAACTCAGTAAAAAATATGATATGCATCTAAATCACTATCTCAAAAAGCATTAATAATAGCTTTTAAAAAGTTCTTAAGTCCTGGCGGTTGAATTGTAAAGCCTAATGGCATTGGGGAGTATTGACCTCTTCATCCTGTCTGAGGAGCATTGCATCGATAGTAACCTGTCGCTGAAACTGCTTCTCTGTCTCTGGATGGTGCTATGTAGAGGATGTTCAGAGTTTTCCATAATTGACCGTAGCTTACTCAGCGCCCTTCGCTCAGCTACCGATGTTAAACTCTCCAGTACTTTGCCCACGACAGAGCCCGCCTTCCTTACCAGCTTATTAAGACGTGAGGCGTCCCTCTTCTTAATAGCTGCAGCATTACCTCTCAGCTCCTAAATTCAATTCCATGATTGATGAAGGCCAATACACCGTACACTTTCTTAACCACTGAGTCAACCTGCACAGCTGCTTTAAGTGTGCTATGGACTCGGACCCCAAGATCCCTCTGATCCTCCACACTCCAAAAGTCTTACCATTAATACTATATTCTGCCATCATATTTGACCTTTCAAAATGAACCTCCTCACACTTATCTGGGTTGAAATCCATCTGCCACTTCTCAGCCCAGTTTTGCACCCGTTGTAACCTCTGACAGCCCTCCACACTATCCACAACACCCCCAACCTTTGTGTAATCAGCGAATTTACTAACTCGTCCCTCCACTTCCTCATCCAGGTCATTTATAAAAATCATGAAGAGAAGGGGTACCAGAACAGATCCCTGAGCCACACCACTGGTCACCAACCTCCATGCAGAATATGACCCATCTACAACCACTCTTTGCCTTCTGTGGGCAAGCCAGTTCTGGATCAACAAAGCAAGGTCCCCTTGGATCCCATGCCTCCTTACTTTCTCAATAAGCCTTGCATGGGGTACCTATCAAATGCCTTGCTGAAATCCATATACACTACATCTACTGCTCTAAATTCATCAATGTGTTCAGTCACATCCTCAAAATACTCAATCAGGCTCGTAAGGCATGACCTGCCTTTGACAAAGCCACGCTGACTATTCTTAATCATATTATGCCTTTCCAAATGTTCATAAATCCTGCCTCTCAGGATCTTCTCCATTAACTTCCCAACCACTGAAGTAAGACTCACTGGCCTATAATTTCCTGGGCTATCCCTACTCCCTTTCCTGAATAAGGAACAACATCTGCAACACTCAAATCCTACAGAACCTCTCCCGTCCTCATTGATGATGCAAAGATCATTGCCAGAGGCTCAGCAATCTCCTCCCTCGCTCACACAATAGCCTAGGGTACATCTCATCTGGTCCTGGTAACTTATCCAACTTGATGCTTTCCAAAAGCTCCAGCACATCCTCTTTCTGAGTATCTACATTCTCAAGCTTTTCAGTCCACTGCAAGTCATCCCTACAATCGTCAAGATCCTTTATCGTAGTGAATACTGAAGCAAAGTATTCACTAAGTAACTCCACTATTTCCTCCGGTTCCGTACACACTTTTCCATTGTCACACTTGATTGGTCCTATTCTCTCACGTCTTATCCTCTTGCTCTTCATGTACTTGGAGAATGCTTTGGGGTTTTCCTTAATCCTGTCCACCAAGGCCTTCTCGTGGTCCCTTCTGGCTCTCATTCTTAAGCTCCTTCCTGCTAGCCTTATAAACTTCTAGATTCATATCATCACCTAGTTTTTTGAACCTTTTGTAAGCTCTTCTTTTCTTCTTTACTAGATTTACAACAGCCTTTATGCACCACAGAGCTTGTACCCTAGCATCTTTTTCACGTCTCTTTGGAACTCACCTACTCAGAACCCCACACAAATATCCCCTGAACATTTGCCACATTTCTTCGGTATGTTTCCGAGAATATCTGTTTCCAATTTATGCTTCAAGGTCCTGCCTGATAGCTTCATAGTTGCCCTTACTCCAATTAAACATTTCCCTAACTTGTCTATTCCTATCCCTCTCCAATGCTATAGTAAAGGAGATAGAATTGTGATCACTATCTCCAAAATGCTCTCTATTGAGAGACCTGACACCTAATCAGGTTCATTTCCCAATACTAGATCAAGTACAGCCTCTCCCCATGTAGGCTTATCTACATATTGTGTTAAGAAACCTTCGTGAACACACCTTACAAACTCCACCCCATCTAAACCCCTCACTCCAGGGAGATGCCAATCAATATTTGGGAAATTAAAATCACCCACCACAACAACCCTCCCTTCCAGAATTATTACTCCTTTCCAGAATCTGTCTCCCTATCTGCTCCTCGATGCTCCTGTTACTGTTGGGTGGTCTATAAAAAAAAAACACCCAGTAGAGTTATTGACCCCTTCCTAATCCCAAATTCCACACACAGACTCCATAGACAACTTCTCTATGACTTCCTCCTTTTCTGCAGCCGTGACACTATCTCTGATCAACAGTACCACGCCCCCACCTCTTTAGCCTCCCTCCCTATCCCTTCTAAAACATCTGAATCCTGGCACTTGACGTAGCCATTCTTCATAGACTATGTAAAAACATCAATGAAGTAGATGGATTTATACAACAATCTTTCAACTTAATAAACAACATTAACTTTCAAATTAAAACAATTGAATAAATTTGGAATTGAAAGTCTTCCATTGTCACAATTAGTTCAAAACTGGTCTCTGGCACCAGCCCATAATTTGATAATCAATAATTTGATCATTTTCTCCAGAAGATCAAATTATCTACAGTGTCTCCAACTTAATGAAGTTTTTTAAAATATAGTTTAATCATTCATTAAGATGTGGACATCACTGGCAAGGCCAGAATTCCGAACAGTGTTGCTAGGACATTTTAAAAGAAATTATGACACAGTGGGAACCGAGTCACAATCCAGTCATATCGTGTCTCCTTGCCTGAAGGACATTGGTGAAGCAGGTGGAATACAAGATGCTTCAATGACGTCGACTGAAATGTCTTCCATGATGAGGATATCTTTGAGTTCACTGATGGGGTCATGAATTACATCCAGAAGTACATCGAGTACGGTATGTTGTCCCACAGAAATCGATCAGGGTCTATCCAAATCAGAAACCCTGGATCAACAGTTCCGTGACAGCAGCACTTACTGTGCAACACAGAGCTTACGTTGCCGATAATCAGCAGAAGCTCAAGAAATGCAGCTGCAACCTGCACAAAATCATCAAGGCAGAGAAACAATACAGGGACAAGACCCAGCCACAACTTACCACCAACAACACATGCAGCTTACAGCAAGGTCTGCACACCATCGCAGAATTCAAAGCTAAACACAGTGGTGTTTCCAACATCACTGCTTCTCTCCCAGACAAGCTAAATCTTTTTTTTTTAAACACACACTCGATTCGATGTTGCCAATACTGAACCCCTGAGGAGAGCTGCTGAAGCAAACCTGCACCTTGGTCATGTCTGAGGCTAAAGTACACAGGTGGTTCCAATGAGTGGACAGTCACAAGGCTGCCGGACCGGACAGCATCCCAGGGCAAGTACTCAGGATGTGCGCGGCAAAACTGGCAGGTGTGTTTACAGACAGTTTTAATCTCTCCCTCTCCCAGTGTAGAGTGCCCTCCTGCTTCAAAACATCCACATTGTTCCTGTACCTAAAAAGACAAAGGTAATGTCTGAAAGACTGACACAGTCAGCACAATAATACACAAGCTTTGAGAGGCTGGTCGAGGACTACATCTGCAGCATGCTATCACCCACACTGGACCCCCTACAATTCACCTATCGACACAACCGATTGACAGTTGACACAATAGCCACAGCTCTACACACCATTCTTACACATCTGGAGAAGGATGCTTACGTGAGAAAGCTGTTCTTGGACTACAGTTCAGCATTCAACACCATAATTCCCTCCAGGCTCGACAAAAAGCTCAAAGACCTTGGCCTTGACCCTGCCTCATGTAGCTGGATCCCAGACTTGCTGTCAGATCACGGCAGGTGGTAAGGGTGGGCTCCCTCACTTCTGCTCTTCTGACCCTCAACACAGGTGCCCCTCAGCCACTCCTTTACTCTCTGTATACCCAGGACTGTGTTGCCACCCACAGCTCCAATCTTCTAATTAAATTTGCTGATGACACTGCACTGAGTGGCCTAATCTCAAATAATAATGAGGCAGCCTACAGAGAAGTCATCACTCTGACACAGTGGTGTCAAGAAAACAACTTCTCCCTCAATGTTTCAGAAACAAAGGAGCTTGTTGTGGGCTACAAAAGGAATGGAGACTGGGTAATCTCTATTGACATCAATGGATCTGGGGTTGAGAGGGTAAACAGCTTTAAGTTCCTTGGCATCCACATCACTGAGGATCTCACGTGCTCTGTATATACCAGCTGTGCGGTGAAAAAGGCACAACAGCGCCTCTCACCTCAGACAGTTGAAGAAATTTGGTGTGGGCCCCCAAATCCTAAGAACTTTCTACAGGGGCACAATTGAGAGCATCCTGACAGGCTGTATCATTGCCTGGTATGGAAACTGTACTTCCCTCAATCGTAGGACTCTGCAGAGAGTGGTGTGGACAGCCCAGTGCATCTGTAGATATGAACATCCCAGTATTCAGGACATTTACAAAGACAAGCATGTAAAAAGGGCCTGACGGATCACTGGGCACCCAAGTCACCCCAACCAGCTGCTACCATCCAGGAAACAGTACCACAGCATAAAAACAGGACCAATGGGCTCCAGGGCAGCTTCTTCCACCAGGCCATCAGACTGATTAATTCATGTTGAAACAACTGTATTTCTAAGTTATGCTGACTGTCCTTATGTACATACTATTTATTATAAATTACTATAAGTTGCACTTTGCACATTTAGATGGAGACATATCATAAAGATTTTTACTCATGTATATGAAGGATGTAAGTAATAAAGTCAATTCAATAGTTGTTTGGCCATTATCGTACAATTATTTTGGTACTTCCAAAATAAATTATTCTTGCTATTTCCTTTCACTCTCCAAATCTGCATGTCTTTAAAACAAAAATAAAAACGTGGTGCTGACACAACACTTAGAATGTCCAAGAGCCACTAAAAACCACGGAAACAAAGTCTTTTGTAAACTCAAGCTTCTCAATATACCCATTGCCAAAGGATAAACTGCTTCAGGTTAAGCTGATCAGAACCTCAATCCTACCATCAAATTTTCCACCAAAGCACTTCCCGCCCGCCAACAAAATGGCGGCGCTTTACATGCGCCGAAGCCGCCGGAATGACGTAGAGGCTTGGCTGCGGTATTCGGGAACTTCCGACAGTGTTCGGCAACCTTCGGTCTTCCTCGGCCATGGTTCGGGTCCGTTTCCGACTGGCGGCTTGTCTTCTATGGTAACGGGGCGAAGGGAGCGGTGGGGCGGGCGGTCTGAGCCCGGGACATGTCAGCTTTTTGTAGCCGCACAGGTAATGATGTTCCGTCTGATGAAGTGCAGTCTTCGTTGCTACTCGCTTCGTTCCTAATGTCACCGTAAGTTGGCGGCCTCACTCAATGCTGTCCCTTTGAGTATGGCGGCCTGTGGTACAGGTAAAGCCTGGGGCTGCTCCACAAAACCGTGCCGCTTTCCAAGCACCTTTCAGTAACTTACCCGACACAGGTCTAGGAAGTGAAAGACAGATTGATATAATTTAAAAAGGTGATACGTGAATATCAGCTGTGATAAAACTACCAAGCTTCTTTAGTGTTTTACAGCATATTTTGAGTTTTCAGCCTGATGTAATTGTTTCTCGAGAGTAAAATGTTAGACAAACTCGCTTTGGAATGTTAAAGCTTGGCCTATAATCACAATTAGATTTGTGCGGAATGTAATTGATTGTTAAAGTCAAACAAGTGGTGGGACCGGAGTTAGTTGATCAAGTGGATTGAGACCAACCCTTCCGTCTTTATGTTGTTTACAACCACTGTCGTTCCTATCGGTATTTTATTTTGTGTATACTGTACTTTCAAAGGTACATAATTTTTTATTAAAACACTAATTTTTGTTTATTGAACGCAAATTTATGATTTACTGCACAACAAGAATTTGACTTGAAGTGGTAAAAATTTAATTTTAATATACATAGGATTAATTTGTTCTCATTTTATATTAGAAATACATAAGTTTTGAAATAATTGGGGTTAGAAATATCTTGATGAATGCTATAAAACTTGTATACATAGACAAAATCAACAGATGAGTTGTCCTAGAATCTTGCCTTAATTTGTTACTGTAAGTGACCTCCACATGCCATGAATATTTAGTGCTTAATTTGGTTCACTCCTGCAGTTCAGTTCAAGTCCTACTCTAGGATTAGGCAGTCCCAATGGAGCTGACATCCCAGAGAACTGGAGGTATACTGCAGTAATGTCAAAGGTACTATCATCTGTATAAAATGTAAACATGACTAGAAGACTGTTTCCAGTGAAGCTTGAGAGGGCTCAGAAGTTGTGCCTTGACCCCTTTGATCACCTATGCTAATAGCAGAACTCTTAAAGGCCACCAGTAGTTAGAATAAGGGGAAGCCATAAAGGGAAGGGTGACTCTGTATAAAACCCATACTGTCCAGAGCCTCAGATGATGCTGTTCAACATGACATTCTTTTGACACTTCCACAGTAGTGATGACACCGATCCAAGCAAGAAGTGGAAATGGATGTTGCATTCGTATCTAAGGGTAATTCCCTTAGTTAGAGATACAGGGCAGAATAGGCCCTTCCAGCCCTTCAAGCTGCACCACCCAACAACCCTAATCGAATCTTGGGGCAATTAGTCTAGTTGGTACGTCTTTGGACTGTGGGAGGAAACCAAAGTACCTGGAGAAAACCCATGCATTCCATGGGGAGAACGTACAAACACCTTACTGAGGATGCCAGGATTGAACTCCAAACTCCGACTCCCAAGCGTTGTGCTAACCACTGTGCTACCGTGCCACCCAGTTTTATTTCACAGCTGATGTGTAACACTGAAGTAAGAAGTAGAGATTGTTAAATTCAGGTGGAGAACATTAATTTCCTGGATTTCCCTCGAACCAGTGACATTAAACCTGTGGTATTTGACCTGGGTGCTAAGGAAAACAGATCCTTACTATTTGCTTCACTGAGATACCTCAATTTAATCTCTCCTCAGTCTTTTCTATTCCAAAGAAAACATCTCCAACCCATCCAGTTTTATCTTGTCACTTTTTTATGAAATGTTTATTTGAATTTTCTATGCACCTTTTCACTGCATTCACATCTATCCTATAATGTTGTGACCAGTCCTGGTACTGGGTTCTTTAGACTTGATCTTACTCGTTTGTAGTTTTAAAGTACCTTTCCTGCTTTTATATTCTGTATCATGACTAATAAAGGAAAGCCTTTTCCTTGCTACCTTCATAGACCTGACACCAACATTCAAAGGCTTCCTTGTTTCTCTCTCCCACCCCATGTGCCTTAATTCACCTATACACATTGAGATTGGTTTGCTATTTTCTGCTAATTGACCAGACCATTGCTACCCCTTGTAGTCTAAAATTTCTCACTGGGAGACTTAGAACCAATTCTTGGATAATTGAGAATTTGTATATCATGCTCTTTACATTCATAATATAAAAGGATCATGCACTGAGATCTCTGCAATGTCACACGAAACAATTTTGCAGCCATGTGAATCACTGTTAGATATTAACTTTTTCTCAGTGTGGCAAGAAGTGATTCATAGTGAGTCTAACAGGAATTGGTGCTGTGGACTCAGCTTCTTATTTTACATAAGTGGCTTGTAAGAGAGCATGCAAGTTATAGTTGCTTAATTCAGCAGGTCAGGCAGCATCTATGGTAATGCATAAACAGTCAACGTTTTAGGCCAAGACCCTTCTTCATGACTGGAGAAGAGTCTAGGCCTGAAACATCAACTGTTTATTCATTTCCCCAGTTGCTGCCTGACCTGCTGAGTTCCTCCAGTATTTTGTGTGTACTGTTTTGAATTTTCAGCATCTGCAAGATCATTTATGTTTATGATATTTGGTGACAAAGCTAGGTAGGAAAGGAAGTTGTGAAGTGGACTCAATGGAGTTGCAAAGATATATGGATAAGTTCAAGGAGATGGCAAAGGTTCAGCAAATGGAGTATGATGTGAAGAGATAGGAAGTCAAAGTCTGACTCCTAGAGTTGGAGGACTGTGTGTGTGTGAGTGGGTGACTGGGAGGGAGGAAGGAAATGGGATTATTTTACTGTTGTTGTTTCATGGTATTCTGTTGCAGAGTTGTAATCATAGAAAAATACAGCCCTTTGGCCCATCTAGTCCATGACAAAACCATTTAAACTGCCTACACCCATCGACCTGTACCGGGACCATAGCCCTCCATAACTCGACCATCATGTACCTATTCAAACTTCTCTTTAATGGTGAAATTGAGCTTACATGCACCACTTGCACTGGCAGTTCGTTCCATCCTGTCATGACCCTCTGAGTGAAAATTCCCCCTCATGTTGCTCTTAAACCTCACCTTTCACCATTAGCCCATGACCTCTGGTTGTAGTCCCTCCCAACCTCAGTGGTAAAAGCCAATTTATACCCCTCATAATTTTGTATACCTCAATCTTCTATGTTCCAAGGAATAACATCCTAACCTATTCAATCTTTCCTTATAACTCAGGTCCTTCAGTCCCAGCTACATCCTTGTAAATTTTCTCTTAATCTTTCAACCTTATGTACATCTTTTCTGTAGACATGTGACCAAAACTGCGCACAATACTCCAAATTAGGCCACACCAACATCTTGTACAGCTTCAACATAACATCCCATCTCCTGTACTCAGTACTTTGATTTAAGAAGGCCAAAGTGCCAAAAGCTTTCTTTACGAACCTATCTACCTGTGACGCACTTCCATTGAATTAGGACCTGTATTCCCAGATCCCTTTGTTCTACAGCGTTCCTCAGTGCCCTACCGTTCACTGTGCAAGACCTACCCTGGTTGGTCCTACCAAAGTGCAACACCTCACATTTGTCTGCATGAAATTCCATCTGCCGTTTTTCCAGCTCCCGCTGCAAGCTCTGATAATCTTTCTCGCTGTACACTACACTGCCAATCTTGGTGTCATTTGCAAATTTGCTAAGTCAATTAACCACATTACCATCCAGATCATTGATATAGACCACAAACAACAATGGCCCCAGCCCTGATCCCTGTAGCACTCCACTAGTCACAAGCCTCCAGTCAAAGATGTAAACACCTACTACCTCTCTCTGGCTTCTCCACAAAGCCAATGTCTAATCCAATTTACTACCTCATATTGAATACCGAGCAACTGAACCTTCTTGACCAACCTCCCATGCGGGACCTTGTTAAAAGCCTTGCTTAAGTCCATTTAGACAACATCCTTGCCTTTTCAATTTTCTTGGTAACTATCTTGAATATCTCTACAAGATTGGTTAGACATGACCTACCACACATGAAACTCTGCTGACTATCCCTAGTCAAACCAGGTCTATCCAAATACTCATAAATTCGGTCCCTTAGAATATCTTCCAATAACTTTCTCACAACTGATGTCAGGCTCAGCGGCCTATAATTTCTTGGTTTATTTTTCAAAACTTTCTAAAGTTGGCTTTCCTCCAATCCTTGGGCATCTCACCTGTTGCAAAGGATGATGTGCATAAGTATCTGCTAGGACCCCTGCAGTTTCTGCACTTACTTCCCACGGGTCTGAGGGAACATCTTGTCACCAGCCTAATTTACCCCAAGAAAGCAAATATCTCCTCCTCTGTGATCTGTATGGAGTCCATGAAGTCGTTGCTGCGTGTCTCACTTCAGTAGACTCTGTGTCCATCTCCAGAGTAAATACACATGACAAAGATTCATTTAAGGTTTCCCCCATCTCTTTTGGCTCCACGCATGGATTACCATTCTGATCTTTCAGAGGACTAATTTTGTCCCTTGCAATCCTTTTGCTCTTAATATATCTGTATAATCCCTTAGGATTCTCCTTCACCTTGTCTGCTGGTGACCCTCCTGATTTCTTTCTTAAGTATTCTCTTGCATTCCTTATACTCCATAAGTACCTGTTTTGTTCCTACCTGCCCACACCTTCTCCACACCTTTTTCTTAACCAGGGGCTCAATAACTCTTGAAAACCAAGGTTCCCTAAGCCTGTTATCTTTACCTTTTATTCTGACAGACACATACAAGCTTTGCACTCTCAGAATTTAACTTTGTGAAGGCCTCCCACTTACCAAGTACACCTTTGCCAGAAAACAGTCTGTCCCAATCCACACTTGCCAGAGTCTTTCTGATACCATCAAAATTGGCCTTTCTCCAATTTAGAATCTCAACCCACAGACCAGATCCATCTTTTTGCATATTTACTTTGAAACTAATGACATTGTGTTCATTAGATGCAAAGTGTTCCCCTTCACAAACTTCTGTCACCTGCCCTGTCTCATTTCCTAATAGCAGATCCAGTATCGCACACTCTCGTTGAGTCCTAGTCAACATGTGGAAAGTTAAAATCACCTGCTATAATAACCTTGTGTTTCTTGCAACAGTCTGCGATCTCATTACAAATTTGTTCCTCTAAATCCCGTAGACTTTTGGGTAGTCTATAATAGAACCCTGTTAACGTGGTCAAAACTTTTTTTTTGTTCCCCAGTTCCACCCATAATGCCACAGTCTTCGAGTTCTTCAGACTGTCCTGATTGAGCACGGCCATGACATTTTCCCTGACAAGTAACACCACACTCTTCCTTTAATTTCTCTAGCTCTGTCATGTATAAAACAACAGAACCTTGGAATGTTGACCTGCCAGTCTTGCCCTCCTACAACCAAGTCTCACTAATGGCTACAATATCATAATTCCATTTGTTGATCCATGCCCTGCACTCATCTGTTTTTCCACCAATACTTTTTTCATTGAAGTATACAGAGCTCAAGGCATTAATCACACCATGCTCAACTTGTGTTCACTGCCAAGCATGTTGGGCACATTATGTTGGAGCCAAAATGTTTGGCGAGATTTGCGTGTTTCCCCAGCATATCCTTAGGTGTGTTGGTTGTTAACACAAACAACCTATTTTACACCTGTAATGAGTAAATCTGAATCTGAATTGTACACCTCAGAACTTTTTTCTAATGATGAAAGATTGCAGAGCTCTGAAATGCAGAGGATCTGGTGTCTTCATGCGTGTAGAAAGATTTTTTTTGGAAGTATGAGTGTGTTTAATGTGAGATCCTAACCTTTGCAAAACACTAATTCAGCCACCGTTGGAACTTTGCATCCAGTCTGGGTACCTTCCTTAAGGGAAGATGTGAACGCTTTAGAGAAGGTGCAGAAAAGTTTATCAAAAGATTCCAGGGGCTGAGAGATATCAGTAATGTCAATAAATTGGAGAAATTTTGATTGTTCTCCTTAGAACTGAAGTGGCTGTAAGAGACTTTAATGGAGGTACTTTAAATTGTGAAAGGTATAGACAATAGATAATGATAAACCATTCTTAGTGGCAGAGCAGTTAAGGATGAAGAGACATAGAATAAAGATGGCTGGTAGAAGAACCAAAACTGACACAAAAGTTTAGGACCAGAGGGCACAGCCTCAGTGTAGAAGAATGTCCATTTAGAACAGAAATGAGGAATTTCTTTAGCCAGAGGGCAGTGAATCTGTGGAATTCATTGCCAGAGACACCTGTGGAGGCCAAATCATTGGGTGTATTTAAAGTGGAGGTTGATAGGTTCTTGATTAGCCAGAGTGACCAAGGTTACAGTGAGAAGGCAGGAGATGGAGTTGAGAGGGAAAATAATTCAGCCATGATGGAATGGTAGAGCAGACTCAGTGGGCTGAATGGCCTAATTCTGCTCCAATGTCTTATGGTTTTATGGTATAATCTGTTGATGCCAGGATGAAATCATGCGGTTTGAAATGTTTTTTTATAACCTGAAGTCATGTTTTAAATGTGTGCATTCTCATTTCTTTCAGACAGATGCTGAAGTGAGTTGGGTTTATGGTACTGGTGCACCATGTATTCAGAGTGGCGGTCTCTGCAGCTCGTCATTCAGAGTGACCGAGGTCACATGAGTGTTCTGCATAGCTACCCCAGTATTGTTGGCAAAGATGTGGCTCTTGCTGTAGTACGTCCTCTGGGACAGGGACTCAACAGTTCTGCAGGCAACAATGAAAGCATTCTAAAAACTGACAAAGAGGCAAGTTACCTGAAGTTTGACAACTGCTGCACATGAAGATTAAAGCATTTAAAATATTTTGTTTAAAAAATTTTGTCAACAGTTTCCAATAAGCAAAATTTTGTTACTGAGCAATATGTGCTGTACTCCATGTATCATTTTGTATTTAAATTGTATACAGTTGCGAGAAAAAGTTAGCGAATCCTTTGCAAATACCTGGTTTTCTACATTAATTACTCATTAAAAGTGGTGTGATCTTCATCTGAGTCACAATAATGGACAAACACAATCTGCCTAAACTAATAACACTCAAACAATTGTACTTCTTGTCCAGCCTGAGTGCATAATTTAAACAATCATAGTCTAGGTTCAAAAATGTATGTGAGCTTTTACAAAAGCTATTTGGAGTCAGGTGTTCCAATCAATGAGATGAGTTTGGAGGTGTGGGTTATAGAGGTGCCCTGCCCTATAAAAAAAAGACACAAAGAGAGAAAAAAAAGAGAGAAAGGAAAGGGGGGGGGGGAAGAGAGAGGAAATAATAAATAAATAAGGAATAGGGTGAGAAGGGGAGGGGGGCATTAACAGAAATTAGAAAAATCAATGTTAATGCCATTAGGTTCATGAACGTTGATTTCTCTAACTTCCATTAATGCCCCCTCCCCTTCTTACCCCATCCCTTTATTTATTTCCCCCCTCTATTTTTCTTTTCTCTCTTTTTTCTCTCTCTCTGCCCCTCTCACAATCACTCCTTGCCTGCTCTCCATCTTCCTCTGGTGCTCCCCTCCCCCTTTCTTTCTCCCTAGGCCTCCCATCCCATGATCCTCTTCCTTCTCCAGCTATGTATCCCTTTTGCCAATCAACTTTCCAGCTCTTAGCTTCATCCCTCCCCCTCCTGTCTTCTATTATTTCGGATCTCCCCCTCCCCCTTTCAAATCTCTTACTATCTCTTCTTTCAGTTAGTCCTGAAGAAGGGTCTCGGCCCAAAACGGCGATTGTACTTCTTCCTATAGATGCTGCCTGGCCTGCTGTGTTCCACCAGCATTTTGTGTGTGTTGCTTAAATTTCCAGCATCTGCAGATTTCCTCATGTTTGCAGAGGAAAATGGACACTGGGCACCAAAACCTCATCCTAATTGTGAAGCATGGTGGAAGGAGCATCATGGTTTGGGGCTGCTTTGCCACCTCAGGGTCTGAACAGCTTGCAATCATTAAGAGGGCAACGAATTCAAAGTTGTATCAAGACATTTTACGGGAAAATGTCAGGGTAGCAGTCTGTCACCTGAAGTTCAGTAGAAGTTGGATGATGCAACAAGACAATCATCTAAAATACAAAAGTAAATCGACAATAGTTTGGTTTAAAAAGAATATTGTTTTGGAATGGCCAAATCAAAGTCCAGAGTTTAACCCAATTGAGATGCTGTGGCATGACCTGAAGAGGGCTGTTCATGCAAGTTATCCCAGAAATATTGATGAAACAGTTTTGTATAGAGGAATGGTCTAAAATTCTTCCTCACCATTGGGCAATTCTGATCAGCAGCTACAGGGAACATTTGGTGGAGGTAATTACTGCTAAAGGAGGCTCTGCCAGTTATTAAATACAAGGGGGTTTACATACTTGTTCCAGCCTGAACTGTGAATGATTAAACTATGTGTTCAATAAAGATGTGAAAAGTGCTATTGTTTGTGTTTTATTAGTTTAGGCAAATTGTATTTGTTAATGATTGTGACAGATAAAGATCCAACTGTATTTTATGAGTAATTAAGGCAGAAAACCAGGTAATTGCAAAGGGTTTTTCTCGCAACTGTATGATCTTGCTGCTCAAGAGGAGGCCTTTCAGCCCATTATTCCTACATTAGCTTTTTGAAACAACATTTCCATTGGTTCACTGATTTTCCAGAATTCAGGTCAAATTCCCTAGTGTATCACTTTGAAGATTCCATACAACGTGAATAACTCTGCTTAACATTTTCAGTTCCTTAACTGATACAGTTATCACAGTATATAAACACTTACAACAGTTACTTCAGTACAATGTATTCAAATACGCGTGTTGGTTGCAGTCCCAATGACTGCCTGTTTTGCGGGGCTATGTTTCTCATTGCAGCTGGAAATCAACATGTCTGACTGAAATAGTTGGCAGGAGTGGATATATTTACTCCTTCAGAAAGGAGCTATTGAGCTCCACTTGGTAACTTGGAATGGTGCTTATAAATAGCAATAGTGATGTGCTTTGTCTCCTGGGCAGGTAAAATGGACCATGGAAGTGCTATGTTATGGACTGACCCTGCCTCTGGATGGGGATACAGTGAAACTGTGTGTGGATGTCTACACCGATTGGTTAATGGCTCTGGTATCTCGACGTGATTCTATCCCTCAGCCCATTATCAAAGAACCAAATTTATATGTGCAGACTATTCTCAAACATCTACAGAATCTGTTTGTTCCCAGGTAAAAGCATGAATCTCTTTGACTTCATTTGAATAACTTAGTGATTTATGTGAAAAAGACTGAGGAAATCTGTAATTGAGGTAGGCAAAGTTATAGAGTGGGTGAGAAAGACCTGTTTTCTGAATCATTGGGATCAAGAATTGGAAATACTACTTCAGTGTAATTGTCCAGAAGATTCAAGGAAGGAAGATGAAAATTTGTGAAGAAATATAGAACTCAGTACCCAAACAGTTTGGAGGTTTAACACTCAGACATGTAAAATTTTGCTCTTTTTCAAATATTTAGATATATACTAATGCAGACCAAATCTAAAGATCAAAGGGCAGAAAATAGGATTAAGCTGCTTTGCACATTTTAGTGAAAGATAGGTTCAACCAAATAACCTGCTCTGTCATCAATTTCAATGTTTTATATACCTCTCAATTTTAATACTTCCCTAAAAGAAGAAAAAGAAGTGGGATGCTACATATTCCTGCCAAAATTGAGTTTCCCAAAGTACAGTTTGACTGATTCCTAACACCATGAATATAGATTCTGCTGAACTGTTCGATTAAAAATAAAGGACATGATTTGAGAGTTAGGGAACAAAAGTTTAAGGGTAACACGAGGGGAAATTTCTTTACTCAGAGGGTGGTAGCTGTGTGGAATGAGCTTCCAGTAGAAGTGGTAGAGGCAGGTTCGGTATTGTCATTTCAAGTAAAATTGGATAGGTATATGGACAGGAAAGAAATGGAGGGTTATGAGCTGAGTGCGGGCCAGTGAGACTAGGTGAATGTAAGTGTCGGCACGGACTAGAAGGGCTGAGATGGCCTGTTTCCATACTGTAATTGTTATATGTTATATGGTTATTAGTTTATGGGAGGTTATGCTGGAATAGTGAGCAAGGACTGAAGTAAATATTCTGTAATCAGAGATATTAATTTGAACCAAAGGGATAAATTGCCTATTGTGTTACAAGATTTTTTTTCTCAGGTCAATCTCCATTTTAATTTCATTTGTGCACATTTAGCTCATCCATAATATCCAGTCATGAGTTTCCAGGCAAAAACCTTTTTCCTACCCATTTTCAGGAAAGAGGTGATGGAACAAATAACCAGAATCAAAGAAAAAGAGATACAGTTTCTTTCAAAAAAAATCAAGAACTGAAGCCAAAGTAACTGGAAATACTGCACTATTTCATCATAAAGTGATACAGAACAAAAATAAGCCCTTCAGTGAATTGCATCCATGCCAACAATTATGCCCATTTAGCTAATCCTATTTGTCTGTGTTAAGCCTAAACTCTCCTTGTTTCAACAGACAATAGGTGCAGGAGTAGGCCATTCGGCTCTTTGGGCTGATTATCCACAGTCAGTACCCTGTTCCTGCCTTCTCCCCATATCCCTTGACTCCGCTATCTTTAAGAGCTCTATCTAACTCTTTCTTGAAAGCATCCAGAGAATTGGCCTCCACTGCCTTCTGAGGCAGAGCATTCCACAGATCCACAACTCTCTGGATGAAAAAGTTTTTTCTCAACTCTGTTCTAAATGGCCTACCCCTTATTCTTAAACTGTGGCCTCTGGTTCTGGATTCCCCCAACATTGGGAACACGTTTCCTGCCTCTAGCATGTCCAATCCCTTAATAATCTTATATGTTTCAATCAGATCCCCTCTCATCCTTCTAAATTCCAGTGTATACAAGCCCAGTTGCTCCAATCTTTCAACATATGACAGTCCCGCCATCCCGGGAATTAACCTCGTGAACCTACGTTGCACTCCCTCATTAGCAAGAATGTCCTTCCTCAAATTTGGAGACCAAAACTGCACACAATACTCCAGGTGTGCTCTCACCAGGGCCCTGTACAACTGCAGAAGGACCTCTTTGCTCCTATACTCAACTCCCCTTGTTATAAAGGCCAACATGCCATTAGCTTTCTTCACTGCCTGCTGTACCTGCATGCTTACTTTCAGTGACTGATGTACAAGAACACCTAGATCTCGTTGTACTTCCCCTTTTCCTAACTTGACACCATTCATATAGTAATCTGCCTTCCTGTTCTTGCCACCAAAGTGGATAACCTCACATTTATCCACATTAAACTGTATCTGCCCACTCACCCAACCTGTCCCAGTCACCCTGCATTCTCATAACATCCTCCTGACATTTCACACTGCCGCCCAGCTTTGTGTCATCTGCAAATTTGCTAATGTTACTTTTAATCTCTTCATCTAAATCATTAATGTATATTGTAAACAGCTGCGGTCCCAGCACCTCTATTTTCCCTCTATTCCAGAAAACATCTTGGATTTCCTCTGCTTCTCTCTTATGCTGTCACATCCTTAATATAGCATGTGACAAGAACTGTACATAATAGGAGAACACATGCAATAGTCTGTATTATTATCTCGTACATTATTGCACTTGGTAAATTATTATTCTGTACTTTTTTAGTTAATATTATATCATTGCTAAGTGTATTTTTTAATGTTGCTGTTCTAGCAAAATAATTTCCCACTTGGGACCAATAATATTATTATTGATATTAATTTTCCAATTGTGCCTGTCAGTGTTTTGTACAACTGTAACCCAATTTCTCACAGCCTCTGAAAGCAAGCATACTGCATGCCTTCTTCACTATCTTACCTACGTGGTTTGTCATTTTTAGGGAGCTATGGAATCGCACCACAAGTCACTGTACATCAGCACACCTGCTATTTACTATATATATGTCTTGTTAGTATGTGAAATCCCAAAATGCATTACCTCTCACTTATCTAAATTGAACACGGCCAATTACGGATTTCCAGTCAGCAAAGCAACTCTTGATCACACCTTTTACCAGGTCAAATGTTCAATCTAATTTGCCAACACCTTGGATACCAAGTGCCCTAACCTTCTAGACCAGCCTGCTGTGTGGGACTTCATCAAAAGCCTTACTAAAATCCATGTAAACCACTTTTACCACTCTGCCTTCATCAATTTTGTTGGTTAATTCCTCAAAAAGAAATGAATCAGATTTAACTTGATTTCCCTTCCACAAAGCCACATTGACTCCTAATCAGTCCCTGACTTTCCAAGTGACCATTAATCCTGATCCTTAAGTTTTTTTCCTATAATATCCCTATTACTCATGTCACCCTTGTGGGCAGAGGCAAAGACTATGGGAGTAAATCCAGAGTGCAGCTTTGGACTTCACTGACCATCCTTCTGGCACCCTCTGCAGCCAAGCTGGTGCCCAACATATTGCTTCACTTTCCTTTTGACTACTGTATACTGTCGATGCCAAGAGGGGGATCTTGATGACCAAGATTTCCATAGCTTCCGCCCAAGCTTGTGCCCTGAAGAGGTCACTCCAGAATGGACTGACCTATGGCGCATACTGTGTTTCCATTGTCTTTTGAGAGTGACCCGTATCGTCATCACTATCATCATTTATGTCAAGCTTAATGGCCTGCAATTTCTTGGATTATTTGAAAAAAGGGAACAGCTGCCATCCTGGGATTTACCCACCTTAATGTGCATCATCATCTTTAACATATGCTCCTTCCTAACATAGATATGTTCCAGAATATCATCATACCACCCTTCCCTCCTTGTACAAGTCACCCTTGCCCCATATCCCAATGATCCAAGTACATCAATCCCTCCCTTCAGCAGCAGTCCCTTAAGCACATGTCTGTGTGTCCTAGCTTCCTCAGTTGAAAAACACATCAGACAGGGAGTAGTGCTGAGATTAAACACCTAGAGCTGCAGCTTTTCAGCTTTCTGCTTAACTCTCTAAATTCTTTCTGCATGATCCCAGCTCTCTTCTTACCTGTGTCTTTAGTACTAACATGGGCTTGTGACCCCATCTTTGACCCAGGTACCAGGGAGGCAAAATGCCAACCTGGAGTCTCACTTGTGATCACAGAAACACCTGTCTGTTCCTTTGACTAACAAGAGTTCCCTATCGCAGTTGCTAGTCTAGACTTTATCCTTTGCTGCTTGACAGTGGAGCCAGTCATGGTGCCATTGGTATAGCTGCTCCCACTGTCTCCTGACAGGACTTTTCCAACACCACCCCACTTTCCCAAACAGTATTCGAAGCAGTGTACCTGCAAGGGAGGGAATTGTTGCGGATGACTCTTGCAGTGTCAGCCTGCCACTCATGGCAGGGACCCACCTACTATCTGACTGAACCTTTGGTGTGATTACTACCCTGAAGCACCAATCTGTAACATCTTCTACCTCCTTACTGATCCCCAGTGAGTCCATCTGCTCAAGCAATCTGTGTAGTGTGAGAGGAGCTACAGCTGGACGCACCACCTATAAACATTGTTAATTCTTTACTGTGTATGTTTACTGTTAAAGAGGATAAGAATTAACTTGGTAGAGGTGTACAAGATGAAAAGAAGCATAGATCGAGTGGATAGCCAGAGACTTTCACGGAGTGGTAATGGCTAATACAAAAGAGTGTAATTTTAAGGTGATTGGAGGAAAGTGTAGGATGGATGTAAGAGATCAGTTCTTAACATAGTGAGTGGTAGATGCATTGAATGTCCTGACAGGGGTGGCGGTAGTGGCAAATACATTAGGGGCATTTAAGAGAATTTTGCATCGGCAACTGATGATAGAAAAATGGAGGGCTATGTGGGAGGGAAGGGTTAGATTGATCTGAGAGTAGGTTAAAGGTTGGCATAACGTTGTGTGCTGAAAGGCTTGTACTGTGCGATTACACTCATGTTTTGTAAATTTTTTTTGCTTTCAGAACAGAGTACGCTCACAACCAAATCACGTTGTGCCTGCGGGTTCTTGCAGCCGTTCAGAAATTGGCTCATGAGTCTGCTATAATGTCCAGAGAAACCTGGGAAGTACTACTGCTTTTCCTGCTGCAGATTAATGACACTCTTTTGGCAGCTCCAACGGTCTCAGGTTGGTACCAAGGGCACTCCACCCAGCAGCGTGCATTAGCACGTGTTTACATTCTGCTTTTGACCATCAAAAAGTGTCAAATGGCACATTATAAAGGCAGTTCACCAAAATAAATTTTATCCTGGGCCATTGTGGAATATCTGATCAAAACTTAGTCAAAGAATTCATTCTGAAAATAAGTTGTTGTCTTCGTCCTTCCTTTCCAGTCCTGATCGGGTCTCAGCTTGAAATGTCAGCTGTTTATTCCTTTACATAGATGCTGCCTCAAGTTCAAGTTTAGTTGTCAATCAACCATACACATAAACAAAACAGTGTTTCTTTGTGGATAACTGACCTGCTGAGTTCCTCCAGCCTTTTCTATGCATTGCTCTTGATTTCCAGCATCTTTAGAATCTCTTCTGTTTAGTCAAATACTTTGTTTTAAGGATCACCAAGAGAGGGAAAAAAATTAAGAAATGTGTTTCATAGCTCAGATTGAGGGTGTTCCTCAATTTTGTTAAAACAACCCTAGCCTTACTCTATGGCTGGGTTCCCCAACCTGGGGTCCACTGACCCCTCAGTTTACGGTTGAGGTCCATGGCATAAAAAAGGTTGGAACCCCTGCTCTGTGGTATACAGAGACCAACTAGTTGTGCATTTTGCCTGTGTGTTGAAATGGTGGTCAGTACAGGGGTGAGTGGTCAGATGGAGGGTGAGGCTAGGACAGGTTTGGAAACATGGGAGTGGCAAATACAGTGCTCTGTTATATCTCAATGCACAGAGTATAAGAAATAAGGTGGATGATCTTGTTGCACTATTACAGATTGTCAGGTAGCAATCAGTGGATCGTGGTTCAAGGATAGTTGGGGTATGTCCAAGGTTGCATGTTGTATCAGAGGGATAGGAAGGTAGGCAAAGGGGGTGGCGTGGCTTTACTGGTAAAGAATGCCATCAAATCAGTGGAAAGATGTGACATAGGATCAGAAGATGTTGAATCCTTGTGGGTTGAGTTAAGGAATTACAAGGGTAATAGAACCCTGATGGCAATTATCTACACGCTCCCCCTCTAACAGTAGCTGGGATGTGGACCACAGATTACAACAAGAAATAGAAAAGGCCTGCCAAAAGGATAATGTGATGATAGTGATAGGAGATTTTAACATGCATGTGGATTGGGAAATCAGTTTGGTAATGGGTCTGAAGAGAGCAAGATTGTTGAATGCCTATGAAATGGCTCTCTAGAGCAGTTTATCGTTTACTAGGGGATCAGCTATTCTGGATTGGGTTATATGAGGAACGTTTGAAGGATGGGGGGGGGGAAATCTCATTGAAACTTTTCAAATGTTGAAAGGCCTCGACAGAGTAAATGTGGAAAGGATGTTTCCTGTGGTGGGGGAGTCCAGGACAAAAGAGCACAGCCTTAGGCAAGAGGGGTACCCATTTAAAACAGATACAGAGAAATTTCTTTAGCCAGAGGGTGTGAATGTGTGGAATTTGTTACTACAGGTAGCTGTGGAGGCCAGGTTGTTGAGTGTATTTAAGGCAGAGCTTGATAGGTTCTTGATTGGACATGGCATTAAAGATTAGGGGGAGAAGGCTGGGGAGTGGGGCTGGGGGGGGGGGGAGAAAAGATCAGCCATGATTGAATGGTGGAGCAAAAATTTTTAGTCATTAATATCATTACAGCACAGAAATGGACATTAAAAGCCTTTCACATCTCTTTCAACTTAGAAAATGCCCAGTTAGTCTTTGCTGCTCTTCCCTGAAAATGTATTTTTCAACTTCGTGATAGTGAAGGAAAAACCTATTGCAGCTTTCAGAATTCACTTATTTGCTTCTCTTTAGGTGGTCTGGCAGAAAATCTTGCTGATAAGTTAATTGGCGTACTCTTTGAAGTCTGGTTCCTGGCTTGTACACGATGTTTCCCAACACCGCCGTACTGGAAGACAGCTCGAGAGATGTTGGCCAACTGGAGACACCACCCAGCTGTGGTAGAGCAGTGGGGCAAAGTCATCTGTGCACTGACATCTCGGTTAGTCCAATTCAACTTATTGTTGCGACTGTAAAATCATTTTCATTTTCATGTTTAAAATTGGAAGGAAACCATATAAATTAATTCAAATTAAATGATAATATTTGGCAAAAGAACCCCTTCTCTCAAAATCAAATCGAGGATCAAAAGTTCTACTTCTAGTTTAGAAATTGTAGAAAATAAAGATTTCCAAAAAGATTTTAATGAAGAACATGACCAGAATATATGTGACAAAGTGGCTACTTCAGTTTTACACCTATCGCAATAATTGTCTATGTTAGGAAATATTTTGAATAGTCTCTCTGTTGTTAAGTAATAACGGTGAACAATTTTAAATTGAATTAAACAGTGATTGGCACGTATCAAGGAAGAATTTACCATTTTCAGAACTCGCAACCTATCTTCATTAACAAAGGTCATATTCTCTCTTCCAATATTGTTTAATCTTTAGTGAGAAGTTATCTTTTTGTAGTAAAAATAAATTATAAATTCTACCAATGGAACCTCTTACTAAAAGATTCATATTCAAAATAGTATCCAACAAATTAGATTCTTGCATATATGGAAACTTAGATAAGTATTTTTGTAAAAAATGTCTAACCTGAAGATATTGTGGAAAGTGTGTATGAGAGAGAGAATATTTGCTAATTAACTCTTCAAAAGTCATCAATCAACCATCACAAAATAAATCTGCAAAAAAAAAGATCCCCGTTAAATCAATTGTCCCACAGCCTTGCTAGACGTAATAGATCATAAATAACCTTTTTAAAGCCGACTCCTTAATATTGAAGGCAGGTGAATGGGGTTGAGGGGGATAATAAATCACCTATAATGGAATGGTGGGCAGACTCAATGGCCTAATTCTAATCCTATGCCTTATGGTCTGATAGTCTAATATAAAGGAAAGTATGAGAGGATGTCAAAGGATTTTTTTTATGCGGAGAGGAGTGCTGAACGCTGAGCCAAGGGTGGTGGTAGTTGCAGATACTTGTCTCATTGCTACTGTAGCGCTCCGGTTAAGAGTTTTACTACTTACGCTGTAGGGTTTTTCATTTAATTACTTTCTGTAGAATCAGAATGTTCTGCTGTTCGTATTTGGGTTTCAGGAAAAGATAAGAGGCTATGTTGGGTCAACCAATCAGGATGGTGAATTGGGGGAAGGTTCTAGAGAAAGCTGGGTGGAGAGGAATTTGTGACAGACCCTGGTGGGGGTTGTGGTCTGTTGGAGAGAGAAGATCAGGAGAGATGGCTGTAGGAACTGAAGCGTGCACTTCGATGGAGTACAAGATGGGAAGTTCTACCGGTGATTGGTGATGAGGAGTCGGCGCCATGAGCAATGGACACATCCAGCTCCAACCTTGTGCACATTTAGACTGGTTTAATTATAATTGACCCTTTTATTTTTTCTTCTTTTCTTATTTTAATAACTGATTAAATTAACATTAGTAAATACACATTTACAATTGTATGTGGTGAACAATCTGTTATTTCTTGCTGACAGATAATTGCATGTGGGCAGTATTTACACTGTATTCACTCAGGTCGTGGTTCAGGTGGTTGAAACATCTGAAACACTCCATTTTGGTGGGGCCCAAGTCATGCTGACCCTGGATGTACAGAGTGTGATAAAGGTGGCTTTCTCACCACTGAGTCCAGTGGCTTTTAGCAGAGTGGCTAATGAACCGAGTTTCTAGAGAAAACCAGCGAAGGGAGGGTTTCACTACTATCAAGCAGGAGGTACAGAGCCTGAAGGCACGCACTCAGTGTTTCAGGAACAGCTTCTTCCCCTTTGCATCAGACTTCTGATTGGGCAATGAACACTACCTCACTATTTTTTCTCTCTTTTTGCACTATTTATTGAATTTATCTTTTTATTATTTTAGTATTTTTAATTATTCTGTATTGCAAATGTACTGCTACCACAGAACAACAAATTTCACAACTTAGGCCAGTGATACCATTTGATTCTGTCTCTGGTATATTAGGGATATAAGAGGAGAGGCTGTACTTGATCTGGTATTGGGAAATTAACCTGATCAGGTGTCAGTTCGCTCAGTGGGAGAGCATTTTGGAGATAGTGATCACAATTCTATCTCCTTTACCATAGCATTGGAGAGGGATAGGAGCAGGCAAGCTAGGGAAACGTTTAATTAGAGTAAGGGGAAATATGAGGCTATAAGGCAGGAACTTGTATTACAATTACAGCACAGAAACAGGCCATCTCGGCCCTTCTAGTCCGTACCAAACACTTACTCTCACCAAACCTGGAGGCATAAATTAGGAACAGATGTTCTCAAGGAAATGTACAGAAGAAATGTGGAAAATGTTCAGGGGATATTTGCGTGGAGTTCTGCATAGGTATGTTTCAAAGAGACAAGGAAAGGATTGTGGGTACAGGAACCGTGGTGTACAAAGACTGTTGTAGATCCAGTCAAAAAGAAGGAAAAGATTATGAAAGGTTCAAAAATCCAGGTAATGATAGATATAGAAGGTTATAAGGCTAGCAGGAAGGAGTTTAAGAATGAAATTAAGAGAGCCAGAAGAGGCCATGAGAAGGCCTTGGCGGACAGGATTAAGGAAAACTCCAAGGCATTCTACAAGTACGCGAAGAGCAAGAGGATAAGATGTGAGAGAATAGGACCAATCAAGTGTGACAGTGGAATAGTGTGTATGCAACCGAAGAAGATAGCAGAGATACTTAATGAATACTTTGCTTCAGTATTCACTACGGAAAAGGATCTTGATGATTGTAGGATGACTTAGAGTGGACTGAAAAGCTTGAGCATGTAGATATTAAGAAAGGATGTGCTGGAGCTTTTGGAAAGCATCAAGTTGGATAAGTCTCTGGGACCCGATGAGATGTACCCCAGGCTACTGTGAGAAGCAAGGGAGGAGATTGCTGAGCCTCTGGCAATCATCTTTGCATCATCAATGGGGACGGGAGAGGTTCTGTAGGGTTGGAGGGTGGCAGATGTTGTTCCCTTATTCAAGAAAGGGAGTAGAGATAGCCCAGGAAATTATAGACCAGGGAGTCAGACAGACAGACATACTTTATTGATCCCGAGGGAAATTGGGTTTCGTTAGTCGCACCAACCAAGAATAGTGTAGAAATATAGCAATATAAAACCATAAGTAATTAAATAATAGTAAGTTAATCATGCCAAGTGGAAATAAGTCCAGGACCAGCCTATTGGCTCAGGGTGTCTGACACTCCGAGGGAGGAGTTGTGAAGTTTGATGGCCGCAGGCAGGAATGACTTCCAATGATGCTCAGTGTTACATCTCGGTGGAATGAGTCTCTGGCTGAATGTACTCCTGTGCCTAACCAGTACATTATGGAGTGGATGGGAGACATTGTCCAAGATGGCATGCAACTTGGACAGCATCCTCTTTTCAGACACCACCGTCAGAGAGTCCAGTTCCACCCCCACAACATCACTGGTCTTACGAATGAGTTTGTTGATTCTGTTGGTGTCTGCTACCCTCAGCCTGCTGCCCCAGCACACAACAGCAAACATGATAGCACTGGCCACCACAGACTCGTAGAACATCCTCAGCATCGTCTGGCAGATGTTAAAGGACCTCAGTCTCCTCGGGAAGTAGAGATGGCTCTGACCCTTCTTGTAGACAGCCTCAGTGTTCTTTGACCAGTCCAGTTTATTGTCCATTCGTATCCCCAGGTATTTATAATCCTCCACCATGTCCACACTGAGTCCTTGGATGGAAACAGGGGTCACCGGTGCCTTGGCCCTCCTCAGGTCTACCACCAGCTTCTTAGTCTTTTTCACATTAAGCTGCAGATGATTCTGCTCACAGCATGTGACGAAGTTTCCCACCGTAGCCCTGTACTCAGCCTCATCTCCCTTGTTGATGCATCCAACTATGGCAGAGTCATCAGAAAACTTCTGAAGATGGCAAGACTCTGTGCGGTAGTTGAAGTCTGAGGTGTAGATGGTGAAGAGAAAGGGAGACAAGACAGTCCCCTGTGGAGCCCCAGTGCTGCTGACCACTCTGTCTGACACACAGTGTTGCAAGCGCACGTACTGTGGTCTGCCAGTCAGGTAATCAATAATCCATGACACCAGGGAAGCATCCACCTGCATCACTATCAGCTTCTAACCCAGCAGAGCAGGGCGAATGGTGTGGAACACACTGGAGAAGTCAAAAAAACATGACCCTCACAGTGCTCGCCGGCTTATCCAGGTGGGCATAGACACAGTTCAGCAGGTAGACGATGGCATCCTCAACTCCTAGTCGGGGCTGGTAGGCGAACTGGAGGGGGGTCTGAGTGTGGCCTAACCATAGGCTGGAGCTGCTCTAGAACAAGTCTCTCCAGGGTCTTCATGATGTGGGAGGCCAATGCCACCGGTCTGTAGTCATTGGAGCCACTGGGGCGCGGCATCTTCGGTACAGGAACGAGGCAGGACATCTTCCACAGCACGGGAACCCTCTGGAGACTCAGGCTCAGATTAAAGACATGGTGAAGTACTCCACATAGCTGGGGGGCACAGGCTTTGAGCACCCTGGGGCTGACACCATCCGGGCCTGCAGCCTTGCTTGGGTGGAGACGTTTCAGCTGTCTTCTCACCTGTTCAACTGTGAAGCACACTGTGGTGGTTTCAGGTGGGGGAGGGGGTGTATTCATGAGAGCAGGGTGGGGGGCTGTGAGGAGGGGTAGGAGGGGAGAGTGGAGTATGTGTTGGTTGGGGGCCAACAACAGATGAATCATATGTGGGATGGGCAGGGGCCACTGTCAGATCTGTTGAAGAACAGGTTAAGTTCCTTGGCCCTGTCCACGCTGCCTTCAGCTCCTCTGTTGCTAGTTTGCCAGAACCCAGTGATGGTCCTCGTCCCACTCCAGACCTCTCTCATGTTGTTCAGCTGGAGTTTCCACTCAAGCTTCCTCTTGAAGTCTTACTTCAGTGGTGGTAAATTGATGGAGAAGATCCTGAGAGGCAGGATTTATGAACATTTGTGAGGCATAATATGATTAGGAATACTTAACACGGCTTTGTCAAAGGCAGGTCATGCCTTACGAGCCAGATTTAATTTTTTGAGGATGTGACTTAAACATATTGATGAAAGTAAAGCAGTAGATGTAGTGTATATGGATTTCATCAAGGCATTTGACAAGGTACCCCATGCAAGGCTTATTAAGAAAGTAAGGAGGCATGGGGTCCAAGGGGACATTGCTTTGTGGATCCAGAACTGGCTTGCCCACAGAAGACAAAAGAGTGGTTGTAGACAGGTCATATTCTATATGGAGGTTAGTGACCAGTGGAGTGCCTCAGGGATCTGTTCTGGGACCCCCTACTCTTTGTGATTTTTATAAATGACCTGGATGAGGAAGTGGAGGGATGGGTTTGTAAGTTTGCTGATGACACAAATGTTGTGGGTGTTGTGGATGGTGTGGAGAGCTGTCAGAGGTTACAGTGGGACATTGATAGGATGCAAAACTGGGCTGAGAAGTGGAAGATGGAGTTCAACCCAGATAAGTATGAGGTGGTTCATTTTGGTAGGTCAAATATGATGGCAGAATATAGTATTATTGGTAAGACTCTTGGCAGTGTGGAGGATCAGAGAGATCTTGGGGTCCGAGTCCAAAGAATGCTCAAAGCTACTGCACAGGTTGACTCTATGGTTTAGAAGGCATATGGTGCATTGGCCTTCATCAATCGTGAGATTCAGTTTAAGAGCCAAGAGGTAATGTTGCAGCTATATTAGATCCTGGTCAGACCCCACTTGGAGTACTGTGCTCAGTTCTGGTCACCTCAGTACAGGAAGGATATGGAAGCCATAGAAAGAGTGCGGAGGAGATTTACAAGGATGTTGCCTGGATTGGGGAGCATGCCTTACGAGAATAGGTTGAATGAACTCGGTCTTTTCTCCTTGGAGTGACAGAGGATGAGAGGTGACCAAATCATTGACATTTAATGTATAAAGAATTGTTCTCAACACAGACCCCTGTCAGGACCACTAGTCACTGGCAGCCAGCCAGTAAAGGCTCCCTTTATTCCCACTCTTTGCCTTCTGCCAATCAGTCACTCCACTGCTTTATCCATGCTGGAATCTTTCCTGTAATACCATGGGCTCACAGCTTGTTATGCAGACTAGTGTGGCACTTCGCCAAAGGTCTTCTGAAAATCTAAGTACATCACATCAATTCTTTGTCAATCCTGCTTGTAACTTTTTCAAGGAATTCCAACTGATTTGTCATGCAGTTTGTCCCTTGAGTATACCATGCTGACGATGGCATATTTTATCATGTGCCTCCAAGTATCCTGAGACCTCCTACTTAATAATCGATTCTGACATCTTCCCAACCACTGAGGTCAGACTAACTGGCCTGTAGATTCCTTTCTTCTGCCTCTCTCCCTTCTTGGAGAATGAAGAGACATTTGCTATTTTTCAGTCTTCTGGAATAATTCCAAAATAGAAACAGAAATCGTTCATGCGTTGGATCTTTGACTTCTTCACCAACAGACCACAATTAGTAAGGATAGACTGTCATATCTCTGCTAGGATTATCTTTAACACTGGTGCCCCACAAGCCTATGTCTTCACCATCCCCCCACTCTCTATACACTCAGGACTGCGTGGCCAGGTTGTACTCTAACTCCAAGTACAAGTTTGCAGATAATACTGTTGTAGTGAGCTGTATCTCAAGTAACAGTGGGTCTGAGTATAGTAAGAAGATAAAGAGCTTAGTGACATGGTGTCATGACAACCTTTCCGTCAATGTCAATGGACTCATAAAAGAGTACAGCGCAGAAACAGACCCTTCTGCCGATCTAGTCCATGCTGAACCATTTAAACTCTCTACACTTATTGATCTGCACCAGGACCATAGTCATCCATACCCTTTCTATCCATGTACCTATCCAAACTTCGCTTAACCATTATAATCAAACTCACATGCACTAATTGTGCTGGCATTTCATTCCACACTCTTACCACCCTCTGAGTGAAGTTTTCCTCCATATACCCTTTAAACTTTTCACCTTTCACCCTTAACCCATGACCTCTGTAGTCCCATGCAACCTGAGTGAAAAAAGACTACTTGCATTAGCCCTATTTATACCCCTCAAAATTTTGTATACCTCGATCAAATCTCTTCTCAATCTTCTACATTCTGAAGAATAAAGTCCTAAACTATTCAGTCTTTCCTTATGACTCAAGTCCTCCAGACCGGGCAACATCCTTGTAAATTTTCTCTGTACTCTTTCAATCTTTCTTACATCTTTCCTGTAGGTAGGTGACCAAAACTGCACACAATATTCCAAATTTGGCCTCACCAATGTCCTATATGCATCTCCTGTACTCAAAACATTGTTTTATGAAAGCAAGGTGCTGAGAGCTTTCCTTCCAACCCTATCTGCCTGTGACGCAGCATTCAATGAATTATGCAGATGGTCATTGACTTCAGGAAGGAAGGAGGTGCATGTGCTCCTGTTTACATCAATGTTGCTGAGGTCAAGAGGGTTGAGGATTTCAAGTTTTTAGGAGTTGGCATCACCAATAGTCTCTCCAGGTCCAACCACATAGAAGCCACAACCAAGAAAGCCGACTGCCTCTACTTCAGATGCTAGTAGTTCAACCATCGTAAATTATGATCAATGCACCATAGAAATTCTTCCATCTGGATGCATCAGTACTTAATATGGCAATTGTTCTACCTGTGACAGCAATAAACTGCTGCTAATTGTGGTCACCACTCATAACATCATAGAAGTCATTCTCCCCTCCAAGGATTTTGTCTACGCTTCTCACTTCAGTGAAGAAGCTATCATAATCAAAGACCCCACCTACCCCAATCATTCTCTCTTCTTCCCCATCCCATTGGGTAGAAGGTACAGAAGCCTAAAAGCACATTCCACCAGGGTGAAGGATAGATTCTATCCCACTGTTGTAACAGTTCCCGAGTACGAGTTGATTTCACACCTTGTTGTCTGCCTGCTCTGCACTTCCTCTGTAACTGTATCACTTTATTCTGCACTCTGTTTTACCTTGTACTCCCTCAATGCACTGTTGTAATCAACTGAAATGTATGAATAGTATGAAAGACCAGCTTTTTTACTGTACCTCAGTATATATGACAATAATAAACCAATTTACCAGTTCACACTAAAATGCTGTTTCTCTTTGATAGGCTGCTGCGATTTACGTATGGTCCTTCTTTCCCTCCATTCAAAGTTCCAGATGAAGATGCAAGTCTCATTCCAGCAGAAATGGACAATGACTGTGTTGCTCAGACATGGTTCCGTGTCTTACACATGCTTAGGTAAGTCAAAGTCATTTTATTATCGAAGTTCATATAGAGTATGTCACCATATACAACCCTGAGGTTCATTTTCTTGTGGGCATTCACAGTAGATCCAAGAAACACAGTAGAAACTATATTAAAAAAAGCACCCAACAAGACGGCAAACAACCAGTATGCAAAAGACAACAAGCTGCCAATACAGAAAAAAGAAAAAAAAGAGAAATAATAATAAATAAAGAGTAATAAAATATAATAATAGAAATATAGAAAACCTACAGCACAATACAGGCACTTCGGCCCACAAAGTTGTGCAGAATCTTAGAAATTACTAGGGTTACTCATAGCCCACTATTTTTCTAAGCTCCATGTACCTATCCAAAAGTCTCTTAAAAGACCCTATCATATTCGCCTCCACCACCGTTGCCGGCAGCCCATTCCGCGTACTCATTACTCTCTGCGTTTTTTTTAAAACACAACAACAACTTACCCCTGACATCTCCTCTGTACCTACCCCCAAGCACCTTAAACCTGTGCCCTTTGTGACAGCCATTTCAGCCCTGGGAAAAAGCCTCTGACTATCCACACGATCAATGCCTCTCATCATCTTATATACCTCTATCAGGTCACCTCTCATCCTCCATCACTCCAAGGAAAAAAGGCTGAGTTCACTCAACTTATTCTCATAAGGCATTTTCTCCAATCCAGGAAACATCCTTGTAAATCTCCTCTGCATCCTTTCTATGGTTTCCACATCCTTCCTGTAGTGAGGTGACCAGAACTGAGCACAGTACTCCAAGTGGGGTCTGACCAGGGTCCTATATAGCTGCAACATTACCTCTCGGCTCCTAAATTCAATTCCACAATGATGAATACACCCTATGCCTTCTTAACCACAGAGTCAACCTGTGCAGCTGCTTTGAGCATCCTATGGACTCGGACCCCAAGATCCCTCTGATCCTCCACACTGCCAAGAGTCTTACCATTAATACTATATTCTGCCATCATATTTGACCTACCAAAGTGAACCACTTCACACTTATCTGGGTTGAACTCCATTTGCCACTTCACAGTCCAGTTTTGTATCATATCAGTGTCCTGTTGTAACCTCTGACAGCCCTCCACACTATCCACAACACCTCCAACCTTCGTGTCATCAGCAAACTTACTAACCCATCCCTTCACTTCCTCATCCAGGTCATTTATAAAAATCACAAAGAGTAAGGGTCCCAGAACGGATCCCTGAGGCACACCACTGGTCAACAACCTCCATTCCGAATAAATAATAAATAATAAGTATTGAGAACATGAAATGAAGAATGGTTTCGGTGCTTTTTGGAGCTGTAGGCACCTAAAGTCTTCTTTAAGCTTTGACTAATTGGGGCAGCTGCTTAACTGGACCAAAATATACAGTTCCTGAAGTGTCCCATTTAACTGGAATCCACTGTATATACACAGCCAAATGAAATAACATTGATCTAGAGCAAGGTGCACAGCATAGTACATATAATATACAATTCACACACTACACAAACTATCTTAGAAACCGTTGACTGAATGGCTTAAAGGCAATTGCCACATTTTTTTTTACTGTGAATTTATTGAAATGTGGGTGTTTCTGCTGATACAGATATTAGTTAACAAGGCAAGACTCCTGTTTTATGTTGAAGAGATGTGTGAAGAGATTTAACTTGCCTTGTTAAATGGAGATGGAAATGAACTAAATGAGTGTTTTGCATCAGCCTTCACTGTGGAAGACACAAGCAGTGTGCCAGATATTGAAGGTGTGAGGGAAGAGAAGTGGGTGCAGTACTATTACAAGGGAGAAGGTGCTCAAAAAGCTGAAAGACCTAAGGGTACATAAGTCACCCAGACCGGATAAACTGCACCCTAGGATTCTGAAAGAGGTAGTGGTAAAGATTGTGGAGGCATTAGTAATGATCTTTCAAAAATCATGGTGCCAGAGGACTGGAAATTGCAATGTCACTCCACTCTAAGAAGGGAGAAAAGCAAATGAAAGAAGGTTATAGACCAGTAAAGTGTTGGAGTGTATTATTAAGAATGAAGTTTCAAGGTACTTGGAGACTAATGATAAAATAAGTCAACATCAGCATGGTTTCTGTGAAGGGAAATCTTGCCTGACAAATCTTTTAGAGTTCTTTGAGGAAGTAACAAGTAGGGTATTCAAAGGAGAGGTAGTGGATTTCATTTACTTGGAATTTCAGAAGGCGTTTGATAAGATGCCACACATGGGGCTGCTTAACATGATAAAATCCTATGGCGTTACAGGAAAGATACTGGCATGGATAGAGGAATGGCTGACAGGCAGGAGGCAGTGAGTGCAAATAAAGAGGGCCTTTTCTGATTGGCTGCCAGTGACTAGTGGTGTTCATCAGGGGTCTGTATTGGGACTGCTAATATTCACATTGTTAATGATTTGACAATAGAATTGATGGCTTTGTGGCAAAGTTTGCAGATGATACAAAGGTAGGTGAAGGAGTAGGTCGTGCTGAGGAATCAATGTGATTGCAGCAGGACTGACAAATTGGAAGAATGGGCAAAAAATTGGCTGATAGAATATAGTGTTGGGAAATATATGATGCATTTTGTAAAAGGAAAAATAGTTAAGACTATTGTCTAAATAGGAAGAAAATTAAAACATCAGAGGTCCAGAGGGACTTAGGAGTCCTTGTGCAAGATTTCCAGAAGGTTAATTTACAGGTTGAGTCTGTGGTAAAGAAGGCAACTGCAATCTTGGCATTTATTTCAAGGGGAATAGAATATAAAAGCAGAGTGATAATGCTGAGGCTTTATAAGACATTAGTCAGGCCACACAGAGTATTGTCAACAGTTTTGGGCCCCATATCTCAGAAAGGATGTGTTGTCATTGGAGAGAGTCCAGAGGAGGTTCACGAGGATGATTTTGGGAATGAAGGGGTTAACATATGAGAAATATTTGGCAGTCTTGGGCCTGTACTCACTGGAATTTAGAGGTGTGAGCGGGGATCTCATTGAAGCCTACCAAATGTTGAAAAGACAAGATAGGGTGGATGTGAAGAGGATATTTCCTTGGGTAGGCATATCCAGAACTCGAGGGCACAGCCTCAAAATTGAGGGATGATCTTTTAGAACAGAGGTAAGGATGATTTTTTTAACTAGAGAGTAGCGAATCTGTGAAATGCTCTGCCACAGACTGCGATGGAGGTCAAGTTCATGGGTATATTTAAAGCAGAAGTTCATCATTTCCTGATCAATCAGGGCATCAAAGGATATAGTGAAAGGCAGGTATGTGAGGTTGAGTGGGATCCAGGACCAGCCATGATGGGATGGTGGAGCAGACTTGATGGGCTGAATGGCCTGATTCTGCTTCTATGTCTTATGGTCAAATTCTTGTTATGGGCACTGTATAGCGGAATGGCAATAAACCTGAACTTGAATGGACTTTCAGCCCACTGGCTGAATTGGCTTTTGCATAAAGCAATTTAAAAAAACAACCACCCCCTTGCCATAGTCCTTCATTTTTATCAAGTTCAAACATGTTTTCATTGTTTCTTTAGAGGATGCAGAGGCTTGTACCTCAACTACTTGTGGCAGACATTCCGTGCTCCAACAGTCTTGAATACTCTTAAACTGCCACCTTGTTTTCTAAACTGATTTGCCTTCTTCACCCCATTCACTGAAAAGATCCCAGTGTAACAAAAATAAGGAATTGCCAAGCAACACACACTTTTTCTCTTGTTTGTAAGGAATTGGCAAAGGAACAGAATTAGGCCATTTGCCCCGTCATGTCTGCTCTACCGTTCAATCATGTCTGATTTATTAGCCCTCTCAACCCTATAGATTCCTCAGAATTCCACAGATTCACCTCTGGCTGAAGAAGATTTTGTCCTCAACTCTGTTCTAAAGTGACATACTTGTATTCTGAAGTTGTGCTCTCTGGTCCTAGACTCCCCCAGTATAGGAAACATCCTCTCCACATCCATTCTATGAGATCATCCCCTTTAGAAGATCACCCCCTCGTTCTTCTAAAGTCCAGTGAGTACAGCCCAGAGCCATCAAATGTTCCTCATACATTAATCTTTCATTCCTGGGATCATTGTTGTGAACTTCTGGACTGGACCTTCTCTAGTGCCAGTACATCATTTCTTAGATAAGGGGCCCAAACTGCTCTCAATACTCCAACTGAGGTCTGATCTGTCTGTTATAAAAGCTTATTCTTGGTGGATCAATGCCTTATACAATTTTATTCTGCGTGAATAATGTTAATTTGAAGAATATAGTAGATAAAATATTTTGTAATTTTCTCTTCATGAATTATATTTTAAATCCTATTATTTTTCCTCAGCAATCCAGTGGATTTGAGTAATCCAGCCATTATAAGCACCACGCCAAAATTCCAGGAGCAGCTGTTGAACGTTAGCGGGATGGCTCAGGAAATGATACAACATCCGTGTCTCAAGCAGCTGCCTCAGATCTTCTTCAGAGCCATGCGTGGCGTCAGCTGCCTGGTGGACGCCTTTCTAGGTGAGTTCTTTTTCTTTAAAACACTTTTCAATATTGTTTTCAGTATATTAAAAGATGTTCTTCATTACATATGCGAAGCATTGGGTAGACATCCTTTTCCAGTGATTGAATTCAAGTATCTGTGAACTGTGCCTGAATGTACAACTTGCGTAAATATTTTCTCTTTAATTTCACCATTCAAATACGTCATTCCATTACAACAGTGCATTGAGGTAGTACAAGGTAAAACATTCGCAGAATGTGGATTGAAGTGTTGCAGTAACAGAGAAAGTGCAGTGTAAGCAGATGATAAGGTACAAGATCAAGAGCCCATGTTATGGGCATGCACTTTGGTAGAAAAAATAAAAGGGTAGACTGCTTTCTAAATGGAGAGAAAATTCATACATCTGAGGCACAAAGGGACTTGGGAGTCCTCATGCAGGAATTTTCAGGTTAAGTTTGTGGGGAGGAAGGCAAATAAAATGTTAGCATTCATTTAGAAACATTGAAGTCCTACAGCGCAATACAGGCCCTCGGCCCACAAAGTTGTGCTGAACCTGTCCTTACCTTGGAAATTGCCTAGGGTTACCCATAGACCTAAGCTCCAGGAGTCTTAAAATACCTTATTGTAACCACCTCCACCACCGTCGCCAGAAGCCCATTCCACACGCTCACCACTCTCTGTGTATAAAAAAAACTTAGCCCTGACATCTCCTCTCTACCTACATTCAAAGCACCTTAAAAATAAGTGTATACCTCAGATAAATACTTTGTGGAGATTTGTGATATATATGTACAATGTCTGAAATACATCTTATGGAAATGTTTGCTTGATGATGAACTTCAATAAAAAAAATAAATTACAAAAAAAAACTATGCCCTCTCATGCTAGCCATTTCAGCCCTGGGTAAAAGCCTCTGACTATCCACACGATCAATGTCTGTCATCAACTTACACACCTCTATCAGGTCACCTCTCATCCTCCGTCGCTCCAAGGAGAAAAGGCGGAGTTCACTCAACCTATTCTCATAAGGCATGCTCCCCAATCCAGGCAACATCCTTGTAAATCTCCTCTGCACCCTTTCTATGGTTTCCACATCCTCCTATATAACTGAGCACAGTACTCCAAGTGGGGTCTGATCAGGGTTCTGTATAGCTGCAACATTACCTCTCAGCTCCTGAACTGAATCCCACAGTTGAAGAAGGCCAATGCACCGTATGCCTTCTTAACCACAGAGTTAACCTGTGCAGCAGCTTTGAGTGTCTATAAAGCAATGTCCCCTTGGATCCCATGCCTCCTCACTTTCTCAATAAACCTTGCATGGGATCTAGGCCTCATATGGAGCCAGTGATCATTAATGGAGAATGTGTGGAGCAGGTTAAGACCTACAAGTATCTGGGAGTACAGTTAGACGAGAAGCTAGACTGGACTGCCAACACAGATGCCTTGTGCAGGAAGGCACAGAGTCGACTGTACTTCCTTAGAAGGTTGGCGTCATTCAATGTCTGTAGTGAGATGCTGAAGATGTTCTATAGGTCAGTTGTGGAGAGCGCCCTCTTCTTTGTGGTGGCATGTTGGGGAGGCAGCATTAAGAAGAGGGACGCCTCACGTCTTAATAAGCTGGTAAGGAAGGCGGGCTCTGTCGTGGGCAAAGTACTGGAGAGTATAACATCGGTAGCTGAGCGAAGGGCGCTGAGTAGGCTACAGTCAATTATGGAAAACCCTGAACATCCTCTACATAGCACCATCCAGAGACAGAGAAGCAGTTTCAGCGACAGGTTGCTATCGATGCAATGCTCCTCAGACAGGATGAAGAGGTCAATACTCCCCAATGCCATTAGGCTTTACAATTCAACCGCCAGGAGTAAGATATGTTAAGGTGCCGGGGTTGATTGTATTTAATGTATTTAAGTAAACTACTTAAGAACTTTTTAAAAGCTATTATTAATGCTTTTTGAGAGAGTGATTTAGATGCATATCATATTTTTACTGAGTTAAGTATTGTATGTAATTAGTTTTGCTACAACAAGTGTATGGGACATTGGAAAAAATGTTGAATTTCCCCATGGGGATGAATAAAGTATCTATCTATCTATCTATCTATCTACCTTATCAAATACCTTGCTGAAATCCATATACACTACATCTATGGCTCTTCCTTCATCAATGTGTTTAGTCACATCCTCAGAAAATTCAAGCAGGCTTGTAAGGCACAACCTGCCTTTGACAAAGCCATGCTGACTATTCCTAATCATATAATGCTTCTACAAATGTTCATAAATCCTGCCTCCCAGGATCTTCTCCATCAACTTACCAACCACTGAAGTAAGACTCACTGGTCTATAATTTCCTGGGCTATCTGTACTCCCTTTCTTGAATAATGGAACAACATCCACTCCAATCCTCCAGAACCTCTCCCGTCCCCATTGATGATGCAAAGATCATTGCCAGAGGCTCTGCAATCTCCTCCCTTGACTCTCACAGCAGCCTCCAGGCAACATCCTTGTAAATTTCCTCTGCACCCTTTCTATGGTTTCCACATGCTTGAGGCGACCAGTGAGGCGACCAGAACTGAGCACAGTACTCCAAGTGGGGTCTGACCAGGGTCCGATACAGCTGCAACATTACCTCTTGGCTCTTAAACTCAATCCCACAATTAATGAAGGCCAATACATCATATGCCTTCTTAACCATAGAGCCAACCTGCACAGTAGGTTGAGTGTCCTTTGGACTTGGACCCAAGATCCCTCTGATCCTCCACACTGCCAAGAACCTTACCATTTATACCATATTCTGCCGTGATATTTGACCTACCAAAATGAACCACTTCACACTTATCTGGGTTGAACTCCATCTACCACTTCTTAGCCCAGTTTTGCATCCTATCAATGTCCCACTGTAACCTCTGACACTATCCACAACACCCCCAACCTTTGTGTCATCAGCAAACTTACTAACCCATCCCTCCACTTCCTCATCCAGGTCATTTATAAAACTCACAAAGAGTGGGAGTCCCAGAACAGATCCCTGAGGCACCCCACTGGTCACTGACCTCCCATGCAGAATATGAACTGTCTACAACCGCTTAAGCCTTGCATGGGGTACCTTATCAAATGCCTTGCTGAAATCCATATACACTACATCTACGGCTGTACCTTCAACAATGTGTTTAGTCACATCCTCAGAAAATTCAATCAGGCTCGTAAGACATGACCTGCCCTTGACAAAGCCATGCTGACTATTCCTGATCATATTATACCTCTCCAAATGTTCATAACTCCTGCCTCTCAGGATCATCTCCATCAACTTGCCAACCACTGAGGTAAGCCTCATTGGTCTGTAATTTCATGGGCTATCTCTACTCCCTTTCTTGAATAAGGGAACAACATCCACAACCCTCCAATCCTCCGGAACCTCTCCTGTCCCCATTGATGATGCAAAGATCATCGCCAGAGGCTCAGCAGTGTCCTCCCTCGCCTCCCGCGGTAACCTGTGGTACATCTCGTCCGGTCCAAGTGACTTATCCAACTTGATGCTTTCCAAAAGCTCCAGCACATCCTCTTTCTTAATATCTACATGCTCAAGCTTTTCAGTCTGCTGTAATTCATCCCTACAATCACCAAGATCCTTTTTCCGTAGTGAATACTGAAGCAAAGTATTCATTCAGTACCTCTGCTATCTCCTCCAGTTCCATACACACTTTTCCACTGTCACACTTGATTGGTCCTATTCTTTCATGTCTTATCCTATTGCTCTTCGCGTACTTGTAGAATGCCTTGGGGTTTTCCTTAATCCTGTCCATCAAGGCCTTCTCATGGCCCCTTCTGGTTCTCCTAATATCATTCTTAATCTCCTTCCTGCTTGCTTTATAATCTTCTAGATCTTTGTCATTACCTAGTTCTTTGAACCTTTCGTAAGCTCTTCTTTTCTTCTTGTCTAGATTTACAACACCCTTCGTATACCACTGTTCCTGTACCTTACCATCCTTTCCCTGTCTCCTTGGAACATACCTATGCAGAACTCCAAGCAAATATCTCCTGAACATTTGCCACATTTCATCCGTATGATACCCTAAGAACGTCTGTTTCCAATTTATACTTCTAAGTTCTTGCCTGATAGCCTCATATATCCTCTTACTCCAATGAAACGCTTTCCTAACTTGTCTGTTCCTATCTCTCTCCAGTGCTATGGTGAAGTAGATAGAATTGTGATCACTATCCCAAAATGCTCTCCCACTGCGAGATCTGACACCTGACCAGGTTAATTTCCCAATACCAGATCAAGTACAGCCTCTCCACTTGTAGGTTTATCTACATACTGTGTCAAGAAACTTTCCTGAGCATACCTAACAAACTCCACGCCATCTAAACCCCTTGTTGTAGGGAGGTGCCAATCGATATTCGGGAAATTAAAATTGCCCACCACAACAACCCTGTTGTTATTACATCTTTCCAGAATCTGTCTCCCTATCTGTGCCTCGAAGTCCCCGTTACTATTGGGTGGTCTATAAAAGAAACACCCAGTAGAGTTATTGACCCCTTCCTGTTCCTAGCTTCCACCCACAGAGACTCCATAGACAATCCCTCCATGACTTCCTCCTTTTCTGCACTATCTCTGATCAACAACCCCCACCCCTTTTGCCTCCCTATCTGTTCTTTCTGAAACATCTAAAGCCTGACCCTCGAAGTAACCATTCCTGCCCCTGAGCCATTGGTCATTGTAAGTTGTCCTGTAATCAGGCTAGGGTTAATTTGGGGGGTGCTGGATGACACAGCTCAAAGGGCTTACTCCATGCTGTATCTCAATAAACAAATAACAGTGGGATAGAATCTGTCCTTGACTCTGGTGGTGAAACAGTGTTTGGCTTCTTAGTTGACACAAACGCATGGAAGTCATCATGCACAGAAACAGTGTCATGACACTGTAATCACCCGCATATCTTTTAATGCCTATCATTTTGAAAAAGCTGTCAATCTGTCAAACACAGTAACGCTGCCTGCCGACCTGGGAAAATGGGCTAAAAAGTCGCAGATAGGTTAATGCAGACAAATCTGAGGTGTTATACTTTGAACGAACAAACTAGGGTAAGCCATGCATAGTGACCGGTGTGTCGTAGAACAAAGGGACCTGGGAAGACAGATCCATAATTCCCTGGAAGTGGCATCACAGGAAGATAGGATCATAAAGAAAGTGCATTGGCCTTCATAAATCAATGTACTGAGTACAGGAGTTGGATGTTATGTTGAAATTGAATAAGACATTGGTGAGGCAATATTGAAGTATTGTGTGCAGTTCTGTTCACCTACCTATAGAAAAGATACTAATAAGCTTGATAGAGTGCAGAGAAAATTTACAAAGGATGTTGCTGAGATTTGAGGACCTGAGTTATAGGAAAAGGTTGACTAGGTTAGGACTTAGTTCCCTGAAGTGCAGGAGAACGAGGAGAGATCTTTTCAAAGTATACAAAATTATAAGGCATATAGAATGGATAAATGCAAATAAGCTTTTTCCCCTGAGGTTGGTTGAGACTAGAACTGAAAGTCATAGGTTAAGGGTGAGAGGTGAAATATTTAGATAGATAGATACTTTATACTTTATTCATCCCCATGGGGAAATTCAACATTTTTTCCAATGTCCCATACACTTGTTGTAGCAAAAACTCATTACATACAATACTTAACTCAGTAATAATATGATATGCATCTAAATCACTAACTCAAAAAGCATTAATAATAGCTTTAAAAAAAAAGTTCTTAAGTCCTGGCAGTTGAATTGTAAAGCCTAATGGCATTGGGGAGTATTGACCTCTTCATCCTGTCTGAGGAGCATTGCATCGACAGTAACCTGTCGCTGAAACTGCTTCTCTGTCTCTGGATGGTGCTATGTAGAGGATGTTCAGGGTTTTCCATAATTGACCGTAGCCTACTCAGCGCCCTTCGCTCAGCTACCGATGTTAAACTCTCCAGTACTTTGCCCACGACAGACTCAGGGGACTCAGAGGGATCTACTTCACTCGCGGTGGTGTGAGTATGCAGCAAGCTGCCAGCAGAGCTGAAAAGTAATATTGAGAAGTTTTGATAGGTACAAAGATGAGAGGGATGTGGAGGGCTATGGTCCGGATGCAGGTAGATGGGAGTGAGCAGGAGGCCAGGTCAGTAAAGACAAGATCGACCAAAAGGCTCGTTTCAATGCTGTAGTACTCTCTCTATGCTGTAGTTTTACTAACTCTGCTTCAGTGGTGCCTGGTTTGAAATACTGATCTCAAACCTGCCTACTTAAGGGGTGAAAATAAATCCAAAGACGAAGAGAAAGAACTTGGAAATAAAACTTGGCAAAATTTGGGTACTGTTAGAAATATTGGTAAGGATAATTATTGAATTAAGCAATTGACTATTAGAAAGGTATATCAGAGCTTAGAAAATAATCAATTTAATTTAACAAATGACTTCTGGGAATTGGATAGAAAATGTAATACAGCCTGCCATACATTGTACTGTTACTCATTGCAGAACATTCAAGTCACAGTGAATGTTCAGACTCTCTGCTCTACCGTCTTGTCCATCATAATACTGCAACTATTAGGTAACCTGTTGACCTGTTGCTTTATATTGCATCTGTGTCAAATCAAAATTGATTCACATCCGATGTTCATTCCAAATTTACTCTTTCATTACCACCAGTCTAGATTTGTTGTACATATTTAGTCCTGAATACAAAACAGAAGTTTATAATTGTGTCCAGCAGTGGCAAGTTTGAAATTGTATTTGGTGTGCTTTCTTATGGTTAACTTCTCTTTCTGGCTTCTGTGCTTTAAGAGCTTCAGCAGATTTCTGAATTCTTTGATCATTCAAAGATGTGATTTGGATTTTGTAGTTGTCACTATATTTGGCATTTTTGCCACTCGTTCATACTTAATGAACTACATCGATGATTTGCAATGGTAAGTTGCTGTGGGAAAGTGATGATACATGCTCGCTTAAGCCAAATTTAAGTTTAAGAAACCTTTTCTGTGAACCTCATTCACTGAAAACAAGTTGTATATTTTTAAACAGCACCTTGCTTTTTCTTGTTTCGTAGGCATTGCAAGGATCAATATCATTCGGGAAAGGTTGCCCTCTTATGGTATAAAGTGTTAAGCATTTGGCAGATTTCACTTTTGATCTGTAACATTTGAACTGGTATAAGGGTTACCAATGCACTCCATTTCCCTGGCAATCTGATTTATGTTTAAAGCTGCAGTATTCTGTTTTAATAACAATTCTAATAGACAATTCTGAAATTGAAAAAGGATCTGGTGCTTTCCTGGCATATATGATGAATAAACTCTACACGGGCTTCCAGCCAGGTACAGGTATCTTCATGAAGATGGCCGAGTTTGTCATCAATATGTCCGAGTTATAATCGATACCTGTACCTGCCATGGAAGACTGTCTGGCAGGTGCATTGCCAGAGTAAAATAGTATACATTATTTAAAACAGTACAAATTGCATCCTAGTTGTTGCCAATGTAGATCCCTTAAATTGTCATTATCAGTTATGTGGAGATCTTTCCTTGTCTGCCAGTATTTCAAGTTCTGAATCACTCTGGACCCTTGCTGTTCCTTGTGCGTTAAATATCATGCACCAACTCCCCAGTGCCGAGTATAATGTTTCACGAGCAATAACCCCAACTCAATAGTGCAAGAATAGAACTTTGAAATATATCTCCATTTTTGTCCATTTCTCTATTTGTAATCTATAATTATATTTAAGGGTGAAAGGTACTCAGTTACTTTTGAATATTACAAAACTATAGGTGCACTCTAATATAGCATAGTTTTCCACATTGAAAATCTTTAATTTTATTTCCATTTCCCAACTGAATGCAAAGTATTTACATTACCTGACTCTTCACATGATGCATTGTTTAGTCTAGCCAGAGGATTCAATTTTATTTCCCAGTTGGGATTATAAGACACAGGCCACTTGGCCCATTGAACCTGCTCTGCCATTTCATCATGGCTGATTTATTATCCCCCTCAACCCCACTCTCCTGCCTTTTCCCCATACCCATTGACTTGGTCTCTACAACCATCTATAGCAATAAATTCTGCAGATTCACTACCCACTGGCTCAATAAATTCCTCTTCATCTCTTCTAAATGGATGTCCCTCTACTCTGAGGTTCTGCCCTCTGGTCCTAGACTCAGACACTATAGGAAGCATCCTCTCCACACTCATTCTGTCTAGGCCTTTCAATATTTAATAGGTTTCAATGAGATCCCCCCCTCATTCTTCTAAACTCCAACAAGTAATAGAGCTTTGGCCAACAGCCAATCCGGACATCAGAAGTTTGGAGAGGAGGAGACTTCAATCAGGTCTGCTGATCAAGGATAAAAGGCAGGAGAGGGTTACGGCAGCATAATAGAGCTTTGACCAGGGAATAGTCAGGACATCGTATTGATTAATAAGAGCAAACTAAAGGAAGGCAGGGGCAAGCAGAGCAGCCGTCATCAGTGGTGAACATAAGGCTTTAGCTCTTCGAGGTTTCAACGAAGGGAGGCTTCACTCTGAGGAAGCAAAGGAAAGAAAAGTGCAATTTTTTTACCTTCTCTTTATATCTGCTCAGTTAGGACAGTAGAGATCATAGGCAGGAGAGTGAAATGCTTCTCCTTTGGGATGTGGAAAGGCAGGGTAACCTCCAGGGTCCCTGACGACTACAACTGTGAGAAGTGCATCCAGCTGAAACTTCTAACAAACCGCGTTAAGGAGTTGGAGGTGGAACAGGATAAACTCTGGACCAATCGGGAGGCTGAGGGGGGTGATAGATCGGACATGTAGAGAGGTAGTTGCACACAAAGTGCAGGACACAGGAAATTGGGTGACAGTCAGCAAGGGGAAATGGGTTAAAGAGCCAGTGCAGAGTACTCCTGTGGGCATCTCCTCAACAACGGGAATATCACTTCGGATACTGTTGGGTGGCAAGTATCACAGTGGTTGGGTCTCTGGCACTGTGTCTGCCTCTCTGACAGAAGGGGAGTGGGGGAGAAGAGTCGCTCAGTGGTGAGAGGGGATTCGTTAGTTAGGGGAACAGTTGTGGCCACTGGGAGATTCTGCTTTTTCTGGCGGACGGAGCGAAGGTGCTTAGTGAAACGGTCTCCCAGTCTACGTCAGGTCTTACTGATATACAGGAGGCCACGCTGGGAGCACTAGACACAGTATATGACCCCAGCAGACTTACAGGTGATATGTCGCCTCGCCTGGAAGGACTGTTTGGGGACCTGAGGGAGGAGGTGTAGGGGTAGGTGCAGCCCTTGTTCCATTTGCAAGGATAAGTGCCTGGAGGGAGATTAGTGGGGAGAGATGAATGGACAAGGGAGTCACGTAGGGAGCAATCCCTGCAGAAAGTTTGGGGTGGGGGGAGGGAAGGTTGTGCTCGGTGGTGGGATTCCATTGGAGATGGCGGAAGTTACAGCGAATTATGTGCTGGACGCAGGTGCTGTTGGGGTGGTAGGTGAGGACAAGAGGAACTCTATCTCTACTAGGGTGGTGGGAGAATGGGGTGAGAACAGATGTGTGTGAAATGGAAGAGGTGCAGATCAGGGTTGATGGTGGAGGAAGGGAAACCCCATTCTTTGAAGGAGGAGAACATCTTCATTCTGGAATGAAAAGCCTTATCCTGAAAGCAGATGCGGTGGAGACTTGAGGGACAAGGATGGTGTTTTTACAAGCAACGGGGTGGGTGAAGGTATAGGTTAGGTAGCTGTGAGAGTCTGTGAGTTTGTAATATTCATCAGTAAATAAGTTGTCTCCAATAAAGGAGACTGATCACTAGAGAGGAGGGGGTTGTTGGAAATGGACCAGGTAAATTTGAGGACAGGGTGGAAGTTGGAGGCAAAGTGGATGAAGACAGCAAGTTCAGTATGGGTGCAGGAAGCAGCACCAATGCAATTGTCAATGTAGCGTAGGGTAAGTGCGAGACGGTCCCCAGTGTAGGCTTAGAGGCAGTCTTGTTAGGAGATGGAGATGTTTAGGGACTGGACATCCATAGTAAAAATAAGAGGATGGGGGCCAAAGAACTTGAAATCATTAAAAACATCCAGAGGGTGTGAAGGGTCATGGATGTGTTTTGCATCAATCTTCACTGTGGAAGACACTAGCAATGTGTTGGAAGTTCCAGGTGTCACGAAGTGTGTGAAGTTACCATTACTTGAGAGAAGGTTCTTGGGAAACTGAAAGGTCTGAAGATGGATAAGTCACCTGGACCAGATGGTGTACACCCCAGAACTTTGAAAGAGGTGGCTGAAGAGATTGTGGAGGCGTTAGTGATGATCTTTCAAGAATCACAAGATTTTGGAATGGTTCTGTAAGACTAGAAAATTACAAATATTACTCCACTCTTCAAGAAGGGAGGGAGGTGGAAGAAAGGAAGTTATAGGCCAGTTAGTCTGAAGTGGTTGGGAAGATGTTGGAGTCAATTATTAAGGATGAGATCTCAGGGTACTTGGAGGCACATGATAAAACAGGCTGTAGTCAGCATAGTTTCCTCATGTGAAAATCTTGTCTGACAAATCTGTTGGAATTCTTTGAAGAAATAACAGGCAGGATAGACAAAAGGAAAATCGGTTGATGTTATGTGCTTGGATTTTCAGAAGGAGCCACACATGAGGTTGCTTATCAAGCTATATAACCATATAACAATTACAGCATGGAAACAGGCCATCTCGGCCTTTCTAGTCCATGCCGAACACTTACTCTCACCTAGTCCCACCGACCCGCACTCAGCCCATAACCCTCCATTCCTTTCCTGTCCATATACCTATCCAATTTTACTTTAAATGACAATACCGAACGTGCCTCTACCACTTCTACTGGAAGCTCATTCCACACAGCTACCACTCTCTGAGTAAAGAAATACCCTCTCGTGTTACCTTTAAACTTTTGCTCCCTAACTCTCAACTCATGTCCTCTTGTTTGAATTTCCCCTACTCTCAATGGGAAAAACCCTATCCACGTCAACTCTATCTATCCCCCTCATAATTTTAAATACCTCTATCAAGTCACCCCTCAACCTTCTACGCTCCAAAGAATAAAGACCTAACTTGTTCAACCTTTCCCTGTAATTTAGGTGCTGAAACCCAGGTAACATTCTAGTAAATCTTCTCTGTACTCTCTCTATTTTGTTGACATCTTTCCTATAATTTGGTGACCAGAACTGTACACAATACTCCAAATTCGGCCTTAACAATGCCTTGTACAATTTTAACATCCCAACTCCTATACTCAATACTCTGATTTATAAAGGCCAGCATACCAAAAGCTTTCTTCACCACCCTATCCACATGAGATTCCACCTTCAGGGAACTATGCACCATTATTCCTAAATCACTCTGTTCTACTGCATTCTTCAATGCCCTACAATTTACCAGGTATGTCCTATTTGGAGTATTCCTACCAAAATGTAACTCTTCACACTTATCAGCATTAAACTCCATCTGCCATTGTTATGAGTCCATGGTAATACAGGAAAGATTCTAGCATGGATAAAGCAATGGCTCATTGGCAGGAGGCAAAGAGTGGGAATAAAGGGAGTCTTTTCTGACTGACTGCCGGTGACTAGTGGTGTTCCACACGAGTCTGTGTTGGGGCCAATTCTTTTTACGTTATATGTCAATGATTTGAATGATGAAGTTAATGGCTTTGGTGCTAAGTTTGCAGACGATATGAAGATAGGTGGAGGGGAAGTTAGTTTTGAGGAAGTAGAGAAACTACAGGACAGACAGATTTGGAGAATGGACAAATAAATGGTAGATGGAGTACAGTGTGGGGAAGTGTTTGGTCATGCACTTCGGTAGAAAAAACGAAAGGGTTGACTATTTTCTAAATGGAGAGAAATTATATTAAAAAACTGAGGTGCAAAGGGACTTTGGGTCCTTATGTAGGATTCCCTAAAGGTTAATTTGCAGTTTGAGTCTGTGGTGAGGAAGGCAAATGCAATGTTAGTATTTATTTCAAAAAGACTAGAATATAAAAGCAAGAATGTAATATTGAAACTTTATAAAGCACCGGTGAGGCCTCACTTGGAGTATTATGAGCAGGTTTGGTCCCTTATCTTAAAAAGGTTGTGCTGAAACTGGAGAGGATTCAAAGGAGGTTCACAAAAACATTTCCAGGATTGAACAGCTTGTCATATGGACAGCATTTGATGGCTCTGTGTCTGTATTCACTAGAATTAGGTCGAATGAGGGGTGACCTCATTGAAACCTCTGGAATGGTGAAAGGCTTTGATAGAGTGAATCTGGATAGATGCTACCTATGGTGGAAGAGTCTTAAGACCACAGGACACAGCCTTAGTATAGACAAACACAAGAAAATCTGCAGATGCTGGAAATTCAAGCAACACACACAAAATGCTAGTGGAATGCAGCAGGCCAGGCAGCATCTATAGGGAGAAGCGCTGTCGACGTTTCGGGCCGAGACCCTTTGTCAGGACTGGCGAATAAGGACCCTTATAAGGACCCTTTGTCCTGTCGAAGGGTCTCGGCCCAAAACGTCAACATTGCTTCTCCCTATAGATGCTGCCTGGCCTGCTGCGTTCCACCAGCATTTTGTGTGTGTGTGTAGCCTTAGTATAGATCTGTTCTTTTAGAACAGAGATGAGGAATTTCTTTACCCAGAGAGTGGTGAATCTGTGAAATTCTTTCCCACAGGCAGCTGTGGAGGCCAAGTCTTTCTGTATATTTAAGGCAGAGGCTGATGAAATGGTGGAGCAAACTCGATGGGCCAAATGGCCTAATTTTGTCCCTATATCTTTTGGTCTAATGGTCTACCTCCTGCAGGTTAATAAGGAACACATGACTCTTACATGAAATGGCTATTTGGTCTCCCAAATTGTCTCTGACATTTGATAAGAGCATGGCTGAACTGAGTGTAACCTTGATTTTGCATTCCTGTATGCTCATTGTAACCTCTCACTTCCTTGTTTATCAAATATCTATCTACCTCAGCTTTTAAAATATTTAAAGTCCTCACTTCTACTACACTTTGATGAAAACTATTCCAAACACCTTCTGAGAGGGAAATGTCACCTCATCTGTCTGAAGTGGCCGGCTTCATATGTTTAAACAATGATTCCCTGATTTAGATTCTCAGGATCATACATTTTGTTCAGTTTTCTCTTGCCTATCTAATCTGTAACAGATTCCAGCTTGGCCTATTCAAATATCTCTTATAAGGCAAACTTTCCATTCCAAACATTTGACAAGTAAACATCCATAAATCCAAAGACAGATCTGTTTGCAGCAATGACCTTGTATCTGGAGTATAATCTCCCACTGTTGTATTCAATTCCCTTTGCAATACACCTGATGTTCTGTTAGCTTCCCTACAGTAGCAGCATGCTGCAGCGTTTCACTTTTTGGCTCATATACTTTTTATTTTGATTAAGGAGCTTAAGGTAAAAGAAGCTTTGGGGGAGTGATCATAATATGATCGAATTCACCCTGACATTTGAGAACGAAAAGCTAAAGTCAGATGTATCAGTGTTACAGTGGAGTAAAGGGAATTATGGAGGCATGAGAGAGGAGTTGGCCAAAATTGATTGGAAAAGAACATCTAGCAGGGATGACGGCAGAGCAACAGTGGCTTAAATTCTGGAAGCAAATCGGAAGGCACAGGACATATACATTCCGAAGAGGAAGAAGTATTCTAAAGGCAAGATGACACAACTGTGGCTAACGAGAAGTCAAAGCCAACATAAAAGCCAAAGAGAGGGCATAGAAAAGAGCAAAATTAGTGGGAGGTGAGAGGATTGGGAAGCTTCTAAAAACCAACAGAAGGCAACTAAAAAAGTCATTAAGAATGTCAAGATAGAACATTGAAAGTAAGCTAACTAATAATATTAAAGAGGATACCAAATTTTTTTTGGATACATAAGGTGTAAAAGAGAGGTGAGAGTAAAAATCAGACCATTGGAAAACACTGCTTGAGAGGTAGTAATGCAGGGACAAGGAAATGGCAGACGAACTGAATAAGTATTTTGCATCAGTCTTTACTGTGGAAGACACTATGAGTATGGTGGAAGTTTGAGAGTGTCAGAGGTCAGAAGTGTGTGAGGTTGCCATTGCAAGGGAGAAAATTCTTGGGAAACTGAAAGGACTGAAGGTCGATCAGTCATCAAGACCCCATGGTGTACACCCCATGGTTCTGAAAGAGGGGAATGAAGAGATTGTGGGGACATTAGTAATGATCTTTCAAGAATTACTAGATTCTGAAGTGATTCTGGAAGACTGGTAAATTGCAAGTATCACTCCACTCTTCAAGAAGGGAGACAGGCAGAAGAAAGGAAATTTAGGCCTGTTGGTCTGACCTCAGAGGCTGGGAAGATGTTGGAATCCAATAGTGACGATGAGGTCTCAGGATACTCATGATAAAATAGGCTGTAGTCAGCATGGCTTCCTCAAGGGAAAATTTTGCATGACAAAACTGTTGGAATTCTTCAAAAAGTAACAAGCAGGATAGACAACGGAGAATTGGTTGATGTTGTGTACGGATTTTCAGAAGGCCTTTGACATGAGGCTGCTTACAAGCTTCTAGCATGGATAGAACATTGGCTGATTGGCAAGAGACAAAGAGTAGGAATAAAAGGAGCTTCTTCTGTTTGGCTGCCAGTGACTCATGGTGTTCCACAGTGGTCTGTGTTGGGACTGCTTCTTTGTACATTATATGTCAATGATTTTGGTGATGGAATTGATGGCTTTGTTGCAAAGTTAGCAGATCGTGTGAAGATAGGTGAAGGGGCAAGTAGTTGTGAGGAAGTAGAGAGGCTTCATATTAGGAAATGGGCAAAGAAAAGGCAGAAGAAATACAGTGTGGGCAAGTGTATGGTCATGCACTTTAGAAGAAGAAATGAAAGAGTGGTATTTTCTAAATGGAGAGAAAATTCAAAAATCTGAGGTGCAAAGCAAGTTGGGAGTCCTCGTGCAGGATTTCCTGGAGGTTAATTTGCACATTGAGTCTATGGTGAGGAAAGTAAACGCAATGTTAGCATTCATTTCAAGAGGACTAATTATAAAAGCAAGACGTAATGTTGATACTTTATAAAGCACTGATGAGGCCTCACTTGGAGTACTGTGAACAGTTTTGTGCCCCTTAGAAAGGATGTGCTAAAACTGGAGAGTGTTCAAAGGAAGTTCATGAAAATGATTCCAGGATTGAATGGCTTGTCGTATGAAGAGCATTTAATGGTTCTGGACCTGTATCCACTGGAATTCAGAAGAATGAGGGCTGACCTCATTGAAACCTATCAAATGGTGAAAGGAATTGATAGAGTGGATGTGGAGAGGATGTTTCATATGGTGGGAAAGTCTAGGACCAGAGGACACGTCCTCAGAGTAGAGGGGCATCCTTTTAGAAAGGAGATGAGGAAGAATTTCTTTAGCCAGAGAGTGGAGAATCTGTGGAATTTGTTGCTGCATGCGACTGAGGTCTTTACAAATATTTAAGGCAAAGGCTGATAAATTCTTGATTGGTCAAGGCATGAAGGGATATGGGGAAAAGGCAGGAAATTGGGGCTGAGAGGAATAATGGATTAGCCATGATGAAATGGTAGAGCAGACTCGATGGGCCAAATGGCCTAATTTTGCTCCTATATCTTGGTCTTATGGTCCTATTTTTTTTTCTCCCACATTGGCCAGACCTTTGCCACACACCTAATCTATTCACATTTTTTGCAACTTATTTTCTTCTATGTATTTGTGGCATCTGAAAAATTAGTAAACATACCTTCATTCAAATCATTTACATAAATTGTAAATGGTTGCAACACAGCTCCACTCCATTCATTTGAGGAAAAGACCCATTTCTTCAGTTTCCTGTAGCTAGCCAGTCTTCCATCCATGACAATGCGTTTTGAACTTTTATTTTGTACAATAACCTTTTGAGGATTATCCAAAGCCTTGTGAAAACTTCGGTATATTACATCTACTGGTTCCCTCTTACCCACAGCACATTACATGAACACACTTCTAGGCTACAAATGGGGTGAGTGAAGGTAGGTGGGTACAGCGTGTGAAATAGTGATAATGTAAAACCATATCATAACTGGTATGATGGATGTTTTTAAAGCTTGAGATGGGAAGTCGAAATTTGCAGTTCGTGGGCTTCATGTGTTCAGAATTGTAATTTGCTAATAGCAATTACCAGTCTACGTAATCAATCCAGTGCACCTTTATCTCCAACTTTCCAATTGGTCTTCCCTTTTATCTAATATCAGCTAAGGGCTGACAGGATGTATTTGAATAGCTTTCTGGGCAAATCTATAAGAATACTGCATCTTTAAGATGTTTCAACAGAGTTATCAATAGAGGAAATGATTTTTTTTTGTTTTAACCTTTTTTGCTAATTTGATTTTCCTTTTATGTAAATGAATATAAATTACTGTGCTCTGATATTGATTATTCTTATTTCACAGTTCAATAGTTTGCTGACTAAGAACCAGGTAGAAGTTGGTGCCACCTGCAGCATAATTTGAAAGCTAAATCTGAAATCTTTGCCCCCGTTAGAGTTGGTGCAAGTGAAAGAAAGATATTAGAGCTTGCATGTTCTGTCAGTTGGGGGTTTGTTCGTTTCTCTTTCTCTGCTCTCCTAGCCTGTTTTAAGTGTTGATAATTATCATTTGAATGTCATTAAAGATTGGGATGTCATCAAAAATATCTAAACACTCTGCATGCAAGCAATGGATATTGTGAAAAAAGCACTGAGACTAAAGATGCTCAAGATTCAAGGTTGTTTAATGTAATTTCTAGTAAACAAGCATAAAGGAGAATGAAATAATTGTTTAAACACTAAGATAAATAACATAACAATTTAAAAAGTACGCAACAAAAATAAATACATAAGATAGCTTATATGCATTGATTGTATGTCCATAAAGTGACACTAAGCACAGGAGTGTCCAACAGCAAATGATAAAGTAGTGGTGGTTGGGGGTGTGGAGGGATGGGTTAGTGGGTGGAGGTGTTGATCGGCCTTACTACTGCTTGGGGAAAGTAACTGTTTATGAACCTGGTGTTCCTGGCGTGTATGTTACACAGCCTCCTTTCTGATGGGGACAAGGCAAACAGTCCATGAGCAGTGTAGGTGGGATCCTTCATGATGTTACTAGCCCTTTTCTGGCATCTTTTTGTATGTACGTTGTTGATGGCGAGTAGGCTGGTGTCAGTGATGCTTTGAGCAATTTTGACTACCTGTTGTAGAGGTTTCCTGTCCATTGCAGTGCAGTTTCCATACCACACAGTGATGCAGCTTGTTAGGATGCTCTCTGCTGCACTTCTGTAGATGTAGATGTGCAAAGTACAGCTCTCTTCAGCCTCCTCCGAAAGCATTGGTGAGCTTTCCTGATGGTGTGTAATGTTTTGTGGGACCACGAGAAGTTGTGCAAGATGTACACTCCGAGGAGCTTGAAGCTTTTCACTGTTTCCACTGCTGTACCACCAATGTAAATAATGGTGTGAGTGATGCAAGTTCTTCTGAAGTTGATAACCTTTTCCTTTGTTTTGCTGACATGGTGGAAAAGTATATTATTTACTGAAAAGAAAACATTGAAAAAATAGAGGATTAGAGGTTGGGAAAGTGCAAGTATATGGAGGATTCTCTCAAAGAACCAGCTTAGACTTGATGGACCAAAAAGTCTTCTCCACTGTATCTTATGTGGAGTTTTGAGTATAGATTCTTCAAACTTATTTTGTTTGAAGCATGCCCATGAAGAGATGGTTTTATTTTCTCATGATCTTTGCAAATCAGGAGGAGACCACCTCTAAAATAAAATCTTTGTTATTTTTCCATTCTCACCCTTAACAGGATAGATGCATGGACAAAAGCTCCCCCCCCCCCCCCCCACACAGAAATGTCTAGAAAATGGTCTGGAAATAAAAGATCAGCTATTCAGAACAGATGAGAAGAAGTCTCTTCATCAATTGTATGGTTATCTTACCCAAGAGCATTTTGCAGGTTCAATTAGGGAGACAGGGATCAATAAGGTTTTGGAAATCATTGTATATGGGGTTATATGAAGTGTGGTACTCAATATGAATGAAGCACTGCAGGTTCTGCTTGCACAAAATTTAGTAAAGCTGAAGTGTGGAGCTTTTTTTATTGTTTATATGTCGACATATTTTTATATGTGTATATAAAAAACATATGTCTATATGTTATTTATATATTGACATATATATTCTTTATATATAGAGGCAATTATATACAGTCCTCCTAACAGCTGCAGTGATGTGGACTACAAATTACAATAGGAAATAGAAAAGGCTTGCCAGAAGGGCAGTGTTATGATAATTGTGGGGGATTTTAACATGCAAGTGGATTGGGAAAATCAGGTTGGCACTGGATCTCAAGGGAGAGAATTTGTAGAATGTCTACAAGATGGCTTTTTAGAACAGCTTGTTGTTGAGCCCACTAGGGGATTGGCTGTACTGGATTGAGTATTGTGTAATGAACCAGAAGTGATTAGAGAGATTGAGGTGAAGGAATCCTTAGGAGACAGTGATCATAACATGATTGAGTTCATTGTGAAAGTTGAGAAAGAGAAGCCGAAATCCGATGTGTCGGTATTTCAGCGGAGTAAAGGAAATTACGGTGGCATGAGAGAGGAACTGGCCAAAGTTGACTAGAAAGGGTCACTAGCGGGAAGGACGGCAGAGCAGCAGTAGCTGGAGTTTATGCGAGAAGTGAGGAAGGTGCAAGACAGATATATTCCAAAAAAGAATAAATTTTCAAATGGAAAAAGAATGCAGCCGTGGCTGACAAGCGAAGTTAAAGCAAAGGAGAGGGCATACAAGGAAGCAAAAAATAGTGGGAAGAAAGAGGATTGGGAAGTTTTTAAAAGCTTACAAAAGGAAACTGAAAAGGTCATTAAGTGGGAAAAGATGAACTATGAAAGGAAGCTAGCAAATAATATCAAAGAGGATACTAAAAGCTTTTTTAAGTATATAAAGAGTAAAAGACAGGTGAGAGTAAATATAGAACCAATGGAAAATGATGCTGGAGAAATTGTAATGGGAGATAAGGAGATGGCAGAGGAACTGAACGAGTATTTTGCATCAGTCTTCACTGAGGAAGACATCAGCAGTATACTGGACACTCAAGGGTGTCAGGGAAGAGAAGGGTGCGCAGTCACAATTACAACGGAGAAAGTACTCAGGAATCTGAATAGTCTAAGGGTAGATAAATCTCCCAGACCAGATGGAATGCACCCTCGTGTTCTGAAGGAAGTAGCTGTGGAGATTGCGGAGGTATTAGCAATGATCTTTCAAAAGTCAATAGATTCTGGCATGGTTCCGGAGGACTGGAAGATTGTAAATGTCACTCCGCTATTTAAGAAGGGGTAAGGAAGCAAGTAGGAAATTATAGACCTGTTATCTTGACATTGGTGGTTGAGAACTTTTTGGAGTTGATTGTCAAGGATGAGGTTATGTACCTGGAGGCATGTGACAAAATAGACAGAACTCATCATGGTTTCCTTAAAGGAAAATCCTGCCTGACAAGCCTATTGTAATTTTTTTAGGAAATTACAAGTAGGCTAGACAAGGGAGATACAGTGGATGTTGTGTATTTGGATTTACAGAAGGCCTTTGACAAGGTGCCGCACATGAGGCTGCTAAACAAGATAAGAGCCCATGGAATTATGGGAAAGTTACATATGTGGATAGAGCAATGGCTGATTGGCAGGAAACAGAGTGGGAATAAAGGGATCCCATTCTGGTTGGCTGCCGGTTACCAGTGGTGTTCCACAGGGGTTCGTGTTGGGGCCGCTTCTTTTTACATTGTATATCAATGATTTGGATTATGGAATAGATGGCTTTGTGGCTAAGTTTGCTGATTATACAAAGGTGGAGGGGCTGGTAGTGCTGAGGAAACAGTCTGCAGAGAGACTTGGATAGATTGGGAGAATGGGCAAAGAAGTGGCAAATGAAATACAATGTTGGAAAGTGTATGGTCATGCACTTTGGTAGAAGAAATAAACGGGCAGACTATTTTTTAAATGGAGAGAGAATTCAAAGTTCTGTGATGCAACGGGACTTGAGAGTCCTCATGCAGGATACCCTTAAGGTTAACCTCCAGGTTGAGTTGGTGGTGAAGAAGACGAATGCAATGTTGGATTCATTTCTAGAGGAGCAGGGGTGTGATGTTGAGGCTCTATAAGGCACTGGTAAGACCTCACTTGGAATACTGTGTTCTGTTTTGGGTTCCTTATTTAAGAAAGGATGTGCTGACACTGGAGAGGGTTCAGAGAAGATTCACTAGAATGATTCTGGGAATGAGAGAGTTAACAAAGGAGGAATGTTTGACCACTCTTGGTCTGAAATCCTTGGAGTTTAGAAGAATGAGGGGGGACCTCATAGAAACATTTTGAATGTTGAAAGGCATGGACAGAGTGGATGGGGCAAAGTTGTTTCCCATGGTGGGAAAGTCTAGTATGAGAAGGTATAACTTAAGGATTGCAGGGCGCCCATTCAAAACAGAGATGCAAAGAAATTTTTTTAGCCAGGGTGGTGAATCTGTGGAATTTGGGCTACAGTGGAGGTCAAGTCATTGGGTGTATTTAAGGCAGAGATTGATAGGTATCTGAGTAGCCAGGGCATCAAAGATTGTGGTGAGAAGGCGGGGGAGTGGGACTATATGGGCAAGTGTTTCAGCTCATGATAAAATGGTAGAGCGGACTCGATGGGCCGAATGGCTGACTTCTGCTCCTTTGTCTTATGGTCTTTAAATCCTAGCTCATTGTCAGAGATCAAAATTTCATTAACTTCTCTATTTGTATCTTTGGAGCAAGTTAATCTGTGAAAGCTAAGTATCTAGTAAAGTGAAGCAGAGTTAGATTTTTAGAAGTATGCAAAAGGAGAAGATAAATATGGAAAGGGAATATCAACAGGAGGTTATTGGGTCTTTTGGTTGTTTCTGCTATTCAGTTCAATTTGAGTTATTTTGTGTTTTAACTGTCAGCAAATGATGAATTGGTTCACTATGCTTTAACTCCATTTGCCTGGTCCATTCCACAGATGTTTAACCAATATTTTTACATCAGTCTTGGTTTTAAAGTTTTCAGTCATTCTCGAGACTACAGCACCTTGATCAGAATACTTCTCATTTGTACTTGGGTAAATATAATGCAGATCTTTGTAATATTTTCTCAGTTTAACCCAATTTGTCCTGATAGATAGATAGATAGATAGATAGATACTTTATTCATCCCCATGGGGAAATTCAACATTTTTTCCATGATTCTGTGCTGAAATGTATCCTCAACCTAAGGAGTTTTGGATCTCTCTGGATAGATCAGTTAAAAATCCTTCTCTATAATTTTAAGTTCTTACAGCCATACAGCACAGAAATAGATCCTTTGGCCTGTGCCAACTATCAATTATCCATCTATAATAATCTTTTTGCCAACATTTGGTCCATAGCCTTCCACACATTGGCAATTCAAGTGCTTGTGTAGAAGTTTTAAGAGAAGCTAATTTATAACACTGTTGCAAGTTACATCCTCGAGGACTAGGAGGCATAACAATAGTACTAAAACATAGCGGAAATGTATATGAATGATTACTATTCACATCAGGAATCTAATATTTTGTTTCACATAAGCCATTTCTATTCTGTCTCTAAGTTTGAATTTTCTTTGTCTCAGTGGATTTCATAATATTCAGCTCAAACAAGACATTGAGAGCAGTTTGAAGGATGAACTAGAAAGAATGAAGAAATACTTTGTGTTTTCCTAGAGCTATGAAAAGAATTAAACTGGCAGCTACACACACAAAATGCTGGTGGAACACAGCAGGCCAGGCAGCATCTATAGGGAGAAGTGCTGTCGGCGTTTCGGGCCGAGACCTTTCATCAGGACTGGCAGCTGTGTGTTTGGTTTAAAAACTAATGTAGTCAAGAAGCTACGAATACATATGAACTTCAGTAAGTTCCTATAAAGGAACCATTGATCCCAGCGGTTTATGAGCTCTGTGAGAAAGCTTCCAGCTTCCTAATTATTGCTTATTTATGGAACTTCTGCTGTGGAACAAACCATTCTCACTCACAGTACACTAATACAATAGTACCTCTCAGATCCTCTCTGGAGAGACCTAAAGCTAACTTGACTGGGGCTTACTCTGAACATAGCTCTGCGTAGACCCGAGTATTGTGGAGATACGTGCAGGTGCCCTTGAGCCTCAGTGCAAAAGGGTTACGGTAATTTGGAAAATGAAATGCTTTTCTCCCAAGCAGGCTAGAATTAACTCTGTCTTGGAACTCATATAACCTGTCAGCAAACGATGAATTGCTTCCCTGACCAGATCTTCATGATGTTAGAGTTGCTTAATTGAGATTTATGCCTCTGTACAGTACCTAGGTACATGCTTTCAACAGAAACATTGTTAACAAAAAGTTGTCTCATGCTGCATGGGTGAAGCCAGCCATTTTAGTCAGCTGTTACTGTTGACTGTTCTCTATAAGCTGTCCTGCACTAAACATTTCCTTTCCAAATTTGTACTAAACTGGTGGGGCAGCTTGAATTGAATCTGGAAGTTAATGGCCGTGTTTTATACATCTGTGTTTCCTTTTGCAGGTATTTCTCGGCCCCGTTCTGACAGTGCTCCTCCAACTCCAGTGAATAGGCTAAGCATGCCACAGGCAAGCAATACGATGAACACAACTCCCCCTCACAGCAGGAGGATGCGGTCCGTTACTGTTACCAAGGCAACTGTTAAAACAAGCTCAGTAAGCTGCTGCTACCTTACTTTCTTTCTGTCCATTGTCCTATCCCTTTGCCCCCTTGTCCCTCACCAGCACCTGAACCTGCTGGAATTATCGAAAATTTTCATCTGGACAGTCACTCCCTCCTATCCACCCCACAATCTCTTTGACCCCTACCATCAGACAGGAGGTACCGTAGCATAAGGACAGGGACTGTTAGGATAGGAAACAGTTTCTTCCCCCAGGCTGTGAAGCTATTGAATTCCCTGCCACCACCCAGGTCTCATCACATATGAAGTGCCAATGGCATTATACTGATTACTTTTTAACTTGTCTGTAAATGCATCTTATGTTAAATGTGTATGGGTATAAATGTGCATGGTTAGAAACATAGAAAACCTACAGCACAATACAGGCCTTTCGGCCCACAATGCTGTACCGAACATGTACGTACTTTAGAAATTACCTAGGGTTACCCATAGTCCTCTATTTTTCTAAGCTCCATGTACCTATCCAGGAGTCTCTTAAAAGACCCTATCGTATCCGTCTGCACTACCATTGCCAGCAGCCCATTCCACACACTCACCACTCTCTGTGTAAAAAAAAACTTACCCCGACATCTCCTCTGTACCTACTTCCAAGCACCTTAAAACTGTTGAATAACAATAAACTTGAACTTGATCTGCACCACTCTAGAATATCATCATTGAATGGTGCAAAGTTTGTTATGGGGAGGCGCATTAGCATACCGGCTTTCGCAATTGCTTTACAGTACTAGCAATCACCATTCAGGGTTCCATCCCTGCTGATGTTTGTATGTCTTCCCCATGACTGCATGGGTTTCCTCCGTGTCTTCCAGTTCTTCCCACATTCCAAAGATGTATAGGTAAAGGTTAGTAAATTGTGGGCATGTGTGGTGGCCAGAAGCACGGAGAGACTTGCGGGTTGCACCCTCAGACTGTGTTGGTCATTGACACAAACACATTTCACTGAATATTTTGATAACTCGGTGTACTTTTACAATAAAGCTAATCTTTCTTTTATCTTTCATTTTCCATTGATGAGCATAAAAATTGCTCTTATCTCTACCTTGCAGTCTTCCCCCTTGTCCTCCCATAAGCTAGGTTTAAGGATTCTAATCCTTAAACTGATGTCTGTAAAGCTCCAAAATTAGCTTCAAAAACATTTGGTACATAATACCAAAGTGGGAGTTCTCAAAGAGATAACCTATGTAAATTATTCCAACCCCTGTTTAGGATTAATGAGTTGTGGACATGCTGTGTTGGCACCAGAAATGTGGTGACGGCTATGGGCTGTCCCCAGCACATCCCCGCTGATTTGATTTGACGCAAACAACTCATTTCCCTGCATGTTTCCATGTCTAGTATATGTAACAAATCAAGTTAATTTTTAATGAAAGGATATATTGACAATTTTCCAGATTCTTGCAAACCATAGTGTCCTTACTTATGACAATGCACTGGCCTGTAACTCACGAGCCGAGAAGCTTTCCCAGGTGTCCTGGCTGCACATCAAAACAAGCAAACTCCTTGCATCGTGTGAAGTTTCACAACATTGTCAAAGAGTCAGTAGAAGATACAGTTCAGGGAGGGGTATGTGGATAATCTGGACAGGTCTGTATGTTGCTGTGGGATGCACAGGGTTGATAAATCTAGAAAAGACAACCTGAGTTTGTCCAACCTTTTCTAATAGCTCATACCTTCCAATCAAGGCAATATTGTGCTAAACATCTTTTGCAGCCTCTCCGTAGTCTTCACAACCTTCCTATAATAAAGTAATCAGATTTAATCCAATATTCCAGATGGAGCCTAATCAGAATTTTATAAAGTTGCAAAACTACTTCCTGACTTCTGAACTCAAAGTGTTACTGGCCCAGTTTATTTTGCCTTCCCCTTTGCAATCTCTATTTGCAACATGTCCCACTCTATCATCTTTCAATTTTCCAGTTAACAACTCTCTCCCCCTCCCCATAGCAACCTTTTGTCCTATTCGCACCTTACCCCATTGCAACTTAAAACCCCACCCTTCCCACTTCTAGCAAAGAATCTTCGGCCTGAGACATTCATCTGTTTCTCTTTCTCCTGTCTTTGTTAAGGAGATGTAAGGGATGATGGGAGGTGGAGGGGAGAGAGTTCATTGGATCATGTTTTGTTTAAACTGAGTATTTTACACTGAAGATTCAGCAGCATAGGAAAATAAAATTGGGAAGGTAAATATTGGGGAATGTAAAAATCCATATTTATCAACGGATACAACAATCTGAGCATAGGAATTATCTGAGCTGCCAAAGAAGGAATAAACCACATGCCTTCTTAACTTCAAGCTGAGACATTCTTGGAAACATTCCTGTATTCCACGGTGGGTGCAGATTTGCTTTTATCTTTCATTCGCATTTCCACTCCAGGCACATTTATTAGTTACCTCCTTTGCCTAATATAGTGACCACTGAGTTCATGTTTATGGTAAACACACACAAAATACTGGAGGAACTCAGCAGGACAGGCAGCATCTATGGAAAAACGTACAGTCAGTGTTTCTGGACAAAACCCTTTGGCAGGACTGGAGAAAAAAGCTGAGGAGCAGATTTCAAAGGTGGGGGGGAGGGAAGAGAGAAACGCCAGACCTTAGGTGAAATCTGGAGAGGGAAGGTTGAAGCAAAGAGCTAGGAAGTTGATTGGTGAAAGAGATGGAAGGCCATGGAAGAAAGAAAAGAGGGAGATCGGGAAGAGCACCAGAGGGAGGCGATGGACGGGCAAGGAGATAACATGAGAGAGGGACATGGGGATGTGAAATGGTGAAGGGGGGTGGTTACTGGAAGTTTGAGAAATCGATGTTCATGCCATCAGGTTGGAGGCCACACAAATAGAATATAAGGTGTTGTTCCTCCAACCTAAATGTGGCTTTGTCCTGACAGTGAAGGAGGCCATGGATGGACATATTGGAATGGGAAGTGGAATTAAAATGATAGATGTAGTGTATATGGATTTCAGCAAAGCATTTGATAAGGTACCCCATGCAAGGCTTATTGAGAAAGTAAGGGGGCATGGGATCCAAGGGGACATTGCTTTGTGGATCCAGAACTGGCTTACCCACAGAAGGTGAAGAGTGGTTGTAGATGGGTCATATTCTGTATGGAGGTAGGTGACCAGTGGTGTGCTTCAGGGATCTGTTCTGGGACCCCTACTCTTCGTGATTTTTATAAATGACCTGGATGAGGAAGTGGAGGGATGGGTTAGTAAATTTGCTGATGACACGAAGGTTGGGTGTGTTGCGGATAGTGTGGAGGGCTGTCAGAGGTTACAGCAGGACATTGATAGGATGCAAAACTCGGCTGAGAAGTGGCAGATGGAGTTCAACCCAGATAAGTGTGAAGTGGTTCTATTTGGTAAGTCAAATATGATGGCAGAATATAGTATTAATGGTAAGACTCTTGGCAGTGTGGAGGATCAGAGGGATCTTGGGGTCAGAGTCTATAGGACACTCAAAGCTGCTGCGCAGGTTTACTCTGTGGTTAAGGAGGCATATGGTGCATTGGCCTTCAATCGTGGGGCTGAGTTTAAGAGCCCAGAGGTAATGTTGCATCTATATAGGACCCTGGTCAGACCCCACTTGCAGTACTATGCTCAGTTCTGGTCACCTCACTACAGGAAGGATGTGGTAACCATAGAAAGAGTGCGGAGGAGATTTACAAGGATGTTGCCTGGATTGGGGAGCATGCCTTATGAGAATAGGTTGAGTGAACTCGGCCTTTTCTCCTTGAAGTGATGGAGGGTGAGAGATGACCTGATAAAGGTGTACAAGATAATTAGAGGCATTGATCATGTGGATAGTCAGGGGCTTTTTTCCAGGGCTGAAATTGCTAACATGAGAGGGCACGGTTTTAAAGTGCTTAGAAGTAGGTACAGAGGAGATGCCAGGGGCAAGTTTTTTATGCAGAGAGTGGTGAGTGCGTGGAATGGGCTGCCAGCGACGGTGGTGGAGTCAGAAACAATAGTGTCTGTTGAGATTCCTGGATAGGTACATGGAGCTTAGAAAGATAGAGGGTTATGGGTAACCCTAGGTAATTTCTAAAGTAAGGATGTATTCGGCACACCTTTGTGGGCCGAAGGGCCTGTATTGTGCTGTAGTTTTTCTATGTTTCTGTGGGTGGCTACTGGGAGATTCCTTTTGTTCGGATCTACTGCACACCGTTGTTGTAACACGTGGTTATTTGAGTTACTGTTGCCTTCCCGTCAGCTTGAAGCAGTCGGGCCATTCTCCTCTGATCTCTCTCATTAACAAGGCATTTTCACCCACAGAACTGCTGCTCACTGGATATTTCTGTTTTTCACACCATTCTCTGTAAACTCCAGAGACTGTTATGTATGAAAATCCCAGGAGGTCAGCAGTTTCTGAGATACTCAAACCAACAATCATTCCACAGTTAGTCACTTAGATCATATTTCTTCCCCATTATGATGTTTGGTCTGAACAACTGAACCTCTTGACCATGTCAAGAGGTTCAGTTTTTATTCGTTAAGATGCTGCCACGTGATTGGCTGATTAGATATCTGCATTAACGAGCAGGTGCACGGGTGTACCTAATCTAGTGGCCACGGAATGTATGTGTAAGTTTTCCCATGTGTTTGTGTGAACTTTACACACTTTTTGTTTTTGTGTGCATTGTGTCTACACGTTCAAACTCTGGCTTTCGATCCTATTTGAAAACATTGTAATTGTATCAACTCCTAATGTTATGTGCATATTTGTTTTGAATCTTTTCATCTTGCTAGGGAAGTACTGCACATCCTCCCAAAATAACACATCAGACCTCCAGCACTTCTCCATTGTCTAGCCCGAACCAAACGAGCTCGGAGCCAAGACCTCTACCTGCTCCAACTCGCCCTAAGGTCAACAGTGTATTGAATCTCTTTGGTCAGTGGTTGTTCGATGCAGGCCTGGTTCACTGCAGACTGCACAGTGGCATAAACAGGGATGGCACTATGACAGGTAAAGTGACAAAAAACTTGTAGTTTGTTTCTGCTTTCTATTGTAAAATAAAATGTAGTTTAAATATCATCGACAGTCTGTGTACTCTTAATTTAGTTTGCAGTCCAGATTTATTAAACCCTAATCTAATTTAACATCAGTGTTTCCCTAATTTTTGTTTATTTCTTTTTTGCATATTTTGCATGCTAATTGTCAAATTCATGGCTTTTACCTGGTTGCCAGTCTTGTATGTAGTGCCCAGTCTACCTCTCAAAACCCTTAAATTTTTAAGTTTTAAAACAAAAACAGATGAAAGCTGCTTATGACTAAAGCTTTAAAAAAAACTAATCATCTTAACGATATTATAACTACTGCTGTCCTTTGATTTGTTTCCATTTTTATTTCTATTATCTTGCAGCATCTTTTATCCAAATTCTTCTTTCTTATAAATCTTGTAAGTAGGAAAAGTAGATTCTATTTTAATTGCAGTCAGCTGTTTTATGATTTTTGCCATAAGCCATTCCTTTTCCTTCTAATTGCTCCAGCTGTTTTTTCTCTAACATCTGCCTCCTGTCCTTGTTGCACTTTCTGGGGCGATTAACTTCATTCTGTGTGTTTCTCTTGAATGGGGGAGGAGCGTTGCCAAGCCTTGTAATCTGCTCTTCCGCAGGTGCTTGTTTTTATCCCATCATGCTCATCTTCTGCTATTTTGTATCACGTCATAAACCTGAGACTGTGCACTAACCATTTTGAATATTTTCTATAATTCTTTGGTTTCTTCCATTAAGTTCTGGTTTTGTAAAGTACTTGTTCTGCTTTTTGTTTTATATGTCTGTCTGCAAAATGCATGACTTGATTCGGTTTGGCAATGTGTTGGTAAAATAGTTGCTTCTCACCAGCGGCTTGAGATTCCTTTAACCTCTTCCTCACCACAGGTATTACAACTCCAGCAGGACTGGATGTCCGACGGAAGCCCTCCCAGATATCCACTGAAAACATGGTTGCCAACCCGCTCTTCGATGCAAACGAATTTCCAGATAACTACGAAGCAGGAAGGGCGGAGGCCTGTGGGACACTCTGCCGAATTTTCTGCAGTAAGAAAACAGGCGAAGAGATCCTTCCAGTGTACCTCTCCAGGTGATCTTTCTTTTTCCTGTCAGGCTCAGTGCTGTAGCCACAAGAAGCTGTCGTAATTTAGTTGTAATTGTTTTATCTGTGATTACTGTTTAGGTGAGCTGTTGGCAGTTTTGTTTTAAATGGTCAATGGAAATTAAAGTGTAATCAAAGCTCATAAAACCATACAACTTGGATGTAGAATTAGGCCATTTGGCCCATTGTGTCTGTTCTGCCATTCAATCATGGCTGATTTGATATCCCTCTCAATCCAGCTGGTAAGAAACTGATGGGATCACATTACACTTCAAATGAATTTTACATTTCTTTGTCTTCCTTAGCATTGTGAAATGGGTATTTATTCTGATCCAGTAGTTCCTGCTGATGTGCACCAGTTCTCTTCAATCTCCATGCAAAGTGCAAGCATGAAAGCCATGTTATACAAAACACTTCCAAGTTATTTCTCATGGTAGAATGCCAACCCAGTTCAAAGACATTTTCGGAAGTTTTGAATTCTTTCAACATTAGGGCAGAGTGAAGAATCCTTCCTCCGTGTGGAATAGTGACCATGATTTTATACGAGCTGTAGTTTAATAAGGTCCAAGCAGTTCATGGTGATAACTGGTTAGCAAAATGGAGCAAGTTAGCTTTTAGGCTTGGAATGTCATTGAAAAGAGTAAGGCTTATCTCCACCTGCCTGCCTTGGCTCTGTCATGACCTCAAGCCAGTTATAATAGAGCAACATACAATCAATTATTTTAGCCTGACAGGAACTAAACCGTTGAAGGCTTAAATTTTATTTTTATTTTACGGAATGAGAATATAATAAAGTAGAATCTGCAAGAAAGTATTGCCATATGACCCAGTTGATCGAATGAGCAGAATCACCAATGATCCTACAGGCCTTTTTTACACACATGTCCTTGTAAATGTCCTGAATCATGACAAGTTCACAACTTCAAATGTGCTGGGCTGTCTCCACCACTGTCTCCCTCCCTTATATGAATTAAGAAGGTTAAGGTCACATTTACAAATCCATAGACCTCCCTCATTCACATCTGTGCATTAGCCTGTATTTAACGTAAGTAAACTTGATTGAAGATGTGCATGGGAGCCCCTGAAGGAGCACAAGCTATACTGGCAATCCAAAGGTATAAATGGCTATACTGACATGTAGTGAAAAACTCGTTGGTGATTGGCTCAGTGTGGGTTTGAGAACATTGGCAAAACAAAGTTAGAGCGTACTTCTGCTCTTTAAGCTGAAGGAAGCAATTTGTAAGCAACTGTGTGGACAAGTTGTTTGTCCATCCTGGTCAAGACTGCCACAGTGAGGATTTCTGTTATTTTTATCCCTATTTATTGGTTGGACCACACAAATAAACATTGTGTACTTTGGACAGAAACCAGGAATTCTTTATTAGCACAGTGTAAAGCAAATTCCCAACAATCCTTAAATTCTGCGCTTAACACTATGACTACGGATTAAGGGCAGGGATTTCCTGATCAATTTCAGCTCTGCACAGTTTTGGGTCACAGACTTATTAAGCTGAAAGGCTGCATTATTTCTTGATTGGTGAGCTTGAGTTTCTAGGAGGAAAGACCAGATTTATTTATTTAGTGATGGAATGTGGAGTCGGCCCTTTGAGCCACACCACTCTAGCAAGTCCCACAACCCCAATTAACTGTAATCTAATCAAAGATTCAATGGTTAATCCTGCTGAAGGGTCTTGGTCCAAAATGTCGACTGTACCATTTTACATGGATGCTACCTGGCCTGCTGAATTCCTCCAGCATTTTGTGTGCATTGCTTGGATTTCCAGCATCTGAAGATTTTCTCTTGTTTGTCAAAGGTTCATTTACTATCAAAGTATACAAATCTGAAATTCTTCAATTCTTTGGGTAGCCATGAAACCAAAAAAGAAAAGAAAAGCAGCTCGATCATTAACCCCCAAATCCCAGCTCCCTGAAAAAAAACAAACACAACAGAAACAGATCCTAATCACAGGACAATGTACAATGACCAATTAACCTAGCCAGTACATCTTGGAACATTCCACAGGGAGATCGTACAGAGACTTCTGACAGAACACTGCTGGAATTGTGCTCCAAACTCCAGAATATCCTAAACTGTAATAGCAGCTTTATAACTGCTCCACTACTATGGCAGATGATTAATTTGGAAGATGATCTGTTGACAGTCTCTGGGAAGAGAGAAAATATCTGTGGCACAGCACATATCATAAAGGAAGCTATAGAATTAGAATACTGCAGCACAGTACAGCCCTTCAGCACACGATATTGTGCATACCTTTGAACCTACTCTAAGATCGATCTAACCCTTCCCTTCTACATAGCCCTCTTTTTTTCTTTCACCTCTGTGCCTATGTAAAAGTTTCTTAAATGTTCCTAATGTATCTGCCTCTACCACCATCCCTGATGGGGCATTTCACACACCCACCACTCTTTGCAAAAATCTTACCTATGAATTTTAAAAACCTGGATCACGACTGTCTTTGATTTATTTTTGTCCAATGAAAACAATCTAATTTCTTTGCCTTAACTTCCAGAATCATCCTGTTGCTATTCTTTTCAGTTATTTTTAAAGGTGCAATATTAAAACTTCAGTTTCACCAGTGAGCATGATTAGAATTTGTTTAAAATCACTCCAGTGAACATGAAGCTTTGGAATATATTGTTAAGTGTTCCGGGAGGTAGATAATGAAATCCAAGTCCAACCTTGTAGAATTTGCAGCTTAGATAATAGCTAAATGAGGTGTCTGAGTGATCGGAGGATCAGGTAGACCCAGCCAAATATTTAAATTGTCCTATCTTCTTCTATACATGCAAAATGGAGAGTACTCTAACTAGCTGCATCACATCCTGGTAGGGAAGCACCAATACCCAAGAATGAAAAGTCTACAGAAAGTGGTGAATACAGCCTAGTCCATCAAGGGCAAAGCCCACTCCACCATTAAACACATTTACATGGCACACAACCACAAGAAAGTACCATCCACCCTCAAGGTTCAGAGGTTCATTTATTATCAAAGTATGTATGCAGTACACAACTCTTCTCCAGCTAGCCGCAAAACAGAAAGGAAACTATGCAAGTCATTCAAAGAAATTCATCAACCACCGCCCCCCACACAAGAAAAAAACAAATCTTGCAAATGGCAACACAATCATCAGCCCCTCCACGCAAAAGAATTTGCGCAAGAACATTAAAGCCCCTCCACCCAGCAGAGAAACAAATCATGCAAATGGCAAGAACATCAAATCCCAAACCCCAACAACCCCCCCCCCCACACCATCCAGCCAAGCTCTCTTCCCACTGTTGCCATTGGGCAGGAGATACACTCCCTCTAATTTTTTTTACAGCTATGTGGGCTAACCACGGCAATGAACAGGAAATTTTTACACTGCCTGAAAACTACACAGCACTTCAAATGGTTTTTTTATAAGATGCATGGTATGAGTATTTAGAAAGATTGAAATGTAGCTGACAATATAACACTCACATTGAAGCTCTAAAATGTTTCAAAGTAGAGGTTATGGTATGTTTATTATTATATTGACATAATATAAAAGAAAATTCCAGCTGCGTGACAATAAAGGCTATATGTGGGGAGCACTTCAGTTACTACACTGCACAGCTGCATACCTGCCAGCTTAAAGGGAATAATGAGCCTTAGGTCCCACATCACCATTTCTGCATGGAGGTCAGTGACCAGTGTTGTTCTACAGGGATCTGTTCTGTGACCCCTCCTTTTTGTGATTTTTTTATAAATGACTTGGATTAGGATATAGAAGGGTGGGTTAGCAAGTTTGCTGATAACACAAGGGTTGGGGGAGTTGCGTATAGTCTGGAGGGTTGTCAGAGGTTATGGCGGGTCATTGATAGGATGCAAAACTGAGCTAAGGAGTGGCAGATGGACTTCAACCTAGATAAGTGTGAAGTAGTTCAATCTGGTAAATCCAATTTGAAGACAGAATGCACCGTAATTTCTGGTGTATAATCCGAGAATTTGGCCCTAAATTTTGGTCCTAAAATTAGGGGGTTGGTTTATACAGAGGGTGCCAACTTTAAAAAAACTAATACACAGAAGACTGGTCTTATTTATTGGCTGTTTTTGAGTCAAATTCGTTCCACTGTCAACGCATGAATTCTTTGAATGATTTAAGCTCAGATCTAGTGTCTGGAGCACGGACATCAAACCACCAGGGATGACTGCAGTGTCTGTATTTTCAGCTTTCAGTGCTGCTTTTGTCTCACCTGACAAGTGCGCTTTGAACATGTCCCAGACAAGTAGCGACTTTTCCTTCCTGAAATCTTCGGGACGTTGACGCCACACCTCTTTAACCCACTTCAAGCAACCTGCTTCGTCCATCCAGCCACGTTCTTGAATGTAAACAACACCATCCCACGAGATTTTTCTGAACAATCTTTGTTTTTTGTCTCAACACAAGATCGCATCTGTTCATAAACTGGGTGCACCAGCTTCGAGTAGCTTTGAAATTTTCGCTGACCTCACGATGTTGTTTGTCCCATTTCAACGCTTGAACTTAAATCATTTCTTTGGTAACAATGTATCCAGACGATCGCTGGTGATTCACTTTTTTTTCCAGTTCTGGCCACTGGCATGTTTTCCTGTGGTTTGCACATTTCGTCTTTGACATTTCTCTCAGCATGTCCTCTGCCTTTCTCCACTCTCTCTCACTCTCTCTCGTTTACACTGAACTTCTTAGCAGCTGCAGAATTATTCGTTCCTTTAGTAAAATCAACAACCTTCAGCTTGAAACCAGCATCTTTTATTTATCAGCACCCTGATTTATTTATTAAGAATTCGCTTATAACGCTCTACAATGTGTAGGCCTGTTTTCTTAGCAGGTACTAGTTCACAAAATTTCCAGGTTCCGGATCCAGCAAGGCTGAGTACCGGCATGTGAGATCTTGTGATCTTTTCTGGTTAAATCAAAAACCTCTACAAAAGGGGTCGACTTATACAAAGGTAACATGGAAAAGTCACTTTTCTAGCCTTGAGAATGGGGATTGGCTTGTACTCCGGGTCGGCTTGTACACCAGAATTTACGATAATATAAATGGGTAAGACTCTTGGCAATCTGTAGGATCTGAGAGACCTTGGGATCCGTGTCGATAGGAGACTCAAAGCTGCTGCGGAGGTTGACAGTGTTGTTAAGAAGGCATATGGTGTGTTGGCCTTCATCAACCATGGGATTGAGCTCAAGAGACGAGAGGTAATGTTACAGCTATATAGACCCCACTTGGAGTTCTTTTTTGTTCTGTTCACCTCACTACAGGAAGGATGTGGATACTATAGAGAGAGTGCAGGGGAGATTTGTAAGGATGTTGCCTGGATTGGAGAGAGTGCCTTATGAGTATAGGTTGAGTGAACTTGGCCTTTTCTCTTTGGAGCGACGGAGGATAAAAGGTGAACTGATAGAGATGTATAAGATGATGACGGGTATTCATTGTGTGGATAGCCAGAGGCTTTTTCACAGGGTTGAAATGACTAACACGAGGGTGCATAGTTTTAAGGTACGTGGAAATGGGTACTGAGGGGATGTCAGGGGTAGTTTTTCACACAGAGAGTGGTGGGTGTGTGGAATGCACTGCCGGCGGCGGTGGTGGAAGCAGATACAATAGAGTATTTTGAGAGCATCTTAGATAGGTACATGGAGCTTAGAAAAATAAAGGGCTATTCTAGGGAAATTCTAGGCAGTTTCTAGAGTAGGTTACATGGTCGGCACAGCATTGTGGGCCGAAGGGCCTGTACTGTGCTGTAGATTTCTATGTTCTATGTATCACTGGGTTCAGGAAAAGGTTACATCCTACAACTATTACGCTCCTGAACCAGCATGGATAACTTCACTCAACTCAACCCTGAACTGATTGCCCAATCTACAGACTGACTTTCAAGGACTCTACAACTCGTGTTCTCAGTAATTTATTTTTAATTTTATTTATTTATTAAGATACAGTGAAGCTCTTCGAGCCATGCCGCCCAGTATCTCCTGAATTTAACCCTAGCCTAATCATAGAACAATTTACAATGGCCAATTAATATGCTACTGGTTCTTCTTTGGACTGTGGGAGGAAACTGGAGCATGCAGAGGAGACCATGTGGTCACATGGAGCACTCATGAACTCCTTGCTGCACAATTTGTCTTCTCTTGCACATTGGTTGTTAGTCAGTTTTTATTTATGTGTAGTTTTTTTCATAAATTCTAGTTTTTTTAATTTTCCTGTGAATGCCTGCAAGAAAATGAATCTCAAGGTAATATATGGCGACATACACTTCATTAGGTACAGCTGAACACCTCATTAATGCAGATATCTAATCAGCCAATCACGTGGCAGCAACTCACTACATAAAAGCAACCAGACGTGGTCAAGAGGTTCAGTAGTTGCTCAAACCAAACATAAGAATGGGAAAGAAATGTGATCTGAGTGCTTTGACTGTAGAATTAATACTGGTGACTGACAGGGTGGTTGGAGTGTCTCAGAAACTGCTGATCTGGGATTTTCACACATAGCACTCTCTAGAGTTTACGGAATGGTGTGAAAAATAAAACAGAATCCAGTGACTGGCGGTTCTGTGGGTGAAAACACCTTGTTAATGAGAGAGGTCAGACTGGTTCAAGCTGATACTAACTCAAATAACCATGTGTTACAATAGTGGTGTGCAGAAGAGCATATCCGAACACACAACACGTCAAACCTTGAAGTGGATGGGCTACAGAAACAGAAGACCATGAACGTACACTCACTGGCCACCATATTAGGTACAGGAGGTATATAATAAAGTGGCCACTGAGTATGTATACTAAATAATTAAAACTTTGTAGGTTTAAAATTAAAATATGGCAATTAACTGGATTGAATTTGAATAAATTAGTGTCTCAGGTTTGTTATGAAATACCATGATGGTGTATGGTGCTGATTTTCTCTCTACAGATTCTACATGGTGCTGATCCAGGGTCTTCAGATCAATGATTTCATCTGTCGCCCTGTTCTGGCCAGCATCATCTTGAACTCTCCTGCATTATTTTGCTCTGACCTGAAAGGCATCGATGTTTTAGTTCCTTACTTCATTTCAGCTCTGGAAACGATCTTGCCTGACCGGTGAGTTATTGTCCACCTCTGTTTAATTTGATTTTTATTGATTCCAAAGGCACAGGTTATCTTGTGGGACCTTGACCAACCAGTGGGAAACATTTGATCATGAGTGCCATTCAGGATTCACAATTGTTTAATATCATTTCCAGTACACAAAATAATTGTTACTTCAGATTTGATGCAACACAATAAATATAGATGCATAAGATAGCTTATATACATATATGTATCAATCAATCCATTTTTATGTCTGCATGTGTACCTCGTTCAAAAGACATTTGCCGAATAAGAAGCAAGTATCCAGAAGTTCACTTAACCAGTTGTCTGTGCTGCCCAACCCATTTCCAATGCTGAGTCCATAGCCAGACAGGTCAAGAGAATAACACAGAAATTAGGGACAAATAATTAATATTTCACATTTCTTTAATTTTAAAAATGTCTAATAGAACATTGAACGTTACAGCACAGAGTAGGCCCTTTGTCCCACAATGCTGTGCCTTACTTTAAACCTCCTGTTTGCATTTATTCATTGGTGTTGACTAAATGAAATTAATCCCCCAGCACTAACCCTGCCAAACAACTGCCTCTTCACTGCCACTTACTTCCTATTCTTCACACACACTTTGAAATCAATTTGGGTTTGCTCATTTTTTTTGTCTAAGACAATTGAAAGATGTTTGATAGAGACATTGTTAAGTTTAATTTGTTACTTGAACCTTGTACACACAAGTTTTGGTTCCTGATTTCTGTGTCCTGATGAAGAGAAATGAATCATCAGCTGTTCATAGCTGCTGCCTGACCTGAATTTCTATAGTGTTTTGTGTGTGTTGCAATTAAAACTAATGTGTTTTTTTTAGATTTTTTTAATGCTGTTGAGCATTTTTAGTACATAGATCCTAATAAATAGTCCAAAGATGGGCCAGTTCAAAGTTCTGATACAAGGTGAAAAATGAATAAGGCAAATTTTGTCAGGTGAAATGGGCAGACAGAAGTTAAAATAGAATGTTGTGAAGTGGTTCCTTTTTGTAGGGCAAATGACTATCATCCTGTAGCACTTGCATCCACTGTAATGAAGTGCTTTGAGAGGTTGGTGATGAAACATCAAATCCTGCTTGAGAAGCAACCTGGATACACTCCAATTTACACACCATCACAGCAGATACCATTTTTTTACTTAACTCTGGAACACCTGGGCAATGAAGATGCATACATCAGGATGCTCTTCATTGACTACAGCTCAGCATTCCGCTCAAAACTAATCAGTAAGCTTTAACACCTTGGTCTCAATACCTCATTCTGGATAACTGGATCTTTTATTTCCTCACTTGCAGGCCCCAGTTGGTTCAGATTGGCGATAACATCACCACAGCAATCTCCATCAGCGCAGGTGCACTACAGGGCTGTGTGCTTAGTCCCACTACTCCATTCATTTTACACTTATGACTGAGGGGCCAAGCACAATTCCAATGCTATATTTAAGTTTGCTGATGGCACCAATGTTTTGGGCCGAATTAAAGGTGGAAGGAGACCATAGAGTAAACCACTGCTCTCCAAAATAAACATTGCTACACATCACAAGTTTGCAAAAGACCACCTGGGTAATCCACAACGCTTCTGGAACAGTGTTCTGTGGACAAATAAGAACTTTTTGACAGAAGTGCACACCATTATGTTTAGAGGAAAAAAGTCATTGTACACCAACACTAAAACCTCATCCCTACTGTGAAGCATGGTGGAAGGAGCTTCATGGTTGGGCACTGCTTTGCCGCCTCATGGTCTGGATGGCTTGTAGTTGTTGAGGGAACAATGAATTCAAAATTGTATCAAGACATTTTACAGGAGAATGTCAGGGAGCAATCCATTACCTGAAACTTAATAGAAGTTGGATGATGAACAAGACAATGATCTGACATACAAGAGTAAATCAACAACAGAATGTTAAATAGAATAAAACTTGTGTTTTGGTCAGAGCTTAACCTAATTGAGATGCTGTGGCATGACCTAAAGAAGGCTGGTCCTGAAGGTATCCCAGAAATATTGATAAACTGAAACAGTTTTGTATGGAGGAATTGTCTAAAATTCCTCTTTGCCATTGTGCAAGTCTGATCAGCTACTGAGATTATTGCTGCAAAAGGAGGTTCTACCAATTGTCAAATACAAGTGGTCACATACTTTTCAAGCCTGGACTGTGAATGATTAAACAATGTATTCAATTAAGACATGAAAAGTACAATTGTTTGTGTTATTAGTTAAGGCAGATTGTGTTTGTCTATTATTGTGACTGAGATGAAGAATAGATCACATTTGATGAGTAATTAATGCAGAAAACCAGCTAATTGCAAAGGGTTCACAAATTTCTGCTTGCAACTTTATGCATCTTTGCTGTCCAGCTAAGAAGCCATGATATGGACCTGTTGCGCCCCTTGGCAAATTGGAGCAAATCTAAGTCACTTCTCAGGAGTTAATGTTTCATCACCACACTCTCAAAACACTTCATCACCACACTCTCAAAACACTTCATCACCAAAGATGTAAGTACTACTGGACAATAGTCATTGAGGCTGGTCACCACACTCTTCCTGGGCACCGATCATTGAAGCCTGCCTGAAGCAGGTGGGTTTCACAGATTGCTGAAATGAGAGATTAAAGATCTCAGTGAACACTCCAACTAGTTGATCAGTACAGGTCTTTTGTTCTTGTCATGGTACCTCAAAAGGGCCAAATGCTTTCCGTGGGTTCATTCCCCTGAAGGATGCTCTCATGTCAGCCTTGAGACTGAAGTCACAGGGTCATCAGGGGCTGTGGGAGTTTGTGATGGTTCCTGCATAATTTGACTGGCAAAACTAGCTTTGAAGTTATTGAGCTCATCTGGAGGAGAAGCCCTATTGTCATCTATGTTGCTTGTTTTCACTTTGTAAGAGGTGATAGCATTCAAGTCCTGCCACAGCTATCAAGCATCCTTCAATGATTCAAGTTTAGTTTGGAATTGTCACTTCACCTGGCTTTCTGGAGATCATACCTGGACCTCTTGTAACTTTCTTAGTCAGCAAACTTGAATGCCACTGATCAGGCCCTCAGCAGATTTCATGGTTCATTTAGGATTAAAACAAAGAATAACAAGATATCTAGGTTTGAGAAGAATTGCGCTGATTATCACCCACCCTTCCACTAGCACTATTAGTCCAGAAACCACTGTCTTCTCCATCTCCAGTCTTTGGATTCAAGAGGTGTTTCATTAGTATCTTCATTTTCCACCTGCTAAGTTTTATAATATGTTCTTCAGCCTGGGAGGGGATTTAGGATTATTATGCTATATAGACTCAGCTTTGCAAGGTAAGGAACGGAGCAACTAATTGTACAAGTTTTTTTTCCTGCCTCTCTTGCAGAGAACTGTCAAAATTTAAAGCATACGTCAATCCCACTGAACTTAGAAGAGCTTCAATCCACATTCTGCTGTCAATGTTGCCACTCCCCCATCACTTTGGGACAGTTAAAACAGAGGTACTGTTCAAATGATCTGAGGTGCACTTATTAAAATTTTGGCAGATGAGTTGAAATTCTAGGCAACCTTCTAGTTATGCAAAATTTTGTGGGATATAGAAAGGGTAAATGAAAGCAGACTTTTTCCACTGAAGTTGGATGAAACTAGAACTAGAGGTCATGGGTTATGGATGAAGCCTTAAATATTTAAGGGGAATGCAAGAGGAAACTTCACTCAGTGATGAGAATGTAGAACAGGCTTCCAGTGGATGTGATGGATACAGGTTCAATTTAAACATTTAAGAAAAGTTTAGGTAGATGGGAGTCCTATAGCCTGGACGCAGGTCAATGGGACTATACAGATTAATATTGGCATATACCAGATGGGCTGAAGGGCCTGTTTCTGTGTTGTAGTGTTTTGTGACTCTATAACATTATTATTTGACAGGAGTTGAAATTTAATTGAACAAGATTTGTTTTTAATAATGTTGCCTAGAATTTAGGATACATGTAGATGGTTACAGAAAGCTGGAGAGAAAATTATCACATATAAACAGGTCATCAATTTTATTTTATTCTGAGCTGTTTGGGCTAAGAAAGCAGCAGGTTTGATCCTGTTGTTATTTAGGTTTTTTTTATTCATTCATGAGATCAGAAGATTGCTGGCAAGGCAAGCATTTATTGACTTTACCTAATTGTCCTCAAGCTGACAAAGCCATTTGGCACTGTTGCAGTCTTTTTGTTGAAGGCCTTCTCACAAAGCTGTTACAGAGCATGGGCTTTGGAAAAACTACAGTGAAGAGGGTAGCAATGTATTTTGAAAACCCAATGGAATGTGCCCTGTGGCAGAAATTGCAGTCTGTTGTTGCCCTTATCCTTCAAGCCATTAAGCAACATCAATTTATAAGATGCTCCGATTAAAGCCATGTTGAATTATTGCACAGAATTTAACTGTGGTACACTGGTGGTAGAAGGACTACTGGCTGGAGTATCAATCATGTAGGTTCTCTTGTCCAGGAAGATCAAATTGAGAGGTGCACAGACTCGTTTGGAGCACACTAAGTTTCAGTCCTGAAGCATATTCAGCAATCCTGCTTAAAACAATCTACCCAGCAGGTGTGACGGAATCAGTCATTGCTATGGCACCTTGCCTGCCAACAGTAGCTTACAAATAATCTAGTTCTTCAAGTGCTAAATCAACTTTGTCGAACTAACCAAATCACAGAACACTGTCATTGGGATGGTCACATTGCAGAACGTTGTCATGGGGAGGGTCACATCACAGAAGGTGGGCATTGGGAGGGTCACGTCGCAGAAGGTGGGCATTGGGTGGGTCACGTCGCAGAAGGTGGGCATTGGGTGGGTCACGTCTCAGAAGGTGGGCATTGGGAGGGTCACGTCGCAGAAGGTGGGCATTGGGTGGGTCACGTCTCAGAAGGTGGGCATTGGGTGGGTCACGTCGCAGAAGGTGGGCATTGGGTGGGTCACGTCGCAGAAGGTGGGCATTGGGTGGGTCACGTCTCAGAAGGTGGGCATTGGGTGGGTCACGTCTCAGAAGGTGGGCATTGGGTGGGTCACGTCTCAGAAGGTGGGCATTGGGTGGGTCACGTCGCAGAAGGTGGGCATTGGGAGGGTCACGTCTCAGAAGGTGGGCATTGGGTGGGTCACGTCGCAGAAGGTGGGCATTGGGAGGGTCACGTCGCAGAAGGTGGGCATTGGGAGGGTCACGTCTCAGAAGGTGGGCATTGGGTGGGTCACGTCGCAGAAGGTGGGCATTGGGAGGGTCACGTCTCAGAAGGTGGGCATTGGGTGGGTCACGTCGCAGAAGGTGGGCATTGGGAGGGTCACGTCGCAGAAGGTGGGCATTGGGAGGGTCACGTCTCAGAAGGTGGGCATTGGGAGGGTCACGTCGCAGAAGGTGGGCATTGGGTGGGTCACGTCTCAGAAGGTGGGCATTGGGAGGGTCACGTCGCAGAAGGTGGGCATTGGGTGGGTCACGTCTCAGAAGGTGGGCATTGGGTGGGTCACGTCGCAGAAGGTGGGCATTGGGTGGGTCACGTCGCAGAAGGTGGGCATTGGGAGGGTCACGTCGCAGAAGGTGGGCATTGGGAGGGTCACGTCGCAGAAGGTGGGCATTGGGAGGGTCACGTCTCAGAAGGTGGGCATTGGGTGGGTCACGTCGCAGAAGGTGGGCATTGGGAGGGTTCAGTAGGAACTGGGATGGTCACATCACAGAATGTCATTGGGATGTTCACATCACAGAATATGTACATTGGAATGGTCACAATGCAGAATGTTTTGATAAGTTTATTATCATATATTGGTTGGTAAGTTGATGGAGAAGATCCCAAGAGGCAGGATTTATGAACATTTGGAGAGGCATAATATGATTAAGAATAGTCAGCATGGCTTTGTCAAAGGCAGGTCGTGCCTTATGAGCCTGATTTAATTTTTTGAGGATGAGACTAAACACATTGATGAAGGTAGAGCAGTAGATGTAGTGTATATGGATTTCAGCAAAGCATTTGATAAGGTACCCCATGCAAGGCTTATTGAGAAAGTAAGGAGGCATGGGATCCAAGGGGACATTGCTTTGTGGATCGAGAACTGGCTTGCCCACAGAAGGCAAAGAGTGGTTGTAGATGAGTCATATTCTGCATGGAGGTCAGTCACCAGTGGAGTGCCTCAGGGATCTGTTCTGGGACCCCTTCTCTTTGTGATTTTTATAAATGACCTGGATAAGAAGTGGAGGGAGGGTTAGTAAGTTTGCTGATGACACAAAGGTTGGGGGTGTTGTGGATAGTGTGGAGGACTGTCAGAGGTTACAGCGGGACATTGATGGGATGCAAAACTGGGCTGAGAAGTGGCAGATGCAGTTCAACCCAGATAAGTGTGAAGTGGTTCATTTTGGTAGGTCAAATATGATGGCAGAATATAGTATTAATGGTAAGATTCTTGGCAGTGTGGAGGATCAGAGGGATCTTGGGGTCCAAGGCCATAGGACACTTAAAGCTGCTGCGCAGGTTGACACTGTGGTTAAGAAGGCATACGGTGCATTGGTTTTCATCAATCGTGGAATTGGGTTTAGGAGCCAAGAGGTAATGTTGCAGCATATGACCCTGGTCAGACCACTTGGAGTACTGTGCTCAGTTCTGGTCGCCTCACTACAGGAAGGATGTGGAAACCATAGAAAGGGTGCAGAGGAGATTTACAAGGATGTTGCCCGGATTGGGGAGCATGTCTTATGAGACTGGGTTGAGTGAACTTGGGCTTTTCTTCTTGGAGTGATGGAGGATGGGAAGTGACCTGATAGAGGTGTATAAGATGATAGGCATTGATCGTGTGGATAGAGGCTTTTTTCCAGGGCTGAAATGGCTAGCACGAGAGGGCACAGTTTTAAGGTGCTTGGAAGTAGGTACAGAGGAGATGTCAGGGGTAATTTTTTTTACACAGAAAGTGGTGAGTGCATGGAATGGGCTGCCAGCAACAGTGATGGAAGCAGATACAATAGGGACTTTTAAGAGACTCCTGGACAGGTACATGGAGCTCAGAAAAATAGAGGGCTAAGGGTAACCCTAGGTAATTTCTAAGGTAAGGACATGTTCGGCACAGCTTTGTGGGCCGAAGGGCCTGTATTATGCTGTAGATTTTCTATGTTAATGATTTTTTGCTGCAGCAGCAGTAGTACAATGCAAATCATAAAATTGTTATAAATAAAGAAATAAATCTGGTAGCTTTCATCAATTGATGGACCATTCAGAAATCTGAAGACGGGAGAAGAAGCTGTTTCTGAATTGTTGAGTATGTGTCTTCAGTTTAAATGCAGTGATTATCACAACTACCTCTGTTTCAAAGGCAACAACCCTTGCAATTTGTCCACAAAATTGAGGTCTGTAATTCTTGTAATAATTTTGGCAAATTTCTTCAACATCTCATTCCTTTAAATCTTTCTTTACATTAGGCAGTCAAGCCTGTTCCAACATGGCCATTGCTGATCTCTGTTGGCCTCATCTATCTTCCATTTCCCATAACTGTGTCAATTTCTCAATCTATCAAATATTTATCTTTCCCCACCTTACATACGTCGAATGATCTGGTTTCCACCACTCTCTGAGTCAGAGAATTCCAGAGATAAAGTTTTTGTTTTAAATAACTGACCTTTTTTTTCGTAGCTATGACCCTTTGTTTGTGACTCTTCCAATAGTGGAAACGTCTCCGCATCTCACTCTTCATTATCTCAGTTCCAAAGAACACAGACCCAAACTATCTAGCCCTTTGGCAGCACAGCCTTGTCATCCAGGAATCATTTGGTGAATTTTCTTCACATTAAATGATACAGCTCAGGAGCAGGACATGAAAATACATCGTTCAATTAATTAAAATATAAAGAAAGCTAATGCTGCCAGTACAGACCCCTGAAGGACACCAGTGTACATTACACTTCATTAATTCCGTAAAGCAACCTTTCACTCCAACTCTTTGTTACTCAACCCAACTACCTATCTATGGTGCTACTGCATGGTCTTCAGTCTTAATGACAAGCCCATCATGTGGCACCTTAGCAAATGTGTTTTGAAAGAAAGTATATACGTGAGCCTCAAGCAAAAATGGAAATTACAGGAAGCACAGGAAATTGTGGTGCAATAGTTATTGGCTAACACAACCACTTTAACAGCACCAGCTTTCATTGATCAGGATTCAATTCCCACCACTGTCAGAAAGGAGTTTCCCCATGACCATGTGGGTTTCCTCTGGGAGCTCCAGCTTCCTCCCACATTCCAAATTCATACAGTCAGTGTCAGTGAGATGCATGCTGACTCTTGTGGCTGCCCTTGCACAATTCTCACTGATTTCACTTCTCTGCATGTTTCGATATATGTGTGACAATTAAAACTAATCTTTATAATACTCGAGTCAGGTGAGATCTATGGAAAGAGAAACACAGCTAATGTTTCAGGTTCATTAGAACTGGAAAACAGAGAAGACCGGTTAGTTTGAAGTTGCAGAAAGATGGATAGGGCAAGAGGAATATTTCTGAAATGCTAATGAGGTTTGCCAAGTTGATTCTGCCATTTACTGATACATCATCCTCATTTCCTTCATCAATGCTCACTGTTATTTCGTCAAAAAAATTTAAGATAACTGTTTGCTATCTTACTGTAATAAATCCACATTGTCTCAAGGACTGCTAATTCTGTCTCCATCATAGTGTCTAGAAATTGACCCATTGTGAAGGTCCCCAATTATTTGGTTTATTCCTAAACCCTTAGCATGCAGTCAGGCTGTCAGGAAGGGCAGGCAGATGATAGGACATAATTGTAGCCATCAGGGTGTGTATCAGTACATTTGGCGGTAACAAAACACATTAATAGAGGTAGAACACAGGATAGAACCATAGAACATTACAGCACAGAAACAGGCCTTTTGGCCCTTCTTGGCTGTGCCGAACCATTTCTCCACCTAGTCCCACTGACCTGCACCTGGGCCATATCCCTCCAAACCCCTCTCATCCGTATACCTGTCCAAGTTTTTCTTAAATGTCAAAAGTGAACCCGCATTCACCACTTCATCTGGCAGTTCATTCCACACTCCCACCACTCTTTGCGTGAAGAAGCCCCCCCCCCCAATGTTCCCTTTAAACATTTCCCCCTTCACCCTTAACCCGTGACCTCTGGGTTTTTTTCTCCCCTAGCCTCAGTGGAAAAAGCCTGCTTGCATTCACTCTATCTATACCCATCATAATTTTATATACCTCTATCAAGTCTCCCCTCATTCTCCTACGCTCCAGGGAATAAAGTCCTAACCTATTCAACCTTTCTCTGTAACTCAGTTTCTCAAGTCCGGGCAACATCCTTGTAAACCTTCTCTGCACTCTTTCAACCTTATTTATATCCTTCCTGTAATTAGGTGACCAAAACTGCACACAATACTCCAAATTCAGTCTCACCAATGTCTTATACAACCTCACCGTTATATTCCAACTCTTATACTCAATACTTTGATTTATAAAGGCCAATGTACCAAAGCTCTCTTTACAACCCTATCTACTTGTGACGCCACTTTTAGGGAATTATGTATCTGTATTCCCAGATCCCTCTGTTCTACTGCACTCCTCAGTGTCCTACCATTTACCTTGTATGTTCTACCCTGGTTTGACCTTCCGAAGTGCAATACCTCACACTTGTCCGCATTAAGCTTCATCTGCCATTTTTCAGCCCATTCCTCCAACTAGTCCAAATCCCTCTGAGCTTTGAAAACCTTCCTTACTGTCCACTACACCTCCAATCTTTGTATCATCAGCAAATTTGCTGATCCAATTTACCACATTATCATCCAGATCATTGATATGGATGACAAATAACAATGGACCCAGCACTGATCCCTGTGGCACACCACTAGTCACAGGCCTCCACTTGGAGTAGCAGTCCTCTGTTACCACTTCTTCCATTGGCTTCTTCCATTGAGCCAATGTCTAATCCAATTTACTACCTCTCCATGTATACCTAGCGACTGAATTTTCCTAACTAACCTCCCATGCGGGACCTTGTCAAAGGCCTTACTGAAGTCCATGTATACAACATCCACTGGCTTCCCTTCATCCACTTTCCTGGTAACTTCCTCGAAAGACTCTTATAGATTGGTTAAACATGACCTACCACGCACAAAGTCATGCTGACTGTTTCTAATAAGTCCCTGTCTAACCAAATACTTGTAGATCCTGTCTCTTAATATTCCTTCCAATAATTTACCTACTACCAATGTCAAACTTACCGGCCGATAATTTCCTGGCTTACTTTTTGAGCCTTTTTTAAACAACGGAACTAGATGAGCTATCCTTCAATCCTCTGGCACCTGACCAGTGGATATCAACATTTAAAATATTTCTGCCAGGGCCCCTGCAATTTCAAGGATGTAGTGTATATGGATTTCAGGAAGGCATTTGATAAGGTTCCCATGCAAAGCTCATTCAAAAAGTAATGAGGCATGGGATCCAAGTAGACCTTCCTTTGTGGATCCAGAATTGGCTTGACCACAGAAGGCAGAGGGTGGTTGTAGATGGTTCATATTCTGCATGGTGGTTGGTGACCAGTGGTGTTCCACAGGGATCTGTTCTCGGACCCCCTCCTCTTTATGATTTTTATAGATGACTTGGATGAGTAAGTGGAGGGATGAGTTAGTAAATTTGCTGATGACACAAAGGTTGGAGGTGTTGTGGATAGTGTGGAGGGCTGTCAGAGGTTACAGTGCAACATCGATAGAATGCAGAACTGGGCTGAGAAGTGGCAGATGGAGTTCAACCCAGATAACTGTGAGATGGTTCATTTTGATACAGTAGGTCAAATTTGAAGACAGAATATAGTATTAATGTTAAGATTTTTGGCAGTGTGGAGGACCAGCGAGATCTTGGGTTCCATGTCCATAGGACGCTCAAAGCAGCTGTGCAGGTTGACTGTTTTTAAGAAGGCATATGGTGTGTTGGCCTTCAACCGTGGGATTGCATTTGAGAGCCATGAGATAATGTTACATCTCTATAAGGCCCTGGTCAGACCCCACTTGGAGTACTGTGTTCAGTTCTGGTCACCTCACTAAATGAAGGTGGCAAATACTATAGAGAGAGTGCAGAGGAGATTTTCAAGGATATGGATTAGATTGGGGAGCATGCCTTATGTGAATAGGTTGAATGAACTTGGCCTTTTCTCCTTGGAGGGACTAAGGATAAAAGGTGACCTGGTAGAGGTGTATAAGATGATGAGAGGCATTGATCATGTGTATAGAAGCTTTTTCCCAGGGCTGAAATGGCTAACATGAGAGGGCAGAGTTTTAAGGTACTTGTGAGTAGGTACAAAGGGGATATCAGAGGTAGGTTTTTCCACACAGAGAGTGGTGGGTGAAAGGAATGTAAAGGTGGTAGAGGTGGATGCAGTAGGGTCTTTTAAAAGATTCTTAGGTACATGAAGCTTAGAAAAATAGAGGACTTTATGGTAGGGAAATAATAGGCAGCTTCTGGAGTAGGTTACATGGTTGGCACAGCATTGTGGGCTGGATGGCCTGCAATGTGCTGTAGATTTCTATGTTTCTCTGTTTCTATGTTTTAGGATGCTGAATCAAAAAGGGTAGTAAATACAGTATTCAAAATGTCATACTTCAATGCACAGAGTATAAGAAATAAGATGGATGATCTTGTTGCACTATTACAGATTGTCAGGTATGATGTGGCCATCACTGAATCGTGGCTGAAAGATGGTTGTAGTTCGAAGCTGAAAATCCAAGGTTACATGTTGTATCAGAGGGATAGGAAGATAGGCAGAGGGGGTGGCGTGGTTCTACTGGTAAAGAATGGCATTGAATCAGTAGAAAGACGTGACATAGGATTGGAAGATGTTGAATCCTTGTGGATTGAGTCCCTGTACAAGGGTAAAGGGACCCTGGTGGCAGTTATATACAGGCCTCACAACAGTAGCTGAGATGTGGACCACAGATTACAACAGGAAATAGAGAAGGTGTGACAAAAGGGCAATGTTATGATAGTCATGGGAGATTTTAACATGCAGGTCGATTAGGAAAATCAGGTTGGTAATGGATCTCAAGAGAGCGAGATTGTTGATTGCCTATGAGATGGCTTTTTAGAGCAGTTTGTTGTTGAGCCTACTAGGAGGGGATCATCTATATAGGATTGGGTGTTATGTAATGAACCAGAGGTGATTCGGGAGCTTAAGGTAAAAGAATCCTTGGGAGACAGTGATCACAATATGATTAAGCTCAACTTGAAATTTGATAGGGAGAAATCAAAGACTGACGTGGTAGTATTTCAGTGGAGAAAAGGAAATTACAGTTGTATGAGTTATTTCCCATGGTAGGGGAGTCTAGGACAAGAGGGCATGACTTCAGGATTGAAGGATGTCCATTTAAAACTGAGATGCAGAGAAATTACTTTAGTCAGAGGGAGGTAAATCTGTAGAACTTGTTGCCATGAGCAGCTGTGGAGGTCAACTCATTGGGTGCATTTAAGGCAGAGATAAATAGGTTCTTGATTAGCCAGACCATCAAAGGGTATTTGAAGAAGGAAGGGGAGTTGGGATGACTGGAAGAATTGGATCAGCCATGATGGAATGGTAGAGCAGACTCAATGGGCAGAATGGCCTACTGCTGCTCCTATATCTTACGGTCTTGAGAAAGGTGTTAGCCAAATTAAATTGGAAGGAAATGCTGGCAGGGATATCAGCAGAGCAGCAATGGCTTGAGGATATTTATGTATTCCAAACATGAAGAAATACTCAAATGGCAAAATAGGTCAACCGTGGATGAAAAGATAAGTTAAAGCTTATGTACGAGGGGTGATTGATAAGTTTGTGGCCTAATGTAGAAGGAGTCAATTTAGAAAACCTAGCACATTTATTTTTCACCCTCCCCTAGTGTTGCCACCATGTCCTTGTGGACCTCCTTGGGTGATAAGCCTTTGAGACAGAGGTAGCGGATGACTGCACGAAGGCCGATGTCCATTTTCTCAGACAGTGCTTACTTGCAATTTTCAATTATCAGAAACAGAAATAACCACCAAGGTTATTAACTTCAAACTTTATGCGTTATCATTCAAAGAGTTGAACTGCAAGTGCATGTAATGAGAGCTGTATAACTCAAGTCCTTCTACCTTAGGCCACAAACTTAACAATCAAAAGCAAAAGAGAGGGCGTACAACAAAGCAAAAATTCGTGAGAACACAAAGGATTGGGAACCTTATAAAAGCCTACAGAGACAAACTAAAAGAATCGTTAGGAGGGAAAACTTGAAATATGAAAGCAAGCTAGCAAACAATGTAAAAGTGGATAGTAAAAGCTTTTTCAAGTATGTAAAAAAAAAAAAAAAATTAAGAGAGATGAGAGTGGTGGATATAGGACCACTAGAAAATGAGGCCAGAGAAATAATAAAGGGAGACAAGGAGATGGCAGATGAACTAAATGAGTGCTTTGCATCAGCCTTCACTGTGGAAGACACTAGCAGTGTGCCAGATGTTGGATGGTGTGGGGAAGGGAGAAGGTGCTCAAAATGCTGAAGGACATAAGGGTACATATGTCATGCAGACCAGGTGAACTGCACCCTAGGGTACTGAAAGAGGTAGCAGTAGATATTGTGGAGACATTAGTAATAATCTTTCTAAAATCATTGGACTCTTGCATGGTGCCAGAGGACTGGAAAATTACAAACGTCACTCTGCTCTTTAAGAAAGGAGAAAGGCAGCAGAAAGGAAATTATAGTCCAGTTAGCTTGACCTCAGTGGTTGGGAAGATGTTAGAGTAAATTGTTAAGGTTGAGGTGATGGAGTACTTGGTGACACAGGACAAGATAGTACAAAGTCAACATGGTTTTCTTTAGGGGAAAATCCTTTCTGATGAACCTGTTGGAATTCTTTGAGGAGGTTACAAGTAGGATAGATAAAGGGGATGCAGTGGATGTTGTATATTTGAACTTTCAAAAGGTCTTTGACAAGGTGCCACAAATGAGGCTGCTTACCAAGTTAAGAGGCCATGATATTACAGAAAAGTTACTAACATGGTTAGAGCATTGGCTGATTGGTAGGGGGGGGCGACAAGTGGGAATGAAAGGATCCTTTTCTGGTTGGCTGCCAGTGACTAGTGGTGTTCCGCAGAGGTTGGTGTTGGGACTGCTGATGAAATAGACGGCTTTGTTGCCAAGTTTGCAGATGAGACAAAGATTGGTGGAGGGACAGGTAGTGTTGAGGAAATAGGTAGGCTGCAGAAGGACTTAGTCAGATGAGAAGAATGGGCAAGAAAGTGGAAAATGAAATACAATGTTGGAAAATACATGGTCATGCACTTTGGTAGAACAAATAAATGTGCAGACAGTTTTCTAAGCAGGGAGAAAATTCAAAAATCTGAGATGCAGAGGGACTCGGGAGTCCTTGTGCAGAAAACCCTGAAGGTTAACTTGCAGGTAGAGTCGGTGGTGAGGAAAGCAAATACAATGTTAACATTCATTTCAAGAGGTCAAGAATTCAAAAGCAGGATGTGATGCTAAGGCTTTATAAGGCACTAGTGAGGCCTCACCTTGAGTATTGTGAGCAGTTTTGGGCTCCTCATCAAGGAAAAGATGTGCTGGCATTGGAGAAGGTTCAGAGGAGGTTCACAAGGATGATTCCAGGAATGAAAGGGTTATCATATGAGGAAAGGTTGATAGCTCTGGGTCTGTACTCACTGGAATTTAGAAGAATGAGGAGGGATCTCATTGAAGCCTTTTGAATGCTGAAAGGCCTAGACAGAGTAGATGTGGAATAGATGTTCCCCATGTTGGGAGACTCTCAGACAAGAGGGCACAGCCTCACAATAGAGGGGTGTCCATTTAAAACAGAGATGCAGAGGAATTTCTTTAGCCAGAGGGTGGTGAATTAGTGATATTTGTTACCACAGGCAGCTGTGGAGGCTAGGTCATTGGGTGTACTTAAGACAGAGCTTAGTAGGTTCTTGATTGGCAACAGCATCAAAGGTTACGGGGAGAAAGCTGGGGAGTGGGATTGAGGAGGGGAGAAAAGGATCAGCCATGATTGAATGGCAGAACTGACTCGTTTGAAATAAAACAGTTCAAACAAAAACATAATTCATGAATCCAAGCCGTATCCACAGGTTTTTTTTTACCTCTCAGGTGCTTTTGGAAGGAAAGTTCAGCAGTGAGGAATCTTCTTCACATGACAAACCCGTTACCTTTCTCTCTCTGAAGTTGAGGCTTGTCAATGTGTTAATTGGTGCTCTACAGACTGAAACAGATCCCAACAACACACAGATGATTCTAGGTTAGTTTACATTTTATCTTTTTTCATAACTGATTTTTGGTTGTCACTATTTTAATCAGTCAACAATGAAATGTTTTCCTTTTAGGCGCCATGTTAAATATTGTTCAAGATTCTGCTCTTTTGGAAGCAATTGGTTCTCAGACAGAGCTGGTAAGCAGCCATTGTGCATATTTTAATTCTGTAAATGAGAAGTCCTTTGAGCTTAAGTCACTGGAAGAGTAGTCCACCTCATCTCTACAGCTTGGTTTTCAGCACAGCAGAATAGTTCAGTTGTGTAGCTCTCTGATCAAACTGTACTTGTTCCTTCACTCTGCCGTCTTTTTGTAGAGCGTTGGTGATAGCACTCACACATCACTCAAGAGTCACAGCCGAAACAGTAGCGGTATCAGTATGACCAGTACTGGCAGCTCTGAGGCTACGACACCGGATAGTGAAAGGCCTGCACAAGCACTCCTGCGGGATTATGGTAAGATAAACCTGTTATTAAAACTATTATCTAGTTGTACTCTTCATCTTGTTTTTAGCTTTTAAAAAGTGTTAACTACGAATGTTGAAGATAATCTGAAGTGACTATGACAGATCTGTATGGTGGCACCTATGGTCTTCAATGAGATTGAAACGTTAAAGATTAGCATTATTATTTATCACATGTACATCGAAGCATACAGACAGACAGGCAGACATACTTTATTGATCCCAAGGGAAATTGGGTTTAGTTACAGCCGCACCAACCAAGAATAGTGAAGAAATATAGCAATATACAGTGAAAAGCATTGTTTGCATTAAATCAATAAAGATTGTGCTCGGCAGCCTGCAAGTGTTGTCATGCTTCTGGCGTCATAGCATGCCCACAACTCTCTAACCCTAACCCATATGTCTTAGGAATCCGGAGTACCCAGAGGAAACCCCTACGGTTACAGGAAAAACATAAAACTCCTTACAGACATATAACCCCAGTCTTATAGCCAGTGCTGTAAAGCATTGTGCAGCAGTGCTGTAGTAACTCTTTTTCTCGAAAAAGAAAATCTCTAAGTAATGACTGAATTCAGTAAAGTTACATTAGTGATCTCATTGTTGGGCATTAAACACTGAAAATCTGGATAATTAACAGGAAACAGGGTTGTCCTCATCTACAGGAGTATATCAGTTGGAGTTTACAAATTCAAGACTCCCACTAAGAGTTAAAATATTTTATTTTGTCTATGTTCCTAACTTAAAATCAGGCTAAATTTGGATAAAGCTCTCAAACCACTTCTCTTACAGATAAGAAAATAGTTTTATTTATGAATCCAAGAACAAGTGCTGGAAACACCCAGGCAGCATCAGTAGAAAGAAAAACAACTAGTTCAGCTCTTTGCCATTTTCTTTGAGACAAAAACAGACTTGCTTTTATTTCAGATTTTAGTCATTAAAGTTTTTTGATTTTTCCTTTGTCAACGACTATTTTGTGTAAGGCTGCCTTTTCATGTTTTCCTTTGCCTTGTGGGACAAAGAAATCACAGTTGAGAAGAAAGAGATTTACAAGGATATTGCTTGGATTGAAGAGCATGCCTTATGAGAATAGGTTTTAGTGAATTTGGCCTTTTCTTCTTGGAGCGGCAGAGAATGAGTGGTGATCCGATAGAGGTGTATAAGATAATGAGAGGCATTGATCATGTGGATGGTCAGAAGCTTTTTCCCAAGGCTGAAATGGCTGACATGAGAGGGCACAGTTTTAAGGTGCTTGGAAGTAGGTACAGAGGAGATGTCAGGGGTAAGTTGTTTATGCAGAGAGTGGTTAGTGCATGGAATGGGCTGCCGGCGACAGTGGTGGAGGTGGATACGATAGGGTCCTTTAAGAGACTCCTGGATAAGTACATGGAGCTTAGAAAAATAGAGGGCTATTTCTAAATTAAGTACATGCTCGGCACAGCTTTGTGGGCCAAAGGGCCTGTATTGTGCTGTAGGTTTTCTATGTTTCTATGAAAGCGTACTGACTGATTTAGGTTGATTTAACACAGGACAAAGCTATGGATGTTATTCTAGACTTCTGGTAACACTGCAGTCTCTGTATGGGTTTGACCTGGAGAAAGTATTATACTAGAAACATAGAAGTCTTCGTGCTTGCATGTAATACTTAACAAGAATATTTCCTACAAATTTTACAGTAGTGATTTCAGACTGGAAACAGCAAAGATGCTGTAGTGTCTTTGCTGTATTCAGCATGTCCTGTTTTCACCCCAGACTTGGTATTTGTGAAGCCTGCTATCACTTGAGTTGGTTTATGTGGGTCAGAAAGTGCATTTGGTAACATTCAAGGCTCTGGGCAAATTAACATTGTTGCTGATCCTAATGGTGGCACTATTTCCAAATGGTCATTTCATTTCCTGGATTTTATTTTAAACTTATCAATAGGAAATCAGAGTTTGAATTTCTAATTCACAAAATCAGCTGACCTGATTTAATGCAAAGACTTTGAAATACTTAATTTGTTTATAATTATGTTAACAACATAGCTGCACAGACAGCTCAGTTGAAACTTACTGTGGGGGCCATTCCTAACAATTAAACTAGAATATTCAGCATGCATGCTAACACAAGTTTAACGGAATCATCCCATGCAATTTGTTCAGAAATGGTAACTTTGCAATACAGAAGATGTAATTGGCACATTGCTATTTTATAAGAGCTTGATATCCCAGCATTCTTAGCTTTGTCCTTCTGTTTGGGGTCATTCATAAAGGTGACTTTATTTTTGGGTGCAGCTTGTTGCATTGTTTGTAGTAGAGCTGTACAGCATGGCCCAACTCGTCTATGCTGACCAAAATTGTCTACTCTCATCCCACATTCCTGTATTTGGCCCATATACCTCTATTGCTCTGTACCTGTCCAAAGCTTTGTAAATGGTGTGGTTGTTCCTGCCTCCACCACTTCCTCTGGCAACTTGTTCCAAAAACCCACCACTCTCTATGTGAAAAATTTACCCCTTAGATCTCCTTTCCCCTCTAAACCGAAATATATGCCCTTTAATGATTGGTTTTCAAGTTTAGTGCTGTTGACTAAAGCAGTGGTGATGATAACCATGATTTTCTGTTAGCGAAGTGCTGCAAATTAGTTTAGTATGTGATTGCAAGTATGTAGATTCAATGATGATAGCACTCAAAAGGTGTCCATTTGCTTTGGCTCTGACAATGTGATGAATTATTCTTATGAATTCATACATCACTTCAAAAATGCCAGAAACTCTGTCACTTCCATAAATGTTCTGTTAATTTTGTCTCAGAGGAAAATATGGCATCACAAAACTTGGCGATGTTTTCTTGCTTTAAATTTGAAGCAAATCCTGCCAACAAAAATATAGGGATCAAAATGTAAATGCATCTGCATGTAAGCAAAGTGCTTAATCCCAGTGTTTCAGTCTTAGCTATCAATATCCTGTGGAGAGACTATCCAAATGAATTCTGGAAATTTAAATATGATACATTTTTCAGCATTAATATTTAACTTCAAAATATTCCAAGTCATTAGGCATGACCTTCCCTTTCCAAAGCTGCCTCTCTAACTGCTTTAATTGTCAATGTCCAGTCCAGTCCTCTGTAAATCCATGGATTCCTCAACAGATATTTTTGTAGTTTTCATTTCCCTTTAAGTGAAACAGTGGCATACGAGTTTTTGTAATGGAATCATAGATCATTACAGTCCATCTATGCAGTGCCAAACTGTAATCTAATGGAACAGTTGGCAATCTGAGTGTTAGACCACGTGCAATGTTGCCACATGCTTCCAGCAAGAAACTCTCTAGCTGGGAAGTTTCTTTATGTTGTTATCTTCATTATCACGCTTATTTGATCAGTCCCTGTCATTCACTCTGATGTAAATACTGAGGCAACGTCATCGTTCTGCAAGTTCACTATTTCCTGATTTTACTTTGCATTTTCACCATTTAATGGATGTACTTTTCCTCTGAACATCCTCTTCCTCCCACATCACTTCCCCTAATACAATTGTTCAAGAAAACTGCTGCTTCTCATAACTCTTTCAGCTTCTGTTAAATAGAAACAAGTGATAGACACTCATTGGAAAGTCAGCAAACTCGAGTGAAAGTTGACAGCTGGCTGGAGACCAATTGGCCAAGTTGAAGTATACAGTACAAGGAATGGAAGATGGGTCCACAGGGAGAATAGAGATGTAGTTCAACTTGTGGCAGACTAAAACAAGAAATTGTAATGGACCTAAATATTAAGAAGGTGTCTGGATGATGTGTAATAATTTTATTAGACTAGAGATAGCTTAAATTTGGAAAAATCTAGTTTCGTGGGCTAATTTATCACATTTCAAGCCATCTTATTGTCTAAGTGTTTCAGGTCACAAAGACATGATCATATTCAGTAAGACAAGATGAGAGAGCTAAAATTTGTGGTGTTTGATTTATGTGACTTCAGTTTGCAAAAGAGGTGTACAAAGTTATGAGGGTATAACACTAGAATACTACAGCACAGTACAGGTCCTTCAGCCCTCGATGTTGTGCCAACCCATATATTCCTTTAAAAAAAAGTACTAAACACTCTATTTTTCTTTCATCCATCTGCCTGTCCAAGAGGTTCTTAAATACCCCTAATGTTTTAGCCTCCACCACCATCTCTGACAAGTCATTCCAGGCACTCACAACCCTCTGTGTGTGTTTAAAAAAAAAAAAAAATCCCTGATGTCTCCCCTAAACTTCCCTCCCTTAAACTTTGTACATACGCCCTCTGGTGTTTGCTATTCGTGCCCTGGGAAACAGGTACTAGCTGTCCACCCTATCTATGCCTCTCATAATCTTGTAGACCTCTATCAACCTCTCATCCTTCTTCGCTCCAAAGAGAAAAGTCTCAGCTCAGCTGACCTTGCCTCATAAGACTTGTTTTCCAATCCAGGCAACATCCTGGTAAATCTCCTCTGCACCCTCTCCATAGCTTCAATACTTCCTATAATGAGGTGACCAGAACTGAACACAATATAGATAGGTTAAATACAAGCAGGCTTTTTCCTCTGAGGTTTGGTGAGACTAGAACTAGAAGTCATGAGTTAAAGGTAAAAGGTGAAATGTTTAAGGGGGCTATGAGAGGGAACTTTACTCAGAAAGTTGTGAGAGTGTTGAACGAGCTGTCAGCGGAAGTAGTGGATGCAGGTTCGATTTCAACATTTAAGAGAAATTTGGATAAGTACGTGCACGGGAGAGATATGGTCCAGGTACAGGTCAGTGGGACTAGGCAGAATAATAGTTTGGCATGGACTAGATGGACTGAAGGACCTGTTCCAGTGCTATGAATCTATAAGAATGAGGGAAAAAACTGATTTTAGATTCAATGCTGAATAGGCATCTGTTAGTCTCGAGAGACCATGAATTTGTGCCTTGGAAGGTTTCCAAGGCGCAGGCCTTGGCAGGGTTGTATGGGAGACCAGCAGTTGCCCATGCTGCAAGTCTCCCCTCTCCACGCCACCGATGTTGTCCAAGAGAAGGGCAAGAGTCGATACAGCTTGGCACTGGTGTCATCGCAGAGCAATGTGTGGTTAAGTGCCTTGCTCAAGGGCACAACACGCCCCCTTAGCTGAGGCTCGACCTTCAGATCACTAGACCAACGCCTTAACCACTTGCCCACATGCCAACACTGGCTGAATACTGATTAAAATATCAGTTCTCTGAAAAATTAAGGGTTAATCAAATTTGGAAATTTCGGGTGATTATAGAGTTTATCTGGGAAGATGGAGAGAAATTACTTCCTTGTGGGGACACCAAAACTAAGGAGGATGAACTTAAAACAGCTGCAATAACATCAGGATCATGGTAGGAGATGGGGAAAATCTAAATTTATTTTTGCACCAGTAAACCAGTTGATTAAACCGAAATTGAAAACCGGGAATGAATAGGTTTGGTTAGGATTGGTTCCAAAGGCAGTACTGGTAACTTGAGTGAAAGTGCAGACAGTCATGATCAAACTGGAACGAGGAACAGTGTCCTCTTATTCAGTTTCTAAGCAAATGCAGTGGATGTTAGTAGAGTTTCTTGTCCATAGCCCCACTAGTTGCAAAAATGATATTGCAATCACTCAGTCAGACACCATTGCTCAGTTTTTCAAAGGTGAAGGCACCTTGTTCTTGCTTGTAATGTGGAACTGTGGCATAGGGCAAGATAACTATAACTTCAGAGCAAAGGGGTTTGGTGAGCAATTTTGTGCAGATTAATTTTTCTATTCTGAACAACAAAAGAAAAAAAAATGCTAGCATTATCTAATTTGTCTCTGAATAATAGGATGGACAGGGTTAACGGTGAGTCAGTAATTAGCAGCTATTCCCCTCTTGGCTGCTTCTCCTAACCAAGTTGTGTTATTTTATGCCAATGTCACGCATTAAACAATAAACTGTGATGTCAAAAGATTAAGCATCTCCAGCTAGACTCTCACTTTTTCCCACTTCCCATGTTTTGCTCACATCTGTGCGTTTCTCATTTGTTTTGTGTTCAGTTGCAATTCTCTGAATTGCTTTTGGTATTACAAACCCAATTTCGATCTCGATCTCTCTCTCCCCCCACACGCCTTTTCTATCCCTCTTTCTCTCTCTCGCCTTTTCTATCCCTCTCTGTAAATCCCCTTTTAACTTCGTTTTGGCATTAACCTGTACTAAGGCATAGTTAATGTCTACCAGCATACTACTCTGTTGTGAGGTTTTAGAGAAGTTTTAGGTGCAGAGAAGTTGTAGGCGCTTCACCAATAGCACCTTAGGTTTTGAACCCAGGTCCCTGGAACTCTGGTGTACTGCCATTTCTCATTGGATGACAACATGGATGTCCACCATTAGCACAGCTCCCCTCAACAGAATATTGGAGATAAAGGCGTGTAAGTTGAACAGATGGTGCAGAACTTCTATTCCTGATTTCTCGCCATCTTTCTTTGGGCTCCATTCCATTAAACCTGTTTATAGTGCCAAATGGTGCCCTGTAACTCAGCTACATTTACTGGAAGTGCAAAGTGTTCATTCTGGTCAGGATCCGCAGTGAGTTATTCCCATTTCTACAGATCCCCTTGCCCTCCCCACTGACACCCTAGTCACCTTGGTGTTTTGAACTATAAAATGTTTTGCTTAAAGTGTACTAAAATGGTGTGTGCCTGATACTGTAAGCCTAAGCTGTAAACCTCTTGTTGACTGCTGACTCTTCTGTTGAATATATCCCCTGACCACTTTTAAAATGTCTACTGTACCATGTGTGTAAAAAATGTTGCAGTGTTGCATGTTAATTTTGTTCTTTTTTTTGTATGTCTCCCCTCCCAATAGGTGGTTCAGGTATTTTTGTGTCATGAAAATATTCATCCTCAATTTAAATTCTTCCATAAGTTGTGTTTATCACCATACATATGATCTGTTTTTACAGGGCAAAAGATAAAGCACATACTTCAAATAATTATTACTTGATTGGCATTTAATGAAATTTTATTATTTTGTGCTGCTTGCTCTTTCTAAATGTAAATTGTTTCTCCACCCAGTCACACATGTACTTTGGGTTTTTTTTACCGTCTATAGTTGGAGCCAAATCCTCCCATTCCATCTGAACCCAGATACATGCTGCTTAATGTGGCAGTGGACTTGGGACACTTTGTTTTTGCATTCAAGTTGAATTTAAATCTAAACAAATTCAAATACAAATTATCTCAACTTTTGTGGAAGGAAGAAGAAAGTTTAATCATTTCCTTGCAATCCTGAATGACAAATGGAATACTGGCTCGTTACCCTATCTTCTTAAAATGTCCTCCAGACACCTATACAGCATCCATATTACACAAGAACCAAAAGATTATTGTAACTGGCTCTTGAGAAAGACATGTTTTTAATGAAATGGTATGGTGCTAAATGCATAATCCGATCATTGAATTTAAGATTGGTTATGGGGCGCACATCACTCTCATGGGCTATTGCTGGCTTTCTGCAAAACTGAAAGGCTGTTCAGATAAAACTGCATGACTTATGGTGTCTCAATACAGATGTCATGACACTGTTGCTCATAGCAATTGGATTAGGAATACAAGCATTACTGCTCCTTCCCTAACCCTAGCATGGCCCAATGGGAGAGGAGTGGTTGCTGAACTCATGTAGTCAAGTATTTAAATGCATTAGCAGCGTGCTTGTTGCAGTTGTGTCTGAGCTGGGAAAGGATAGATCTGATCTAGGCATATCCATGAACCCAAGTTGAATAGTTGGCTGGGAGAGAGGGTTGGGTGGGGGAGTGGGGAAGCAGCGGATCCATCAGTCTGCCAACATTCTCCTCGTGTCAGTATCTGCAGTCTCTGTTCTCCTCTTTGGAGCTTGGATGAGAGGAGTGCAGGAAAATACTGTAGTGTCTGTCCTCCAGTGAAATGGAACTTCACGACAATTAAAATATCCGAGTTTTCAATATCAGATCCACCTGCAGATATCCCCCACAGGTCTTGAATGAATGATCATCCCTGATTTCGCCACACAAAACCATTATTATTGGAATGTCATTAAATTCAGCTGCATGCTTGTGTCATCAGAACTGCTGGCCGCCACTGTGCAGCCGCTCTACCCCCCCCTACACCCTGGCCAACCCAGCCTGGAAAGTCAGAGCAACCTACTGGGTGAAATTGTAGCAACACATACAAAATGCTGAAGGAACTCAGTAGGCCAGGCAGCATCTATGAAAAAGAGTAAACAGTCGACATTTTGGGTCGAATTGTCACACCTGATACCATGTTTGAACATTGATAATTATAGGACCACAGGACTCTGTGGCACTCTGTTCAGTCAGGTGAAAAATGCTCACACACCTGTGAAACGTTCAGTGGTTCAGGTAGAACTCTAGTGGCATTTTGGGTTGATTACCATTTGATAGATTTGTTAGTTGAACCTCTTAAAATCTACTTCCTCTGTGCATTGAGATTCATGACATTAATTATTTTATTTCTCAATTAATCTGATTGGTACTTCCCAGTAAGTTAAGGTGAACTTAAAAATCCACAATCCACGAAACATGTTTTCCCACAATATTCCAGAGGTGTTTTTAAAACTATTCTAAGTTTATTTTCAAAACTAAATCTGTAGTGAGATACCTTCCAGGATCTTTAACATCTCAACAAATTGCAATCTTTTGCAGTATTGTTTCTGAACAGTACCTTGAAAGTTCTTTTGCTTGTTTGTGTGAGTCTACATATAAACAATACGCAGTAACGCTGTATGAATATAGGCAACAGTACTTCCGTTTTTTTCTTTCAATTGGCCATTGTTATGGGGCAGCTGAGGCAATTGCCTTCTGGTTTGGCCACTAGTATTCTGTTTGGGCTTTTATGCAGGTAATCCTGTTGTCAGTAATGTTTAAATAAGACAGTTATGTTCACCATCACATATGTCAAACAAGCATTTCCCTGGAAAGAGTTATAACAATAAAGACCCAGTTGTAGGTCTGGTATCTTGCAGTAGAGGAATGGGCCTTGAGATTGGGCTCAGAAAGTCATCATTTTCTCTCTTATTCCTTCCATTAACTCCCAGCCATAAGCTTTCCAATTGTTTTGTGTAGTCAAGTAGTCCAGAGGGCATCAAATATTGGATATGTAATTGCCACCTATGGAGAGTTCTCCAAGGGAGTCGGTGCAGAGATAAGCATCTTCATTTGAATAAAGGAAATAAGAGCAGGCCCAGGCCACTTACTTCTTGAGCCTGCTCTGTTGTTCAGTAAGATCTGATCTTAGCCTTAGTTCCACTTTCTTATCTTCTCCCCATGACCCTTAATTCACCTCTAGTCCAAAATCTGTCCATACCAGCCTAGAATATATGCATCGACACAGCCTGAGCTGCTTCTGGAGTAGTCAATTTCAAAGAATCGCAATTTGCTGAGAGAAGAAACTATTCTTCAGCTCCAATTGAGCAGTGAAACTGGTTTGAAGGGCGAAATGGACATCTCCTTTTCCTATGCTAATGGATTCTTTAGCTTATGGAACGCAAGTTACTATGGACAATGACCAAATGGTCATTCTAAAGATTGTTTGGGATCCAGCTTTGATCCCAATGTGCAGTTCCACTAATGTCAGCTCATTATTCAGCAGAGTGGTTTATATGTAGATATTTCAGTAGGAAGGGGGTAATTTTGAAAATTGCAGAATAGATCAAACTTCAAGGTTTCACTTTTAAGAACTGGATTGAAAACATTTTTAGCAAATTATTTTTAACTGAAACTGCCCTGTCATGTAACAATCCCCCATTTTTTGTTCTGAACTCAAACCATTGAAGTCGAATACCTGGTCCTCCATTGTTGATATGCAGACTCAAGTCCTTTTGATTCTAAAGCATTATTTAATGGCGACCAAATTGTCACAGCCTCATTGCTACTGGGATGGGAGCAGTTCTCCTTTATGAATGCTGTTCTTTGCTGCATGGGTTGTGAGCTTATGCTGATTTAGATTGCTTTGCTTTTAGTTACTAATGCCTAGTTGTTTTCCCTCCCCCGTGGTGTGTGATACTGGGGTTATATCATAGCTCTTCATACAGATACAGCGACGGGACTGTTGATTCGGAGCATCCATTTGGTAACACAGAGACTGAACTCCCAGTGGAGGCAAGATATGAGCATCTCACTGGCAGCACTTGAATTACTCTCTGGGCTGGCCAAGGTATTGTAATATTAACATTCTGTGCATTGTACAGTGTATTTCAATGTGTAAACAATAGCTCCTGGAATTTCAGCGTGAACCCAGACTGACAGAGTTCTGGGCCATTCAGGCTGCTTGCAGAATAAACATTTAACTGTTAAGATTTTCTGTACTCATGGGGGCTACTCCACTAACTGGAAAGAGAAGGAAGATGAAAATAAAATAAATGTATTGGAAATGAGCCAATTCTAATCAAGTGCTGGAAAATTTCCAATACACTCAGCCAGTCAGGCAGCATCTATGAGGAGAAATTCATTATCTTTGCTTTCCTCTCTCCCCATAGATACTGCTCAACCATTTGAACATATCCAGCATTTTATGCTTTTGTATCAGATTTCTGGTGTCGGAAGAAGGATCAGGAAGGCTGTTGGTTAAATGCTGGGTGCCTTAAAAGGCACAAAACTGCTGTGAAGTGTAAGCTTTAAAGTCCCGAGTACCATGGTGGAGCTGGGACAGCTTATTTGGGGATTGTTCATGTGAATTCTAGTGGCTGAAATTCCTTCTCGTCTTTGGCCAGATGGATTTCCCTTGGAATGCAATAACAAATAAAAGAGGGCCTACCTGACAAATCCCGGAAGATACCTTTTACTGCGTGGAAAGAGTAAGCAGGTGTCCCCAAGTGTGGTGAGGAGGACTCCCCGTAGAGGGTATGAGCAAGGGAATGGGTAGCATACAGTGGATTTTTATTTCTTCTATTGCCCCCAAACTCAAAAAACACCTTACCCTGTACTGTTAAGAATTACAGATGTCTTCCTCTCAAATCCCAGCCAAATTAAATTCCTGCACTCACTACTGAGTGTATGATGTTTTGTGTTCATCTGGGGACTTCGGAGCTACGTGCTGGGTTACAGGCTGATCATTGAAAACCACCAGCAGCGTTGCCTCAGTCTATAACCTGCAGTTTCGGAGCTTGCATAACTGTAAATCAGGCTTGTGGTCAGGAGGTGTTGTTACCTACATGTGTGCACAGGCGTTCATCCTCTCCTTTCAATTTTTTTTCCGTTTTTATTTAGAAATACAGCATGATAATAGGCCATTCTGGCTAACAAGCCCATGTCACCCTATTACACCCATATGACCTGCTAACTCAGACCTTTGGAATGTAAGAGTAAACTGGAGCACCCACACAGACATGGGGAGAACATTTTGATTTAAATCAGCTCTTTTCCAAGCTACAACGTACCTAGATTCTAATAGTTGCCAAAGCACTTTGTGAGCTATATTCAGCACTACATGGGGAGGATGCAGGTGGCTTTACACTGCTGCATGCAATTAGCAGGGTAACTGCACTGTACTTCACATGAAGTTTGCAAAGTGGGTTCCTAGAAACCTAGGTGCATTATTTGTGCACGTACTAATTTTTAATGGTTTAAGTCATTGTGGCTTCTGCAGGGGCACAGTGGATGAATGCTTGATGGTTCTAGTGGACAATTATTTGAGGTTTTTAGAACTATCACCACCACCTAGCATCAGACCACAAAAACATGCACCACACAAAAGGTGGAGCATTACTAGAACTAGGGGACATTGCCTCAAGATTCAGGGGAGAAGATTTAGGACAGAGATGAGGAGAAACTGTTTTTCCCAGAGAGCGGTGAATCTGTGGAATTAATATAATTTAAGAAACAGATAGATTTTGACATAGTAAGAGAATTAAGGGTTATGGGGAAAAGGCAGGAGCTGAGATGGAGATGGAACTGAGTTTACGGACAGATCAGCCATGATCTTATTGAATGGCGGGGCAGGTTCGATGGGCCGGATGGCCTACTCCTGCTCCTATTCTTATATTCTTATGTCCTTATGTTCATTGATGTCGGAATCGACTTTATTGTCACTGACATATTGCATGAAATTTTTTTGTATAGCATTGCAGTCCAATTCATTAAAATTATTATGTTACAGTAAGAAATATAAAAATAAGTGGAGCAAAATGACAATGAAATTCAAATCCATTGCTAAAGCTTCATTTTGAATTGTGAGCTCTGAACTGCATGCAGCAGAAATGGCCAAACTTAAAATATGGAGATTGACAAACTAAAATTTAATGTCATCTCTAGCTCAGACCCTCAGATTCTGTCAGAAACAAGCCTAGAATGCAGGCTTGTTTTGGACAATGGATTGTTACCTCATTTAAGTGGGAGGCCTTCAAAAGGGAAATTTTGAGAGTGCACAGTTTGTATGTTCCTGTCAGAATAAAAGGCAAGGATAACAGATTTAGGAAACATTGGTTTTTGAAAGATACTGAAGTCTTGTTTGAGAAAAAATAAAGGAGGTGCATACTAGGTATAGGCAGGAAGGAGCAAATGAGGTACTTGAGGGTTATAAGAAATGCAAGGGAACACTTCAGAAGGAAATCAGGAGGGCTAAAAGAAGACATGAGGTTGCTCTGGCAGACAATGTGAAGGAGAATCCTAAGGACTTCTACAAATATATTAAGAGCAAAAGGATAGCAAGAGACAATATTGGTCCTTTGAAAGATCTGTGTGCTCCTCTATGCATGGAGCTGAAAGAGATGGGGGAGATCAAATGGATTATCTGCATCTGTATTTACTTGGGAGACACAGAGACTACAGAGGTAAGGCAAAGCAGCAGTAAGGTCATGGACAGTATACAGATTACGAAGGAGGAGGTGTTTGCTGTCATGAGACAAATTAGGATAGACTCTGTAGGAAGCTAGTGCAGAAATTGCAAGGGCCCTAGCAGAGATATTTAAAACATTCTTAGCCACCAAGAATGAGGCACCAGTGGATTGGAGGACAGCTAATGCTGTTCCATTGTTTAAGACCTTAAGACATAGAAACAGAATTAGGCCATTCAGCCCATCAAGTCTGCTCCACCATTTCATCATGGTTGATCCATTTCCCTCTTAACCCCATTCTCCTGCCTTCTTTCCATAACCTTTCATGCCCTGAATAATCAAGCACCTAAGAACTTCTGCCATAAATGCATCCAGTAACCTGGCCTCCACAGCTGCATATGGCTACAAATTCCACAGACTTACCACCCTCTGCCTAAAGAAATCCCTCCATCTATGTTCTAAATGGACATCCTTCTATTTTAGATAGATAGATAGATAGATACTTTATTCATCCCCATGGGGAAATTCAACTTTTTTTCCAATGTCCCATACACTTGTTGTAGCAAAACTACTTACATACAATACTTAACTCAGTAAAAAAAAATATGATATGCATCTAAATCACTATCTCAAAAAGCATTAATAATAGCTTTTAAAAAGTTCTTAAGTCCTGGCGGTAGAATTGTAAAGCCTAATGGCATTGGGGAGTATTGACCTCTTCATCCTGTCTGAGGAGCATTGCATCGATAGTAACCTGTCGCTGAAACTGCTTCTCTGTCTCTGGATGGTGCTATGTAGAGGATGTTCAGAGTTATCCATAATTGACCGTAGCCTACTCAGCGCCCTTCGCTCAGCTACCGATGTTAAACTCTCCAGTACTTTGCCCACGACAGAGCCCGCCTTCCTTACCAGCTTATTAAGACGTGAGGCGTCCCTCTTCTTAATGCTTCCTCCCCAACACGCCACCACAAAGAAGAGGACGCTCTCCACAACTGACCTATAGAACATCTTCAGCATCTCATTACAGACATTGAATGACGCCAACCTTCTTAGGAAGTACAGTCCCTACCAAAGGAAACATCCTCTTCACCTCCACTCTATCTTGGCCTTTCAGCATTCGATAGGTTTCAATGATATGCCTCTTCATTCTTCTAAATTCCAGTGAGTACAGACCCAGAGCCTTCAATCACGGCTCATATGTTAACCCTTTCATTCCCAGAACCATTCTCATGAACCTCGTCTGAACCCTCTTCACATCCTTTCTTAAATACTGGGCTGAAAACTGCTCACAATACTCCCAAGTGAGGCCTCACTGGTGCCTTGTACAGCCTCAGCATTGCATCCTTGCTTTTATATTCCAGTCCTTTTGAAATGAATGCTAACTTTGCATTCACCTTCATCACTACCTAATCACCCTGTAAATTAACCTTAAGGGAATCCTGAAAGAGGGCTCCCAAAACTCTTTGCACCTTGGACTTTTGAATCTTGAATGCCCGTAAAGAAAATAGTCCAGACTTTTCCTTTGTTTATCTTGCTTATTATTTCTTCAAAGAATTCCAACAGATTTGTCAGGCAAGGTTTTCCCTTAAAGAAATTATGCTGACTACGGCCTATTTTATCATGTGCCTCCAAGTACCCTGAAACCACATCCTCAACAATTGGCTCCAACATCTTCCCAACCATCGAGGACAGACTAATTGGCCTATAATTTCCTTTCTTCTGCCTCCCTCCCTTCTTGAAGAGTGGAGTGTTACTTGCACTTTTCCAATCATCCTGAACCATGCCAGATAACCTTATGAAAGGCTTTGAGAATAAGATCAGAAATCATAGGCTGGTGAGCCTGACATCAGTAGTGGATAAGTTATTGGAAGCTATTCTAAAGGTCTGGATATATATTTATTTGGAATGACAGATGCTGATTAAGGATAATCAAACACAAGGAAATCTGCAGATGCTGGAAATTCAAGCAACACACACAAAATGCTGGTGGAACACAGCAGGCCAGGCAGCATCTATAGGGAGAAGCGCTGTCGACGTTTCGGGCTGAGACCCTTCGTCAGGACTAACCAATGGATAATCAACATTGTTTTCTGTGTGGCAGGACATGTCTAACCAATCTTATAGAGTTTTTCAAGGTGGTTACCTGGAAAGTTCATGAAAGCAAGGCAGTGGATGTTGTCTGAATGGAATTTAGCAAGGCCTTTGACAAAGTCCCATATGGGAGGTTGGTCTAGAACATTCAGTCACTTGATATTCAAGATGACATAGTAAATTGGACTAGACATTGGCTTTGTGGTAGAAGCCAGAGAGTGGTAGTCAATGGTTGCCTCCCTGACTGAAGCCCTGTATCTAGTAGAGTGCCACAGGGATTGGTGCTGGATCCATTGTTGTTTGTCATCTGTATCAGTTATCTGGATGACAGTGTGGTTTCCTGAATCAGTAGATTTGTGGATGACACCAAGATTGTGGGTGTAGCGGACAGTGAGGAAGACTAACAAAGCTTCAAACACGAGGAAATCTGCAGTTGCTGGAAATTCAAGCAACACACACAAAATGCTGGTGGAATGCAGCAGACCAGGCAGCATCTATAGGAAGAAGTACAGTCGAAGTTTCGGGCGGAGAACCTTCATCAGGACTAACTGAAAGAAGGGATAATAAGAGATTTGAAAGTGGGAGGGGAGGGGGAGATCCAAAATGATAGAAGAAGACAGGAGGGGGAAGGATGAAGCTAAGAGCTGGAAAGTTGATTGACAAAAGGGATACAGAGCTGGAGAAGGGAGAAGATCATGGGATGGGAGGCCTAGGGAGAAAGAAAGGGAGAGGGGAGCACCAGAGATGGAGAGCAGGTAAGCAGTGATTTTGAGCGGGACAGAGAGAGAACAAAAGGGAAAGAATAATAAATAAATAAGGGATGGGGTAAGAAGGGGAGGAGGGCATTAACAGAAATTAGAGAAAGCAATGTTCATGCCATCGGGTTGGAGGCTACCCAGACGGAATATAAGGTGTTGTTCCTTATGATGAAGATGAAGCCACACTCGGGTTGGAGGAACAATGCCTTATATGGTAGCCTCCAACCTGATGGCATGAACATTGATTTCTCTTAACTTCTGTTAATGCCTCTCCTCCCCTTCTTACTGCAAACCTTATTTATTTTCCCCCCTTTTTTCTCTTTCTGTCCCTCTCACAATCACTCCTTAACTGCTTTCCATCTTCCTTTGGTGCCCACTTCACCCTTTCTTTCTACCTAGGCCTCCCGTCCCATGATCCTCTCCCTTCTCCAGCTCTGTATCCCTTTTGCCAATCAACTTTCCAGCTCTTAGCTTCATCCCTCCCCCTCCTGTCTTCTGTCATTTCAGATCTCCCCCTCCCACTTTCAAATCTTTTATTATCCCTTCTTTCAGTTAGTCCTGACAAAGGGTCTCGGCCCGAAACGTCGACAGTGCTTCTTCCTATAGATGCTTCCTGGCCTGCTGCGTTCCACCAGCATTTTGTGTGTGTTGCTGTCAAGGCTTGCAGTGGGATCCAGACCAGCTGGAATAATGGGCTGAAAAATGGCAGTTAGAATGTAATGCAGAGATGTGTGAAATGGAGGTGTTGCACTGTAGGAAGACAAAGCAGAGTAACATAGAAAAAAACCTACGGCACAATAAAGTTGTGCTGAACATGTCCCTACCTTAGAAATTACTAGGCTTACCCATAGCCCTCTATTTTTCTGAGCTCCATGTACCTATCCAAAAGTCTCTTAAAAGACCCTATTGTATCCACCTCAACCACCACTGCCAGCAGCCCATTCCATGCACTCACCACTCTCTGAGTAAAAAAACAACAACTTACCCCTGACATCTCCTCTGTACCTACTCCCCAGCACCTTAAACCTGTGTCCTCTTGTGGCAGCCATTTCAGCTCTGGGAAAACCATCCACACAATCAATGCCTCTCATCATCTTATACACCTTTCTCAGGTCACCTCTCACCCTCTGTCCCTCCAAGGAGAAAAAGCTGAGCTCACTCAACTTACTCTCATAAGGCATGCTCCCCAATCCAGGCAACATCTTTGTAAATCTCCTCTGCACGCTTTCTATAGTTTCCACATCCTTCCTGTAGTGAGGCGACCAGAACTGAACACAGTACTCCAAGTGGGGTCTGACCAGGGTCCTAAATAGCTGCAACATTACCTCTCGGCTTCTAAATTCAATTCCACAATTGATGAAGGCCAATACACTGTATGCCTTCTTAACTACAGAGTCAACCTTTGTAGCTGCTTTGAGCTTCCTATGGACTTGGACCCCAAGATCCCTCTGATCCTCCACACTGCCAAGAGTCTTACCATTAATACTATATTCTGCCATTATATTTGACCTACCAAAATGAACCACTTCACACTTATCTGGGTTGAATTCCATCTGCCACTTCTCAGCCCAGTTTTGAATCCTACTGATGTCCCGCTGTAACCTCTGACAGTCCTCCACACTATCCACAACACCTCCAACCTTTGTGTCATCAGCAAACTTACTAACCCATCCCTCCACTTCCTCATCCAGGTCATTTATAAAAATCACAAAGAGTAAAGTCCCCAGAACAGATCCCTGAGGCACTCCACTGGTGACCAACCTCCATGCAGAATATGACCTGTCTACAACCACTCTTTGCCTTCTGTGGGCAAACCAGTTCTGGATCCACTAAGCAATGTCTCCTTGGATCCCATGCCTCCTTACTTTCTCAGTAAGTCTTGCAATGGGTACTTTATCAAATGCCTTGCTGAAATCCATATACATTACATCTACTGCTCTTCCTTCATCAATGTGTTTAGTCACATTCTCAAAAAATTCAGTCAGGCTCGTAAGGCACAACCTGCCCTTGACAAAGTCATGCTGACTACTCCTAATCGTATCATACCTCTCCAAATGTTAATTTGCCCCTCAGGATCTTCTCCATCAACTTACCAATCACTGAGGTAAGACTCACTGGTCTATAATTTCCTGGGCTATCTCTACTCCCTTTCTTGAATAAAGGAACAACATTCACAACCCTACAGTCCTCCAGAATCTCTCCCGTCCCCATTGATGATGTAAAGATCATCGCCAGAGGCTCAGCAATCTCCTCCCTCGCCTCTCACAGTAACCTGGGGTACATCTCAAATGGTTCTGGTGATTTATCCAACTTGATGCCATCCAAAAGCTCCAGCACATCGTATTTCTTAATATCTACATGCTCAAGCTTTTCAGTCTGCTGCAAGTCATCACTACTATCACCAACATCCTTTTCCATAGTGAATACTGAAGCAAAGAATTCATTAATTACCTCTGCTATTTCCTCCGGTTCCATACACACTTTTCCACTGTCACACTTGATAGGTCCTATTCTTTCATGTTTTATCTTCCTGCTCTTCACATACTTGTAGAATGCCTTGGGGTTTTCCTTAATCCTGCCCTCCAAGGCCTTCTCATGGCCCCTTCTGGCTCTCCTAATTTCCTTCTTAAGCTCCTTCCTGTTAGCCTTGTGATCTTCTAAATCTCTAACATTACCTAGCTCTCTGAACTTTTTGTAAGCTTTTCATTTCTTCTTGACTAGACTTTTTACAGCCTTTGTACACCACATTTTCTGTACCCTACCATAACTTCCCTGTCTCATTGGAACGTACCTATGCAGAACTCCACACAAATATCCCCTGAATATTTGCCACATTTCTTCCGTACTTTTCCCTGAGAACATCTGTTTCCAATTTAAGCCTCCAATTTCCTGCCTGATAACCTCATAATTCTCCTTACTCCAATTAAATGCTTTTCTCACTTGTCTGTTCCTATCTCTCTCCAATGCTATTGTAAAGGAGATAGAATTATGATCACTATCTCCAAAATTCAGAATTGGCTTGCCTGCAGAAGGCAGAGGGTCATGGTGGAAGGAGTACATTCAGATTGGAGGGTTGTGACTAGTGGTGTCCCACAAGGATCTGTTCTGGGACCTCTACTTTTTGTGATTTTTATTAACGACCTGGATGTAGGGGTAGAAGGGTGGGTTGGCAAGTTTGCAGACGACACAAAGGTTGGTGGTGTTGTAGATAGTGTAGAGGATTGTCAAAGATTGCAGAGAGAGATTGATAGGATGCAAAAGTGGGCTGAGAAGTGGCAGATGGAATTCAACCCGGAGAAGTGTGAGGTGGTACACTTTTGAAGGACAAACTCAAAGGCAGAGTATAAAGTAAATGGCAGGATACTTGGTAGTGTGGAGGAGCAGAGGAATCTGGGGGTACATGTCCACAGATCCCTGAAAGTTGCCTCAGAGGTAGATAGGGTAGTTAAGAAAGCTTATGGGGTGTTAGCTTTCATAAGTTGAAGGATAGAGTTTAAGAGACGCTATGTAATAATGCAGCTCTATAAAACTCTAGTTAGGCCACACTTGGAGTACTGTGTCCAGTTCTGGTCACCTCAGTATAGGAAGGATGTGGAAGCATTGGAAAGGGTACAGAGGAGATTTACCAGGATGCTGTCTGGTTTAGAGAGTATGGATTATGATCAGAGATTAAGGGAGCTTGGGCTTTACTCTTTGGAGAGAAGGAGGATGAGAGGAGACATGATAGAGGTGTACAAGATATTAAGAGGAATAGACAGAGTGGACAGCCAGTGCCTCTTCCCCAGGACACCACTGCTCAGTACAAGAGGACATGGCTTTAAGGTAAGGGGAGGGAAGTTCAAGGGGGATATTAGAGGAAGGTTTTTCACTCAGAGAGTGGTTGGTGCGTGGAATGCACTGCCTGAGTCAGTGGTGGAGGCAGATACACTAATGAAGTTTAAGAGACTATTAGACAGGTATATGGAGGAATTTTAAGGTGGGGGGTTATATGGGAGGCAGGGTTTGAGGGTCGGCACAACATTGTGGGCCAAAGGGCCTGTAATGTGCTGTAGTATTCTATGTTCTATGTAAAATGCTCTCCCACTGAGAGATCTGACAACTGACCAGGTTCATTTCCCAATACCAAATCAAGTACAGCCTCTCCTCTTGTAGGCTTATCTACATATTGTGTCAAGAAACTTTCTTGAACACACCTAACAAACTCCACCCCATCTATACCCCTTGCTTTATGGAGATGCCAATAGATATTTGGGAAATTAAAATCTCCCATCACAACAACTCTGTTATTATTACACCTTGGTCTAACACAGTGAAAGAGAGGGCACTGAGGAGTGCAGCAGAACAAAGAGATCTAGGAATGCAGGTCCATAATTCATTGAAAGTGACATCATTGGTAAAGAAAGCTTTTGGCACATAAAGTATTGAGTACAGGAATGTTATGTTAAAAGTGTATAAAATGGAGGTGAGGTCCAATTTGGAATATTGTGTGCAGTTTTAGTCACTACCTTCAGGAACGATGTAAATAAGATTGAAAGAGTGCAGAGAAATGACACAGGGATATTGTAGGACTTGAGAACCTGAGTAATTAGGAAGCTTGCACAGGTTAGGATTTTATTCTTTGTTCCCTAAAGTATAGAAGAATGAGGAGAGATTTGATAGTCATACAAAATTATGAGGGGCATAGATAGGGTAAATGCAAGCAGGCTTTTTCCACTGAGGTTGAGTGAGACTACAGCTAGAGGTCATGGGTCAAGGGTAAAAGGTGAAATGTTTAAGGGGGACATGAGGGGAATCTCCACTCAGAAGCTGGTGAGAGTGTGGAACAAGCTGCCAGCGGATGTGGTGGATGCGGATTTCATTTCAAAATGTAAGGTACATGGACGGGAAGGGGTATGGAGTGCTATGTCTAGGTGTACGTCGATGGGACTGGGTAGATTAATAGTTCAGTACAGATTAGATAGACTGAAGGTCCCGTTTCTGTGCTGCAGTGTTCTATGACTCTTGTGTTTGTTGTTTCCTGGATCATGATTAGAAGATGTTGTGTAAACACAAGAGCTTCTTCAGATGCTGGATTTTGCAATAGCTTTTAAACATTTTTCAGGCTGTTTTAAAAAATTTATTTGTTCACTTTTGTGAAATTTGCTGCCCTTGTCAGTGTATAGAATTGTCCACCTTTAGCCCCTGACCAAGGCACACTGTTGGGTCTGTTGTTACATATGGGCCAGCCTGGGTAACAGGCAGGTTTCCTTCTCCTGAAGGATATGAGGATTCTTACAGTGAACTGATGAACATTTCACTGAGAGTGACTTATCTTTTCCAAGTTCAGGTTCATTTGGTTATTTGGATTTTAATTCCTCAGTTCCCATGGTGTGATACGAACTCCTGTCCCTGTGTGATATTGTACAATGTGTCGGTATTATACCAGAAGGCAGGAGGTTAGTAGCCAGTGAAGTTATATCTTGTATTGCACTCACGTCATTGACCTGACTTCGGGAAATTTTTGTAGTGGGAGGCCCTGTGTAACTCACATCTAACTCAAATGTTTTGCAAGCTTGTAAAATTTTAGCTATTTAATTTTCAAAGATGTAATGAAGGCAAAGTAAAATTGGGGACCTGAATGCCATCACAGTGGGTTGAAATAAAGCTGGGCAGAAGCATTAAAGCATTGAAGTTTGGAGTATCTGTAGGATTGTACAACATAGAAACAGGCTCTTCAGTTGTTCATGTCCATCTACACTAGTCCAAATTGCCTACATTAGCTCTGTATCCTTCTGTGCCTGGCTACAGCACAAGAACAGGCCCTTCAGCCCATTGGGTTCATATCAGCTGTTGAGCACTTATTTGCCTACATGGATCCAGTTATATTCTCCCCACATCCCCATCATTTCACCCCAGGTTCTACCACTCACTTGTGAGAGGAAGGCAGAGCAGCTGGAGGGAAGCCATACAATCACAGGGGAATATACAGACTCTGCACCAGGGCTTGTGAGGCCACATCTCCACCAGCGTGCTGTTGGCTTAAAGCAGCACTGAGGATAGAAATAGAACTGATGTGTGTTTGCACTATTTTCTGCATTGCTGTTCAGTATGACCATTGATGCTCAAACGTGCTGCCTCATAGAACAGCTGATAGGGAATTGGACAAAACTTTAACCAAGCATGATTTTGGAATGAAGCTGTAAAAATGTGAGCAAAGTGGGAACAAGCCCTTCTCAGTATGTCAGACTGCCTCTGAAAATTCAGCACCCTCCTTTACACCAACCTTCTTGCTTTCTTTATCAGCTAATCTTTCAGAATAGTTACTAACTGTCTGTTCTGTTAAACAGGTAAAGGTGGGCGTGGACTCATCAGACCGAAAACGTGCCATCAGTTCTGTGTGTGGCTATATTGTTTACCAGTGTAGCCGGCCTGCACCATTTCATTCCCGAGACCTACACTCCATGATTGTGGCAGCCTTTCAGTGTCTCTGTGTCTGGCTCACAGAGCATTCGGACATGCTAAATGAAAAGGTACTTTTGACATCTGGTAGTTTGAATGACTCATAACATTTTGTGTAATTCTACTCTGTCACATTTTGTCTGTTTCTTTCCACCCACCATCATCATCTCCTGTTGGGGATTGTAAGTAAGAATTAGGAGAGTGGAGAAGCATAGAACTTCCCAGATTAGTTCAGAAATGAGAAATCGGTCTTCATCCCTCTATTCATTAATACACGCAAATTAGAGAATGTAAGAAAATAGGAACAAGGTTAGGCCTCAGGCTTGATCTGTGATCAGTTCATTCTCAGGTGATCTGCTCCAGGCCTCAATTTGTTGATCCTTCAAAATTGTATCAGTTCTTCTTTAAATTTCCCCAATAAAGATAAGCTTAATTGCCACATGTACATTAAAGCATGCAGTGAAATGTGTCTTTGAGTCAAATCAAATCAGCAAGAATTGTGTTGAGGGCAGCCTGCAAGTGTCACCACCCTTCTACCGCCAACGAAACATACCCACAGCTTACTAACCCTAACCTGTACATCTTTGAAATATGGCAGGAAACTGGAGCACCCGCAGAAAACCCATGAGGTGAAACTCCTTACAGACAGCGATAAGGAATGATGTGGCCTTCAACTATCCTGACTCTCAGAATTCAAGAGGTTCCTCACCCTTTGCACCCCACTTCTAGACAACCATCCCTTGTAGCTATATCCCCTCGCTCTCCACATCGCCCCACTGTATGTGTCAGTGAGATCGGCCTCATTCTTTAAAGCCACCTGAACTAGACTCGAAATATCAAATCATTTTAATGCACAAGGGGAATTTTTTTCTGAATTGGTTTTGGAACTTCCTTCCCCAAAAGGCGATGGAAGCAGAATCATTGAATGTGTTTAAGGCGAAGATGATTAGACTCCTGATAAGCAAATGGCTGAAAGGTTTCAATGAATGAATGGGAATGGGGAATTATGATTGCAGATTACACGTAATATTAAATGGCAGAGTACATCTTCTGATTTGAAGAAGGTTACCAAAATCCATCCCTCAGCATTATTCGTTTGAAAGATTAACTTGACCTTGGCTTGTGGCTGTTACTTCAAGGATCAATTTTATTTGCCATATACATTTACATGTGTTAGAAATTTGCTGTGCTGTGTTATGGTGTGTTGTGCAATTTAAAAAAAAGACATTTAACAATTATAAAGAATGTTGTAAAAATAAAGTGAGAAGTATGGATATAGAATAATATGTGCATAAATACATAAACACCATGTATTTACAATGTAAACAGCTTTATAAAAGATAGTTTCAAGTGTTTACAGTGCAGTGATTGAGGTAATAGCGGCAGGTGGGTAGGGGTTAACTAGAGTGGTTGATCAGATTAACTTTTAAGATGGCGCGTGAAGTTTTTGTTTTAATAGTCTAATTTTCTATCTGCTTTATCAGGACTGCCTGATTGAGGTGCTGGAGATTGTGGAGCTGGGTATCTCAGGAAGCAAGTCAAAGACTAGTGATCAGGAGGTGCGATACAAGGGAGATAAGGAGCTGAACCCTGCTTCAATGCGGGTGAAGGATGCTGCTGAAGCTACACTAACTTGGTAAGAGGAGTATCTAACAGTGAAAGACAGATTTCCTTGGATTGATTCCCCAATTCCACTACAGCTTTAACTCGCTTTGAAGGCAAAAACCCAAATAGTTCAGTTTTATTCCTGGCATACAAAACAGATTCTGTTATATTCAGACAGAAATGTGTACTTGCTCTGTATTACACATAACTGGTGGTGCTTACCTCTGTTCCATTGTGCAGTAGTGCTGAGCCACGAACCCAGAGACAGTAAAAATAGAAACTGACATAAAATTCCAACTGGTGCACAGATTTCCCTTCCTAAAGTCTGCAGAAGGACTTGGCAGATTGGGAGAATGGGCAAAGATGTGGGATTTGGAATACAGTGTAGAGAAGTGTATGATCATGCACTTTGGTAGTAAGAATAAAGACGTAGACTATTTTTTTTAAACAGGGAAAATATTTAAAATTCAGAGTTGCAAAGGGATTTGGGAGCCCTTGTGTTGGATTCCTTAAAGATGAACTTGCAGATAGAGTGGATGGGTGAGGAAGGCAAGTGCATTGCCAGCAGTCATTTCAAGAGGGCTAGAATATAAAAGCAAGGTTGTAATGCTGAGGCTTTATCAACTATTGGTCAGACCACATTTGTAATTTTATGAGCAGTTTTAGGCTTAATATCTAAGACAATGTGATGGGATTATAGCAGGTCCAGAGGAGGTTCACGAGAATTATCCCAGGAATGAAAGGGTTAATGTACAAGTGGTACACACAAAATGCTGAGTTCCTCTAGCATTTTGTGTGTGTGTTGCTTGGATTTCCAGCATCTGCAGATTTTCTCTCGTTAATGTGTGAGTAGTGTTTGATGGCTTTGGGCTAGTGTTTAAGTGGGGGATTTCATTGAAACTTATTGAATATTGAAAGCTTAAAGTGGATGTGGAGAGAACATCTCCAATAGTGGGATAGTTTAGGACCAGAAGGCGCTGCCTCAGGATAGAATGATGTCCCTTTGGAACAGAGGGTGGTGAATCTATGGAATTCATTGCTGCAGGCGGCTGTGGAGGCCAAGTCATTGAGTATATTTAAGGTGGAGGTTAATAGTGCTTGATCATTAAATGTGTCATAGGTTATGGGAAGAAAGCAGGAAAACAGGGTTGAGAGGGAAAATAAATCAACCATAATAGAATGGTAGAGCAGACTTAATGGGCCATTCTTCATTCTTCTCCTATGTTTTATGGCTGTATGATGTAGAACTGTATTGGCATGAAATTCACTTTGTATATGGTGTCCTTTTCTAATATGCATAAAACAGCTGTAACATTCCCTTCTTTCCCAGTATAATGCAGATACTTGGAGCATTCCCCTCTCCCAGTGGGCCTGCCTCACCGTGCAGTCTTCTGAATGAAGAGACACTAATTAAATACTCCAGGTTGACCTCAACCAGCAAGAACCACTTTAGATACTTTGTCTTGGATAACAGCATCATCTTAGCAATGCTAGAACAGCCCCTGGGCAATGATCAGAGTAAGTCTTAAGTCTCTGTCAGGTTAAGTACATCGTCATTTTTATGTATGTAGATTTTGAGCTCATGGTGGAAAAGGAAGATCAGTTTCATTAAAGGTGATCAAGAAAGACAAACTTTAAAGGCCTGTCCTACTTCTCTTTGCATTCCAGCTTTGTGGTAGACCTTTCTGAACAGGCAAATGGGTGACTTTAATCATATGATATAAAGTGGAAAATCTAGGCACCCTAGGATTTTGGTGGTTTTAAAAATATCTTTCAACTCCCTTCTTAACTTCCTCTGTAATAAGAACAACCCCAGCTTCATCATTGTATTCCATACAAAGCCCCCCTGAAGTCTGGAATCTTTTCTGCTCTATCTCTAAATGGCCTTATATCTATCCTGATGTTTGTTGCTAGAGCTGTGTACAGCTTTCCATTCATAGTCAAAACCTTGTTTTCTGACCTCCTAGTTCTTGTACTCCATGACTCTGCTTGTAAAAGATGGCATCCCATTTCTTTTCTCAACCTGTTCTGCCTTTTCAACCATTTACACACATGTCACTATTCCTGTATCTATTTGAGAATGTTGTCTCTTCCTTATTTTTCCTGACAACATCTAACGTTTTTCATTTTCCTGTGTAAAATTACACAGACGTTACTGAGCTGAGTCCTGTTGTTCAGTCATTTTCTTCATCTTATTTTTAAATTAATAAATGATATTTCAAGAATCACAAGATTCTAGAATGGTTCCAGAAGACTGAAAATTTGCTCTCTTCAAGAAGGGAGAGAGACAGAAGAAAGAAAATTATTGACCAGTTAGTCTGACCTCAGTGGTTGGGAAGATTTTGGAGTTAGTTTCAAGGTACTTGGAGCCACATGATAAAATAAGCTGTAGTCAGCATGATTTCCTTGAGGGAAAATCTTGCATGAGGTATCTGTTAGAATTCTTTGAAGAAATAACGAGCAGGATAGACAAAGGGGAAATAGATTGATATTGTTTACTTGGATTTTCAGAAGACTCTTGACATGGTGCCACATGTGAGGCTGCTTAACAAGCTACGAGTCCATGGTATTACAGGAGAGATTCCAGCATGGATAAAGCAGTGGCAGAGTAAGGAGACAAAGAGTGGGAATAAAGGGAGCCTTTGATGGTTGGCTGCCAGTGGTTAGTGGTGTCCCAGTGATTGTTTAAAAAAAATCTATTGATCATTCTAAACTTAAGTCGTATTTCAATATTCAGTGGTGAATCTATGGAATTCATTGCCATGGACAGCTGTGGAGGCCAAGTCATTGGGTATATTTAAAGAGGAGATTGAAAGGTCCTTAATTTGTCAAAGCATCAAAGGTTACAAGGAAAAGGCAGGCGAATGTGGTTGAGAGGGAAAATGGATCAACCATGATGGAATGATAGAGCAGACTTGATAGGTTGAATGGCCTAATTTTACTCCTGTGGCTTATGGTCTTACTCTGCCTTGTGTTTCGTCTGCTCTTCCAATAGACCCTTGCCCATCCGTTACCATGCTGCTCCGGGGAATGTCTGGAAGGCATGCGTGGACCATGCAGCTCCATCACCAGCCAAGAGGATCTCGAGCAAACCAAAAGGTTTGAATTCAATGCCCCAGTGCTATATTACCCAAAGTAACAGCACTATATTCTTCACCTTAAAGTAGTAAACCTGCATTAGTTTTATATATGGAAACTTATAACTCCACTTATGGTTGAATGACCTCCAAGCAGAAAGGAGCAATAAGGCAACAGTGTGCGTGCTGGTAGTGCAGGTAGCTAACAAAACCAAGAAGACTTTCCATTGAGCAAGTATTGGCAGGTGTATTTTTCACCTACAGGTGTACCTGTAATTTCACATGTGATAGAAATGTGGTGCAGTACTCAGAATAGTTTGGAGATGAGACTTTGAAATGTAAGCAGCCCTGGTTTAACATATTCATCAGAGGTAATTTAGTTTGATGCATGAGCTGAATTCTGGACACTCAAAACAGCAATGTGTTGCATCAAGGAGCCTAATTAACTTAAAGGCAGTGAATTCTTCACTGACTGGAATCACTTCTGTCACTAGTGAAGAGATGGCTGATGTTGTTGAAGACCATCTCAGTCTCAGGATATTGTGGATTCAGTTTCATTTGTATTCCTTTAGATCGTGAAGCCATCTATCCCAATAAGCAACAAGACCCAGGCAATGTTCATAGATAGGTTAGTAAGTAGTAAGTAACTTTCATACCACACATGTGCCAAGGGTGACCATCTCTGATAAGAGAGAACTCCTTGAACTTAATGACATTGCCATCTCTCTTATTTTCCAACCATCAACATTTCAGGGATCACCGATAAACAAAAACTTAAATGACTTCTGCATAAATATTGTGTTTGTCACAGCAGGTCAGGGTCTGGGTGAGGTGTTAGGAGTGACCCATCTCTCCTGTTTCCAGCGTCAATAAAGCAGGAGTCAGCAGTGATTTGATGTTGCCCTGGATGTGCTGGACAGACCCCCATCACCCTGTGCATTCACATTTATCTTTAGTCTGGGAGTTCAGTGTGTATGACTGCAAGGTACACTGCACCAGCTACAGAACAACATGGCTGCGAGAACAAGACAGACACTGGGTAATCTGCAGCAAATGACTCACCTCCTGACGTATTTTAACCCTCCAAGATAAGTCAGGAGTGTGATAGAAAACTCACCAGTTATATGGATAAGTACAAATAAAACAGCACTGTATCAGCTCAGGCTGATCCAGGGCAAAGATTCAAAGGTTCATTTCATTTTATTCTCAAAGTATGCATGTGCGATACAATTCTGATATTTGTCTACACCAGGTAGCTATTAAATACAGAGAGACCATGGATGTTGATGAAAAAAAAGGTATCAATACACGAAAAAGAAAACAAAACTCCCCCCCCCCCCACACACAGCAAAAAATAGCCATGGTAACAATCACCAACCCACTACACATAACAATCCCTGATTCACTCATAGAAAAGAACAGCAGCAGTAGTACTGAACACCCACACCACGCCACTATCACATCACACACATCAGCCACAAGGTGGGAAGTATCTCTTCATTGGCATACAAGGAGAGCAGGCATGCAAACTCAGCCCTTCCAGAAAAAGTGACCACCAATCCAGCTGCTGACCCTCTCCACATTCACCTCAATGCCTTAATCTTCCTCGCCACTTTGAGATGGAGTTGTTCATGACCCCACGGCTCTTCTGGTCTTTTCTGCAAGTCAGCTTTTGTTCTCAGACCTCATCAGCTCCCCACATCTCTGATCTCCACGAGGCATATCACTGGATCATTCTCCGCAGCTCCAACAGTTTCCATAATACAAACAAAACAAAAAGAATAAGTGAAAGGTGTAGAAAACAACAAGCCTTCTTGTTATCCAAACACTGCTCTAAACATTCAATGTGGCAAAAATGTGTGACAACTGTATCACTCACTACAGTTATCTGTCAGGCAGTTCTATCAATGCCTCCGAAACCACCAGCAAGTCCTTTACCATTAACAACCATATGTCAACATGCTTTTCTCCAAGTCACGGAGCAGCCTGACTCAGAAGTCTATCACAGGTCCTTCATTGTCACTGGGTCTAAATGCTGAAGCTTCCTACGCTGTGATGCTGCAGATGACCTTTACTGAGTGTGTGCATGGGTGAGAGGGAGGAGCGGGCTTGTTTTGCTGCTGTTTTGTTGCTTGTTGTGTTCTGTGTTGTTCTGCTGAGCATTGTGGCCATGCTATGTTGGCACTGAATTGTGTGGCTGCACTTGCAGGCTACCCCCAGCACTTCCTTAGGTCATGTTGGTTGTTAATGACGCATTTCACAGTATGTTTCAATGTACTTGTGATAGTTACATCTGAATCTGTGGAACCACAGCCACCTTCTCACGGTCAGTCAGAGATGACAGTAAACACCAAACTTGATGGCAGTGCTTTGCCTCCCAAAAAAAAGAAGAAATCTAAAATAACCCCTAAAGGAATTTAAGATTCATAGAATCATACAACAGGAAAGAGGCCCTATTGAATAAATAGATACTAACCAAGATGCCCATCTAGCCTAGTCCCAATTGCCTGCATTTGGCCCATATCTCTCTATCTCAGGTTTTCAACCTTTTTATTCCATGGAACAATACCATTAAGCAAGGGGTCCATGGACCCCAGGTTGGGAACTCCTGCTCTATTACTCTTTCCTGTCCACTTACCTGTCAAAATGTCCCTCCTAGCACTTCATAAACCCATGATTCTGCGCCGTCCCAGAAGCCTGGAAGATTGCAAATGTCACTCCAATCTTTAAGGAGGGAGGATGGCAAAAGAAAGGAAATTATAGGCCAGTTAACATAATCTCAGTGGTTGGGAAAGTGTTGGAGTCTATTCTTAAGGATGAGGTTTTGAGGAAATTGGAGACTAATGATAAAATAAGTCAAAGTCATCATGGTTTCTGAAAGGAAGATCTTGCCTGACAAATCTGTTAAGAGTTCTTTGAGGAAGTAACAGGCAGGGTGGACAAAACAGAAGCAGTGAATATCAGTTACTTGGATTTTCAGAAGGCGTTTGATAAGGCGCCACATATGAGGCTGCTTAACAAGATAAAATCCTATGGAGTTACACGAAATAAAAAGGGCCTTTTCTGGTTGATTGCCAGTAACTAGTAGTGTTCCTCAGGGGTCAGTATTGGGACCGCTATCTTTCACGTTGTTTGTCAGTGATTTAGATAATGGAATTGTTGCTTTGTGGCTAAGTTTGCAGATGATGCCAAGATAGGTGGAGGGGTATAGAGTGCTGAGGAGGCAATGCAATTGCAGCAGGACTTAGACAGATAGGAATGTAGCCCCCTGGCTAGCCTCAGGCTCGCTCAGTTCGCTTCCGTCTAGGAGGAGCAGCCTTCGGCCCCACCAAACTGGATCATCAGCTTGTGTGGATGCTGTGTGATGTCTCCACCCCGCCAAATAACAGACAGTACACCATATGCAATTAAATGATTACACTTTAAAGATCTTACTAGAACTAAGTGACTAATAAAGATACAGTATATATGAAGGAAAAGAAAATAAAGAAACGGCATCAAAACTTATCAAAGTCCAAACCAGTTCGTGCACAACCGTTGGAGCTCGATTAACAAAGTCTTCTGGCCACCATTCGATCCCCTCAGACCTCCTCGTCTCGTAGCTCAGGACCACCCGAAGTGATCAACCAAGCACCCCCGGCACGTCTGTCTTTGTCTCCTCTCCTCGCCGAACCTCCTGGCCTCGGGCCCCTGCTCGAGGTCCGTTCCGTCGCCCAGCTTACAGCATCGCGTCCTCCCGCTCTCACCCCCTCGTGCCGACTCCCCAAAAGCCCGCCAACACTAGCTTACAGACCCAGAAGAGAGAATAACATTAATCCCAATTGGTTAACAAATGAATATAATTTTAAATTTTTAAATTTTAACCCAAACAAACTGCGAGAGAAAGCACTTATCATAACAAAGAAGTATTCCTACTTTTAACAAAACAAAGAGGCCATTTTGATTAACATACGCAGTAACAAAGAAAAAGAAAAAAACGACCCTTACAGGAAAAATGGGCAAAAAAGTGGCAGATGGAATGCAGTGTTGGGAAATGTATGTTAATGCATTTTGGTAAAAGAAACAATAGTGCGGAGAAGGTTCAAACATCAGAGGTGCAGAGGGACTTGGGAGTCCTCGTGCAAGACTCCCAGAAGGTTTATTTATAGATTGAGTCTGTGGTAAAGGAGGCAAATGTAAATTTGTCATTTATTTCAAGGGGAATAGAATATAAAAGCAAAAAGATAATTGTGAGCCTTTATAAGACACTAGTAAGGCCGCGTTTGGAATATTGTCAACAGTTTTGGGCCCCATGTCTCAGAAGGGGTATGTTGTCATTGGAGAGAATCCGGAGGAGGTTCACAAGGATGATTCCGGGAATGAATGAGTTAACATATGAGGAGTGTTTGGCAGCTTTGGGCCTGTACTCTCTGGAATTTTGAAGAATTTGGTGTGGGGGGGGGGGTCCTCATTGAAATCCACTGAACGTTGAAAGGACTAGATGGGGTGGATGTGGAGAGGATGTTCCCTATGGTAGAGGTATCCAGAACTAGAGGACACGGCCTCAAAATCGAGGAGCGACCATTTAGAACAGGTAAAGGTAAATTGTTTTAGCTAGAGTAATAAATCTGTGGAGTGTCCTGTCACAGACTGCGGTGGAGGCCAAGTCTGTGGGTGTATTTAAGGCAGAAGTTGATCGTTCCCTGATCAGTCGGGTTATCAAAGGATGTTGCGAGGAAGCAGGTGTATGGGGTTGAGTGGGATCTGGGATTAGCAATGATGGAATAGCAGAGCAGACTCAATGGGAAGAATGGCCTTATTCTGCTTCTGTGTCTTATGGACGAGGACAAGGATGGATGGTGTATAAGAATGCCACTGCCTGCAGATTCCCCTCTGGGCAATGCACCATCCTAACCTCAATATATATCACCATTCCTTCATCACTAGTTAGAATCACAGAAATACTCACCAAAAGCACTCTGCAAGGACTGCTGTACAAAGGCACCTCAAGATCGGTGTTAGCTCCTGATCTTTGCAGAGCACTCACTTAACAAAGGAAGAAGATTCAAACCCAGTCACCCTTGATCTTCATTGCTGTCTTTTCTTCCGTTTCCTCCTGGAAAATTGCCTCCCTGTGGCATAGCATGGCATGCTACAGTAACCCCTTGTGCAAAGAATATCTTTAATTATTCCCAAAGCAGTTAGAATATACTTAAATTTTAGTTTCTAGTATTGTAGACAAGGTGGAACTCAGCCAATTGGTCTAGGTTTAATTTGAGTCTTTGCTGAGTTAGCAGTTCTCATTTATAATTGACCACATCCTTCCTTGCAGAGAGGGCTAATCACATTGGTGTGCTTTTCCTGGTAATTAGCTAGTATTCACTGCTGGAAATGGTGGAAATTGAAAACCACACATCCTAATAGCATTCCGACATTTTTTAATGGAGGTACATCCCAGCAGGATTCAGGAGCGACCATGTGGAAGAATGGTTTGATATGTGGAGGGAAATGTGGATGAAAAAGGTGATTGTAATATAATATCTAATATTATCTACAGGCATTTGTTCCAGAACCTCATCCCACTCCAAAAGATAACGTAGGGATCAAGTACAATGTCAAACATCGACCTTTCCCTGAGGAAGTAGACAAAATTCCATTTGTCAAAGCTGATCTTAGCATTCCAGATCTCCATGAGATTGTTACTGATCAGGTAAGTGTGTGAACTGATGCAGCAAATATGTGCAGGGCATGGCTGTTAAACAACTCCTAAACAGGGTCACACAACAGGTGAATAACAATTGATTACAACTGCAGATTGTGGAAATATTCAGGTCGTGAGGAACTGTCAGTGGGGAATGAAACAGAATTAATGTTTCAAACTTTGAGCATTTTGTTCTGATTTCAAATGAATGTTGGATCATTGCATTAGCATTCTGATAAGTTCATCCCTCAAGACTGACTATTGTCAAAGAGAGACAGGTATCTTCAGAATCAGGTTTATTGTCTCTAACTTGTGTGTTGTGAAACTTGCTGTTTGGTGGCAGCAGTACAGTGCAAAGAAATAAAATTATTTTAGATTACAAAAATAAATAATGCAAAGAAAAGGAATCATGATGTAGTGGTTATGGGTTTCATAGATTTCACAAATTTAATGGTAGAGAGGAAGAAGCTGTTCCTGAATCATTGAGTGTGTGTCTCAGGCTTTTGTACCTCCTCCCTGATGGTAATAATAAGAAGGAAGAGGACACATTCCAGATGTTAAGGCTCCTTTAGTGATGAACGCTACCTTCTTGAGGCTCATGAAAATGTCCTCGATGGTGGGAAGAGTTGTGCTTGTGATGGAACTGTCTGAACAGCCTCTTGTTATCCTCCACATATAGTCTACACACAAAATGTTGACCTGAATTCCAGAGGCAGTCATGTTGCTTTGTTTAAAATCTTAAAAGTACTTTCAAGTTTAAAAGGAATGGCTGCAAAAAGTTCTTCCTTGTTTTGCCCCTGGACAGTTTGTACTTGCATCATAGCACCTCTGTTGTTAGGCAAACTGTTCTCTTTTTGTTAAATCATGCTGTTACATAAAAATTTACCTTTCTCCAAAAAAACGAAGAGGATTTCTTATTGTTTTGAAGAGTTTAAAACAAAAAAAGGAAATGTGTATTTTTGTCACTTCATGAGCAGATCCCACTACCTCAGCGAATACTGTACTCACCCCAGTGGTACAGTGCTGCCACCGTTTGTCAACAACTAGTACTACATTGCAGAATGCTTGCCGTTTGGCTGCCCCTAGTTAAAATTCAAGTTTCATTGCTATTCAACCATACATGAATCCCCATGAATATACCAAACAAAACAGTGTTACTCTGGGGGAAAAGGCTCAAAGCACAGTACCAACAGTCACACACAGTACAAGCCACATACAACATATCAGTAAAATACACAAAAAAAATATCATCTCAGACTTTGACTCCCAGTCTGTAGTTGAACACGATACAGCTTGTCTTCTGCTGAGCAAGCACTGTGGGGCGGGGGTAGGGGGGTGAAACAACACCTGCTCCAGCTTGGATATCACACCACACTGCCTCCACTGGAGCACATTGACGCCAACTCCTCTCTACTGGGCAGCTGTAGACAACCGACACCTCATCCTCGCTACGACCAAGGCCACACAGCTCCCATGTCATCTGCCCCTGCCATCCATCAATAGATCAGTGAATCAGACTTACAGAATTTCTCATTAACTATGTCCAAGGGTCTTGCTGTCACAAGAAAAGCGACCACAATGATCACTTGCTGTTGGACTGCACCCCGACTGCTCAGACGTAGGCAGCAGCATGATCTGCACTAAGTCCAGCTCCCTCAGTTTCTTCACCAACAAGCAATTCACAAGTGGGGTGGAACTGCAGTGCTTTTAAGTTCTTAATGTCCCGTAGGGTCTTGTGATTGTTTTAAAAAAAAGTATCTTTAAAAAAAGACAATAACACCTTTGGTTGACCTGTAAAAGCCACTGCAATGGTGGTACGTGCTCTCGAACTTTTGTATTCTCTGCCCAACTGAAAGGGTGAGAAAAGAGAGTAACTGAAGTGGGAAGGGACTGGGCTGCGTTCACAATTGAATGCAATTTCTTGAAGTCTTGGGCAGAGCAGTTGCCATAGCAAGCTGTAATGCACCCAGATAGGATGCTTTTATGGTGCATCTATTAACGTTGGCAAGAGACATCTTGAATTTCCTTGGCATCTTGTGAACTACGGACATTGGTTTGCTTTCTTGGCCATAGTGTCTACATGGCTGGACGAGGACAAATTTTTATATCTAGGAGCTAGAAGCTCTCAACCATCCCCCATGTGATCATACTTCCAGAACAGTTTGTCATTCAAGGCCTTGCTATAGTCCATGTGCAACATCAGTCCTCTTGGTCACCTCTGTCAAATAAACACAATTAAATTCATGAGACATGATTTCCTACACCCAAAGAATTATTGAGTATCCTTAACATTGTCAGTGCCAACCGCCCTCATGGAGTTGCCCTAACAAGGGTTCCCAGCCTTTTTTATGAATGGACCAATAATATTAAGCAGGGAGTTGATGGGCCCAGGTTGGGAGCCCCTGATCCCCAACTTAGTCAGCGCTGACCATCCCCAGCCGAGTCAGTGCTGACCATCCCCAACCAAGTCAGGGAACAAGTTCTTCCTACCTGCCATCACATTTCTGAATGGACCATGAATTTATTAACTCTACCTCGCTATTTTGTTCTTTTTGCACTATTTATCTTTCTATATTTCTTATTATTACTCATAGTAATTTTTATGTATTTCACTCTACTGCTGCCACAAAACAAGCTTCATAATATCTGTCAGTAATAATAACAGGATTCTGATTCTAATCAAAAGAGAAGTCCTTGTAATCAGCAGAAAGAATATCATTGAATTTCAGTGAAACATATTTAGCAAAAGTTAGTGAAAGTACAATTAAATATTTTAATGTTTTGTTTAAGCTTTGGGTTTTTGATGCAGTTGGTTAATGACTAACAAATTCAAGGTGAAGGTACTATGTATACAGCTTTCATACTTGGAGCTCTGATCCTGTGTTTTGATTTCTGAAGTTTCTTAAATGATGAAATGTGAAAATTACTCCCAGTATTGCTTATTAGGAACCAATCATTTGTTTGGAAACTGACATTCATAGAACTCAGTGACGTTCTGTAGTAATGTCAGAGATCCTCGTGTGTCTTTCAGGACCTTGTACATTGTGCACCGGTTAAATACTTATGTAGGTACTGATGTAAAGTGGGAATATCTTTTGACTCTGTACAATACTGAATTCTATTTAACATTTTCCAGATGGAAGTTCAACATGAGAAACTGAAGAAGTTGATGGAAAATCAAATTATTTATGAAAATGCATTGGAAAAAGTCAGTGAGGAGAAACTGTCCAAAACTACGTTCCCTGATCCAGACACTGAATGCACCCCCCCTCCACCAGCCCAGGAGTTCCAGACTGCTCGCCTTCTGCTCTCCCACTTTGGGTTCCTTTCTCTGGAAGCACTGAAGGTATGATGGATTATCCCTGAGATCACTCGGGCTTTTTCCGTAAATGATTGCTTCATACTTGCAATTTCTTTGTCTGACTGCACATTGGATGGCTTCCTGTGCTGGAGTGAGTGGCAAAATCTGATTCCATTTCTCGCAATTATGCTTTAGCTATGGATCATTGTTCCTCAGATTGTGTCAAGCCAAAATCATGTTCTTGAGAAAATTAGGTTGCCACTACAGATTTTTATGCAGAGATAATCTTTTTGTTCAATAACTTGAAGAAATAAAAACAAGTGCAGATCATTTAGCCCTTTGAATTGGGTCTGTCATTAATGGGTTTCAAAAGGTACAATTAATGTCAGAGAAATGTATACAATATACATCCTGAAATTCTTTTTCTTTGCAAGCATCCACAAAAACAGGGAGTGCCTCAAAGAATGAATGACAGTTAAACGTTAGAACCCCAAAGCTCCTCCCAGCTCCCCCCCACACACAAGCAGCAGCAAGGCAACGACCCACCCCCACCAACAAAAATAGTATCAATGCCCCCCACCGACCACTCAAGTGTGCAGCACAGCGTCAATAAAGACACAAACTTGAAGTACCCCAAAGACTACTCGTTCACTCAGTAATTTGACATACCACAGGCTCGCTCTCTCTCCCTAACAAGGGAAAAAGTGGTGTCCCCATTTCACAGCGAGAGGGGAGACATCACAAGCAACTTGCTGATTTATGGTGTTAAAAGTCTGTTGCGTTGCTTTTACGGAGCTCTTTGCCCAAAGAACTCGGATCTCTGGGCACACAGCCTGCAGCCAGCTTGCTGCTTACAATCTTCCATCTCCCACAACTTATCAGGCGATGGCACCAGCCCTGAATTCACCCGTCTCCAGAGCCACGAAAATCTGGCACCCTGAAAGCGCACTAGTCTTCCAAGCCGCGTCCTTGGCATATCGAAAAGCAGCCAATCGTGAGGCTCTGAGAGCGGGTCCCATTTCCACAAAGAACCGAAGTCAGCGTGTAACTCCAGGTCAGGGTCTTCAAGAGAACCTGAAAAGGAAAAAAAAGATATCAAAGATAGAAATAGAGCTGGTTCCATAGATGCAAGCAAAGGATTCGCTGTTTAGCACCATCATCACATCACGTAAACTAACTTTCCTCAATTTCAACTTCCTGTTCTTTCCCAATAATCTTTAATTCCCCTATTGATTAAAAGATCGGAATATTTTCACAGACTTGGCCTCAGCAGCATTCTGGAAGAAAGAATTTCCAAGATGCATATTCGTACCTTCTTAAATAATTATCCCCATTTTCTGAAACCCTAACCCGCAATCTTGAATTTACCCTAGAGGAGAATTATTCTCCCACCATTTACCCTATCAAGCCCCCAAAGAATTTTTAGTTTCATTCCCCTGAATGGCAGTGTTGTAGCTGGTAGAGCTACAGTCCCACAGCATCAGTGACCTGGTTCGTCCCCTGCCTCAGGTTCTGTCTGTGTGAATTGGGTACCAATTGCATAAGTTTCCTCCTCCATTCCAAAAAACATTCCCTTTTATTCAAGAATGTAACCAGCAATAATCCTGGAAACTATAACCCAGTGAGTTTTACATCAGTGGTAAGGAAGTTACTGGACAGAGTTCTTAGGGCTCGGATTTCTGAGCATTTGGAAACCATGGCCTCTTTAGGGAGAGCCAACGTGGCTTTGTGTGGGGCAAGTAGAATTTTACTAATCTGAGTTTTTTGGTGAGGTGACAAGGGTGATGAGAACATAGAAAACCTACAGCACAATACAGGCCCTTTGGCCCACAGAGTTGTGCCGAACATGTCCCTCCCTATCTTAGAAATTACTCTTACTCATAGCCCTCTATTTTTCTAAGCTCCGTGTACCTATCCAAAAGTCTCTTAAAAGACCCTATCATATCCGCCTCCACCACCTTTGCCGGCAGCTCATTCCATGCACTCACCACTCTCTGCGTTAAAAAAAAACAAAAAACAAAAAAAAAAAAAACAACTTAACCCTGACATCTCCTCTGTACCGACTCCCCAGCACCTTAAACCTGTGTCCTCTTGTGCCAACCATTTCAGCCCTGGAGAAAAGTCTCTGACTATCCACACGATCAATGCCTCTCATCATCTTTATACGTCTGTCAGGTCACCTCTCATCCTCCGTCACTCCAAGGAGAAAAGGCCGAGTTCACTCAACCTACTCTCATGAGGCATGCTCCCCAATCCAGGCAACATCCTTGTAAATCTCCTCTGCATCCTTTCTATGGCTTCCACATTCTTCCTGCAGTGAGGCGACCAGAACTGAACACAGTACTCCAAGTGGGGTCTGACCACGGTCTGATACAGCTGCAACATTACCTCTTGGCTCTTAAACACAATCCCACGATTGATGAAGGCCAATGCACCGTATGCCTTCTTAACCTTAGAGTCAACCTGTGCAGTAGCTTTGAGTGTCCTTTGGACACGGTAGAGCTGTGGATTTAGTCTACATGGATTTTTCCTAAGGCTTTTGGGAAGCTCATCCATAAGATTAATGAATTGGCCATTTGTGTTCAGAACTTACTTGTCCATAGATGTCAGAGGGTAGTGATTGAAGGGACGTTATTCTAGCTGGAGTGACTGTAATTAGTGATCCGTCAGGTTCTGTACTGGGACCTCTGCTGTCTGTGATGCATATAATGACTTCAATGAAAATGTACAACACTGTGCAAAAGTCTTAAAGAATGGGAGGGGGGGCAGGGAGAAGGAAATCATGGTTGGGGAAGAGAGAGGAATGAGCAGGAAGCACCTGGCAAACATTCTGTAATGATCACCCATTCCACACCCTGCCCCTGGCACTCCTCCTCTGTCCCTGTGCCACACATCTCTCACAGCGCTCCACCCTCACCATTCCCTATATCCTTTGCTCCCACCACATTTACAGACTCACTCTCAGTTCCACTTTGACAAATACAGTACTGTGCAGAAGTGTGCCCTAGCTATATATATATATATATATATATATATATATATGTGTGTGTTTAATACTTGGTTAGTAAGTTTGCAGATAATACAAAGATTGGCAGTGTTATGGATAGTGTAGAAGGCTGGCAAAGAGTACAACAGGATGTAAATCAGTTGTAGATATGGGCCGAGAAATGGCAGAGGGAGTTTAACCAGGCCAGATGTGAAGTACGGTGCAGTTTGAAAGGTAATGTAAAGAGACAGCACACTGTTGATGAGCAGGGAGATGTTGGGGTCCAAGTTCATAGCTCCCCAAAAGTGGCTACACAGATTGATAGGGTGGTTAAGAAGGCATATGGCTTGGAAAGTTATGTTTATAAAACTCCATATAGACCACATCTAGTCGTCCCATTACAGGAAGGATGTCAAGGCTTTGGAGATGGTACAGAAGAGGTTTACCAGGATGCTGCCTGGATTAGAGGGCATGTGCTGGCAAAAGGTTGGACAAACTTAGATTGTTTTCTCTGGAGTGGTGGAGGCTGAGGGGAGATCTGATAGAGGTTTATAAAATTATGGGATGCACAGATAGAATGGGCAGACAGTAATTTTTGCCCAGAGTTGAAATAGAACAGGTATTTAAGCTGAGAGGGGATAATTTCAAATGTAATGTGTAAATAAAAAACTTGCCCCTCACAGAGAGTGGTAGCACCAGAAACACACTGCCTGGGGTGGTAGTAGAGCCAGAATCATTGGGGACACTTAAGAGATGTTTAGATAGGCACATGGATATGAAGAAAATAGAAGGATATAGACATTGTGTGGGCAGAAGCGATTAGCTTAGTTAGCCATTTAAATACTAATTTAATTGGTTCAGCACAACATTGAGAGCTGAAGGGCCTGTTCTGTGTTCTATGTTCTGGTCAGTAGGTTGATCTTCGTGTGTAGATAATCAATGCAATTTGGTGCTAGGTAGAGGAAGTTAGAGGAAGAGATTAGCTTTATTTCTCACACTTAAATCAAAACAGACTGTATGTTCTGCATCAAAACAAATCAGCGAGAATAGCTCGCAGCACCAACATAGCATGCTCACAACTCACTAACCCTAACCTGACTGTGGGAGGAAACCCACTTGGTCACGGAGAGAATGTACAAACTCCTTACAGACAGCAGCAGGTATTGAACCCCAGTCTTAGAGCAATGTTGCTCTAATTGCTATGCTGCTGTTCCACTCTCTGGGAATGGGGATGGGAATATGAAGGGAATAAAATGGGCTAGATTAGAGTTCATATAAAAATAGCCAGGGTGGACTTGGTTGGTTGAAGGGCATGTTTCTGTGTTTATTGTGAACAGCTGCAGTCCCAGCACTGATCCTCACAGCACCCCTGTGCTTACAGGTTGCAAATCTAAAAATAGCCCCCTTGTCTCCAATCTCTGCTTCCTGATATCTACCCAGGTTTCTCCTTGTCATTGAATATCACCTCTTGACTGCCTTCTGAAAATGCAAATATGTTTCAGTGTTAGTATGTCTAGATTACATGTGCTGGTTACTTTCCATCCACTTCTGCAGACTGGTTACTCAGAGAACGAAATTTGTCAGACACGTTTCTTTCAGAAAGCGATTCTGCTCGATCTGATTTTCCAGCGCGAAGGAGGGAAAAACAGAATAAGTAATTCTGATAAACAAGATGAGATTAACTGACATAGCTTACTGGTATTTTGCCCCTAACTATTTTTAAATAAAGGAATCACTTTGGCAGCTTTTCAGTCCTTCACTACCTCTCCAGGTCTAATGATTTTTAGATATATCCATGTCGCAGAGCCTCCTTTTAAACCATCAGGGCCAGAGGACTTATTAACCATAAGCCCCGTAGGTTGCTAGAACATTTATTTTTATTGGCACTTTGAATGTTCCATGTATTTTTCTGTACAAATTTTCATTCTGGAATTAAAAGGGAGGAGGGACTGGTGAGGAAGTCTAAGACCAGAGGACACAGCCTCAGAATAGAGGGTCGTCCTTTAAGAACGGAGATGAGGAGGAATTTCTTTAGCCAGATAGTGTTGAATCTGTGGAATTTTTTGCTGCAGGTAGATGTGTAGGCCAAGACCTTGGGTATATTTAAAGCAAAGGTTGGTAGGTTCTTGATTAGTCAGGGCATGAAGGGATACAGGGAGAAGGCGGGAAATTTGGGTTGAGAGGGAAATGGATCAACCATAGGGAAATGGCAGAGCAGACTCGATGGGCAATATGGCCTAATTCTGCTCCCATATCTAATACTGTTATGATCTTCATCATGGCTGGTCCATTTTCCCTCTCAATCCAAATCTCACAAAATGACACAAAGCTGGGTGGCAGTGTGAAATGTCAGGAGGATGTTATGAGAATGCAGGGTGACTTGGACAGGTTGGGTGAGTGGGCAAATGTATGGCAGATGCAGTTTAATGTGGATAAATGTGAGGTTATCCACTTTGGTGGCAAGAACAGGAGGGCAGATTACTATCTAAATGGAGTCAAGTTAGGAAAAGGGGAAATACAACGACATCTAGGTGTTCTTGTACATCAGTCAATGAAAGCAAGCATGCAGGTACAGCAGGCAGTGAAGAAAGCTAATGGCATGCTGGCCTTTATAACAAGAGGAATTGAGTATAGGAGTAAAGAGGTCCTTCTGCAACTGTACAGGGCCCTGGTGAGACCCCACCTGGAGTATTGTGTGCAGTTTTGGTCTCCAAATTTGAGGAAGGACATTCTTGCTATTGAGGGAGTGCAGCGTAGGTTCACAAGGTTAATTCCCGGAATGGTGGGACTGTCATATGTTGAAAGATTGGAGCGACTGGGCTTGTATACACTGGAATTTAGAAGGATGAGAGGGGATCTGATTGAAACATATAAGATTATTAAGGGATTGGACACACTGGAGGCAGGAAGCATGTTCCCGCTGATGGGTGAGTCCAGAACTAGAGGCCACAGTTTAAGAATAAGAGGTAGGCCATTTAGAACAGAGATGCGGAAAAGCTTTTTCACCCAGAGAGTGGTGGATATGTGGAATGCTCTGCCCCAGAAGGCAGTGGAGGCCAAGTCTCTGGATGCATTCAAGAGAGAGTTAGATAGAGCTGTTATAGATAGCGGGGTCAAGGGATATGGGGAGAGGGCAGGAATGGGGTACTGATGGTGTATGATCAGCCATGATCACAGTGAATGGCGGTGCTGGCTGGAAGGGCGGAATGGCCTACTCCTGCACCTACTGTCTATTGTCTATCTCCTGCCTACTCCCCATAACCTTTCATGCCCTGACTAATTAAGTCTGTCAACCTCTGCCTTAAATACACCTAATGACTTGGCCTCCACAGATGCCTGTGGCAATGAATTCCACAGATTCACCACCTCTGGCTAAAGAAATTACTCCTCATGCCTATTATAAGGGGATGTCTCTCTATTCTGAGGCTGTGCCCTCTAGTTCTAGACTCCCCAACTACAGGAAATATCCTCCCCATATCCACTTTATTGAGGCCTTTCAACATTCGTTAGGTTTCAGTGAGATCCCCCCTCATTCAAGTGAGAGCCATCAAACTCTCCTCATACTGTAAACCTTTCATTCCCAGAATCATTCTCATGAACCTCCTCTGAACCCTCTCCAATCTTAGCACGTCTTTTTTTAGATAAGGGCCCAAACCTGCTCACAATACTTCAAGTGAGGCCTCACCCGTGCTTTACACAGCCTGAACATTACAGCTTTATTGTTATCTTCTTGTCTTTTCAAAATGAATGCTAACATTGCATTTGCCTTCCTTGCCACCAACTCAACCTGCAAGTTAACCTTTCGGAAATCATGTACAAGGAATCCCAAATCCTTTTACACTCGGATTTGTGAATTTTCTCCGTTTAGAAAATAGTCTGTGCTTTTATTCCATCTACCAAAGTGCATGATCATATACTGTCTTCCGAGTCTGTGGGTATATTTAAGGCAGAAGTTGATAGTTTCCTAATCGGTCAGGGCATCGCAGGATATGGTGAGAAGGCAGGTGTTTGAGGTTAAGTGGGATCTAGAATCAGCCATGATGGAATGGCAGAACTGACTCAGTGAACTGAATGGCCTAATTCTGCTCCTATGTCTTTTGGTCTTATGGAGTCTGCAGAGGTTTGGCATGCCTTCAAAAACCTTGGCAAACTTCTATAGATGTGTGGTAAGAAGGGGAGGAGGGGCGTTAACGGAAGTTAACATTGACTTCTCTAACTTCCGTTAATGCCCCTCCTCCCCTTCTTACCCCATCCCTGACATATTTAGTTGTTTGTTTTTTTTTCCTCTCTGCCCATCACTCTGCCTGTTCTCCATCTCCCTCTGGTGCTCCCCTCCCCCTTTCTTTCTCCCTAGGCCTCCCATCCAATGGTCCTTTCCCTTCTCCAGCTCTGTATCACTTTTGCTAATCACCTTTCCAGCTCTTAGCTTCATCCCACCCCCTCTGGTCTTCTCCTATCATTTTGCATTTCCCCCTCCCCCTCCTACTTTCAAATCTCTTAGTATCTTTCCTTTCAGTTAGTCCTGACAAAGGGTCTCGGCCCAAAACGTCGACCGTACTTCTCCCTACAGATGCTGCCTGGCCTGCTGCGTTCCACCAGCATTTTGTGTGTGTTGTTTGAATTTCCAGCATCTGCAGATTTCCTCGTGTTTACCTGATCCAGAATAGCCTTTCCCCTAGTGAGCTCAAATCTCAAGTTGTTCTAAAAGCTATCTCGTAGGTATTCCACAAATCTCCTCTCTTTGTATCTAGTACCACTCTGATTTTCCCAATCTACCTGCATATTGAAATTTCCCATGACTATTGTAACACTGCCCTTTTGAAGTTCCCATTGGAATTTGTACCTCACATCCTGGCTACTGTTAAGAGACCTGTATATAACTCCCATCAAGATTATTTTACCCTTGCATAAATTTAGTTCTACCAACAAGGATTCTACACCTTCTAATACTGTCACCTCTTTCTTAGGATTTATTTTCATTCTCTTACCAACAGAGCCGTGCCACCCCTTCTGCCTACCTGCCAGTTATTTTGATACAATGTGCATCCTTGGATGTTGAGCTTCCAACTATAACTTTTTTCACAATGACTCAATGATGCCCACAAAGTCATAATATGCTAGCCTCTAACTGTGTTACAAGATCATCTACCCTATTCCGTATACTGTCTGCATTCAAATATAACACCTTCAGTCCTGTATTCGTCAGTCTTTTCAATTTTGCCCCCATGTTACACGGGCACATGGGACAGGTAGCATCCAGAAATTACTGCAAATATGTGATGTAGTTTTACTCCTCAGCATATTTTGTTTCCCATAATTTTTCCCAGTGTCATTCTTGAGGGGAATACATTTAGTTTGACCCCTCTCTTACATTTTAATCTACTGAAAGGAAGCTCTTAGAACATAGGACAGTACAGCATAGGAACAGGCCAATTAAATTAGTAATCAAATGACCAACTAAACTAATTCCCTCTATTTACAAAATGTCCATCTCCTTTCATTTCCCTTGCATTCATGTGCCTATCAAAATGTCTCTAAGGTACCTGCCTCCATCAACAGCACAGGTCGTGCATTCCAGGCAGCCACACATTTTAAAATTACTTAAATGCATGCCCTATGGCATTGCACATTTCAACCACTGGAAAAAGATACTGTCTCTCTATCTGTGCCTCTCATAATCTTATCAAATGAGGGTCCTTAATGATGGATGCCTCCTATTTGAGGCATTGCCTTAGCTTTTGCCTCTTGCTTTCATATGCTTAAAAGCAGTTAAGCCTCCTGACCCTGTCATATTTCCCTTCCTGTCTCTGCCTACTCTTCCCACTGCACTTGCCTGTTCTGTTTTCTTCATAGAAGTCATCCCTCCCAGCTGTGCTGTTATTCTGGACCCCACTGCCGTGTGTCACTAGTTTGCATCCTCCCAAGCAGCATTAACACATCTCCCTCCAGTTCAGGTGCAGCCTTCCTTTTAGAGGTCACTCCTGCTCCAGGATGGATTCCAGTGATCCAGTCACCTGAAGCCTCCTTCCTGCACCAGGTCTTCTGCTACTTCCTTAAGAATAATTTTTGAAAACGCTGAAGATTAAATTTGTAAAGATTAGCTTTGTTTGTTATGTGTGCATGAAAACATTGAAACATGCAATGAAATGTGTTAGTTTGTGTTAAATCAATTCAGCGAGGATGTGCTGGGGACAGTCCGCAAGGGTCACCATGCTTCCGGCGTCTACGTAGCATGCCCACAACTCACTAACCCTGACTCGTAAGCCTTGGAATATGTGAGGAAGCTGGAGGAAACCCAAACTCCTTGTAGACAGCAACAGGAATTGAATCTGTGCCACCCAATAATCAACCGAATCAGAGAGTTACTAATTGCTGCTCCATAGCACTTATTCTTTGCCCTAAAGATTGTTGCATATCTTTTTGTTCTACCTCAGTAACTATCTCACTATGTTATCCCTTATTTAACAGTTACTGATTTACTGCGGTGTTTGTACTTTTCCCCAGGAGCCAGGTAATAGTCGTCTTCCTCCTCACCTTATTGCACTAGACTCCACTCTGGCTGGGTTTTTTGATGATATCAGCTACTTGGACTTGCTGCCATGCAGACCATTCGAAACTGTCTTTGTATTTTATATGAAACCAGGGCAGAAAACCAGTCAAGAGGTAAGGACTTCATTTGTTTGTCCGTGAAGCGTCAATGAAGTCATTTTATTCTAATGATACTTAATTATCATAAGGCACTGAGGAAACGTAATTATCTGGAATACAGTGAATCATGTACCACTCCATTGGATGTGCAGTATTCAATGTCATTGCCAAGAATCTGATTAGATCTCCTAGTTTCAGAGTTAGCTGAGAACCAGTTTTGTTCTACACTCATTCAGTCTAACGCTTCTATTTCTAATAGGCATGTGTGGTGTCTCATTAAAGGTTAAGGAGAGAAGGCAGGCAAATGGAGTTGAGAGGGAGAATAAATCAACCATGTTGAAATGATGAGCAGGCTCAGTGGGCCAAATAGGCTAATTTTGGTCCTGTATCTAATGGTCTTTGTCACACCTTGCTATCAGGTGTGAGTATGTGTGCACAACGAGGGCCACCATTTGAAAAAACGCAGATGGTAAGCTGCAACAGCACACTAGTGCAAGGGGTTTTATTTAGTACCAGTATAAAAAAAATGCAAAAGTTGCCCAAAACGGTGTGAAGAAATCATGTGACCAGACCACAATAATTATTTCAGATGCAGAATTGGAATATTTTAAACAGGGATTCTAACATCCTACAGTCTTATTCCATAACAAATGCCTTAGTTAATCCCATTGATCAGTGTCCACATGCTCAGATAAATATAAAAGAATAATACCAGTGGTGTTGCCTGCATTGGGTGTATTGCGTCTGCACCCAGTAGCCCAGGCATTATTTTAGGACACCCCAAACTGTCCCACGGGATTTTTGGGGCTTTTCTGCTCTCTACAAACCTATGTAACAGTGTGAGTGAAAATAAATGAAACTGTTTGGAATGCCTGTGTCTATAATCCGTATTTGTGAGTTATAAACCAGTAGAGCATGTTACCTGAAGGGACTTTTGATTAGCTATGCTAACAATTGGTTTACTGTTGGGGTGTGTAAATGGTGAACTCCCAAGATCTGCAGAACAGGAGGGCAAAGTATGTGAACAACTGGGGAGGCTAGACCAGGGACAGAACAAGGAGACATGACTAACTGAGCAAAGGAGCAAGGTTAGTAAGAGAATTTGCAAGCCCACCTATTCTGTCATATATTTACTGGCCTCTCTATTAGATACTTTTATCTAATAAAGTGGCTACTGAGTGTATGTTCATGGTCTTCTGTTCCTGTAGCCCATCCGCTTCAAAATTCTACATGGTGTGTGTTCAGAGATGCTCTTCTGCACACCACTGTTGTAACACGTGGTTATTTGAATTGCTGTCAGCTTTAACCAGACTGGCAATTCTCCTCTGACCTTCCTCATTAACATTTTTGCCCACAGAACTGCCACGCACTGGGTATTTTCTGTTTTTCACACCATTCTCTGTAAACTCTAGAGACTACTATGCATGAAAATCCCAAGAGATACATTTAACTTGTGACTGAGGCTCGTAACTCTTTGAAACCCCCTTCCACAGAAAGCCGTACAAGTATCTTGAGTATATTCGAGCTGGGATTAGTAAAATTCTGAACATAAAAGAAGCAAAGGTATAGGATTTAGGTCAGTGTGGACTTGAAATATAGGATCAGTCGTGATATTATGGAATTATGGTGCAAACTTGAGTGATCATACGATAAACTTGTCCACTTGCGTTTGAAGTCTTTGTATCATCATTTGTTTTACAAATTATATCTTGTATTGCATTGAACATGATGTTTGTAATTGGGCTGTTTTGATGACTTCTCTTTCTTAAGGGTGCAGTTACTAATTATTTTCTTCAAGATTCAGTTTAGTGTACCCATCCTACAACTAATAATTTTGCAAAATATTTATTAGACATTAACGATTAGTTTAGAATTCCAGGTGTGTACTGTTGTTGCTATTGCTGTGTCGCTGAGCTACAGAATGAGTTCATGTTGGAATTGAACTCAACCAATTAGAATTTGGTATTTTCAGGCTAAACCCCTTGATTCATCAAGTGTGAATCAGAAGAGGCTAGAAATTTGTGGGCTTTCTACATTGATTGGCCTATTCTCAAATAATAATGAGGCAGCCTACGGAGAAGTCGTCACCCTGACACAGTGGTATCAAGAAAACAACCTCTCCCTCAAAGTCGCAAAAACAAAGGAGCTGGTTGTGGACCTCAGGAGGAATGGAGACAGACTAACCCCTCCTGACATCAATGGATCTGGGGTTAAGAGGGTGAACAACTTTAAGTTCTTCGGCATAAACATCACCGAGGATCTCATGTAGTCTATAGATACTGGCTGTGCGGTGAAAAAAGTACAACAGCGCCTCTTTCACCTCATAAGCTTGAAGAAGTTTGGTATGGCTTCCAAATCCTTTCTACAGGAGCACATTTGAGAGCATCCTGACTGGCTGCATCACTGCCTGGTGTGGGAACTGTACTTCCCTCGATCACAGTGGTGTGGACAGCGCAGCGCATCTGTAGATGTGAGCTTCCCACTATTCAGGACATTTACAAAGACAGGTGTATAAAAAGGGGCCAAAGGATCATGGGGGACCTGAGTCACCTCAACCACAAACTGTTCCAGCTGCTACCATCTGGGAAACGGTACCACAGCATAAAAGCCAGGACCAACAGACTCCACGACAGCTTACACCAAGCCATCAGACTGATTAATTCATGCTGATAAACTGTATTTCTGTGTTATATTGACTGTTGTACATACTATTTATTATAAATCACTATAAATTGCACTTTGCATATTTAGACAGAGGTGTAATGTAAAGATTTTCACTCCTCATGTAAATGAAGGATTTAAATAATAAAGTCAATTCAATTCAGCCAAATCATTCACAAATAACAAATGAAACTTGCTGTGATCTGATATTCTCCCTCAGTACAATTGAAACCAGCAAAGTGATTCATTCCGGTTCATCATCATAAGACATCGGAGCAGAATTAGGCCATTAGGCCCATCGTGTCTGCTCCGCCATTCCATCCTAGCTGATTTAATCCAGTCAAGTTTATTGTCATTTAACTATATACATGTATACCATCAAATGAGACAGTTTCTCCAGACCAGGGTGTAAAGCACAATAGTAAACATAACACAACACATACACACAATAACTTAGGAAAGTAAGAATTAAACCTACAAATGAATGACGCATAGATAAACAAAGTAAAGTGCAAATTATCTGGTTACTGTTCCAGTGCAATACAGCAGGGAGTTCAGAAGCCTAATGGCCTGAGGGAAGGAGCTGTTTCTCATTTCGACTGTTCTTGTCTTTATGCATCGGAGTCTCCTGTCTGGTGGTAGAATGTCAATGAGGATACTGGATGGATGGGTGGGATCCTTTTTAATATGTGTGCCCTGTGTATGCAGCACTCCTGATCAACGTCCCTGATGGATAGTAGGGAGACCCCTATGATCCTCTCGGCCATTCTCACAGTCCTCGATAGGGGCTTCCAGTCCAATGCACTGTTGTTCCCATAGCAGATGGAAATGAGATGCAGCTTGTCAGGACACTCTCAGTGATGCTCCTGTAAAATACAGTCAAGATGGGGGGTGGGGGTAGCCTCACTTGTCTCAATCTCCTCAGGAAGTGGAGACACTGCTGTGTCTTCACATTCAGGTAAGTGATATTGAGGGAACAGTTCAGGTCATCCATGATGTGACATCCCTCTCAACCCTAACCTTTGACACCCTGACTAACCAAGAACCCATCAACCTTTGCTTTGAATATCAATGCTTGGCTTTCATGAGCATCTGTGACAATGAATTTCACAGATTCACCACCCTCTGGCTAATGAAATTCCTGCTCATCTCTGTTCTAAATAGACATTCATCTATTCTGATGCTGTGCCCTCTGGTCCTGGACACTCTCACACATCCTCTCTGCATCCACTCTACTTAGGCCTTTCAATATTCAATAGGTTTTACAAATGCATCCTGCTCTTGACCACCTCCAGTGGTCAAAAATAAAATCCTGCTATTTTAGGGTTCATTTATCTTTGACTCTTTTTCTTGTCTTTTTAGATTCTCAGGAATGTGGAATCCTCCAGCAATGTGCAGTCTAATTTCCTGGAATTCCTCTTGTCATTGGGATGGCCAGTGGATGTTGGAAAACACCCAGGCTGGACTGGCCACATCTCAACTAGCTGGCTCATTAACACAGACAGCGGCAATGAAGGGAAAGAACAAAGTACGTGGACGAGGCAAAAGGGGAACTGGGCATTTCTGAATATAACACTAAAAACCTTAATCCATTGTAGATTTCCTACTTTTTACCAGCAGATACAGTAACTCTATAATAAAATGAGGAAAGGGAAGACATAGTTGGGCAGTATTTGTGGATAAGCTCAATATTTCCTTTGTACAGCAAGTTACCTCCTGAGACTACAGTAGACATACAGTTAGAGGAGAATACTCTGAAGACACAAGAGAAACACATGCAAAATGTTGGAGGAACTCAGCAGGTCTGGCAGTTTATTCCTTTCTAAGATGCTGCCTGGCCTATGCATTTAGTGTGTGTAACATGAATAGTAACCTCTGGCATACACTGCTGAAGTGAAATGGCCAGTTTCCATGCAGTATTCCCTTTGTAAGGACATCAAAGCTTGAAGCAATAAAAATAAAAATGAGTCTGAAGCTGATCTATTTTAACTACATCATTGTGCTGATATTTCTGAGATCTGTCTGATCATTTCAGGGGACACGTTGATGGCAGAAGATACTGGTGGAGGTGTTTTTAATGGGGAGAAGAACGTGCTGTATTATGCCGATGCCTTGACAGAGATGGCCTTCGTTGTTCCCTCTTTTGTGGAGTCATCCAGTAAGTCAGAATTTGGTGTCTGAGAAATTGTTTTGACATGTAATCCAGCAGAGTGCCCAGAGCCTCCTGACCCCGTCACTGAAATACTTTGTGCTTTAAGGACACTATTAAATCATTGAGAGCCATTTAACAAGATTTTCTGCAGTGACTGGACAGGGATCTCCTTTTGGATCAGCGGTCCAGGTGAATTAAGTAATTTTTATTGGAACCAATTGTCGAACTTGAAATCAAAAACAAATTTAAACATACAAGTAGAATCTTGATACCAGGTGGAAGTTCCTGCCCAATTCTAAATCTCAAGATTTACCTAAATTTCTCAGTTTTTATAAACTCATGCAGAGAGTAGAATTGTGAACAATGTTTAATAGTCCTGTACAATTAGAACATCAACCAATACAACAAATTACAGGCCCTGTTGTGAACTGTGTATAGTAGAAACATAGAAAACCTACAGCACAATACAGGCCCTTTGGCCCACAGTGCTGTGCCGAACAGGTGCACGGTGAAGCAGTCTCCCAATCTACATCGAGTCTCATTGATATACAAGAGGCCACACTGGGAGCACCAAACACAGTATATGACCCCAACAGACTCACAGGTGAAGTGTTGCCTCACCTGGAAGGACTGTTTGGGGACCTGAATGGTAGTGTGGGAAGAGGTGTAGGGGCAAGTGTGGCACTTGTTCCACTTGCAAGGATAAGTGTCAGGAGGGAGATCAGTGGGGAGGGACAAATGGACAAGAGAGTTGCGAAGGGAACAATCCCTGCAGAAAGCAGCAAATGGGGGTGGGGGGTGGGAATCTTCATTTGTGATAACAAGGAAATAATGGTTGAGATGCTAACTGCTTTTTTAACATGCTCTTCAATTTTTAAAATACAATGTTTTAGCTGCCACTTGACCATTCAATCCATCATTTTGAGTGCTACAATATTATAGAGAGAACATAATTTTACTGTATATTTGTAGCTGACTCTTTGGAGAGTGGACTTGCGATGCAAGAGACTGAGACACAGATGGACCTGCTGCCAAGTCTGCTGAAACAAGCCCCACTGACTTTGGAGCTCTTCCCGAACCATTCTGACAACCTTGGCAATTCACAAAGGGTAAGGTTCTCACAGCCAGAGATTTATTCTTTCAGTAATGTAGTTTCAGCTTTGTGTGCACTGTGTGGACCCCTGCTTATATGTAAATCTGTTCAAAAATATCTACCCTTCCCCCCCCCCCCAAAATCCTTGGTTGCTATTATATTGACAAAAGTTAATCTAAGTTCTGTTTTAGTTTTTTTTTCTCATTATGAACCCTACACAGCAACACCTTTGCTTTGGTGAGATCTGGGCAGCGTTCCTTCCTAAAGCACAGCCCTTTACCTCCTCGCTCTGTACTGTGTGCAAACAGCCCGCTACATTTCACTTCCCGACAGTTAATTTTTAGCTTCCTTGTTGGTATTCTCATCTTTGACAAAGAGGCTGTGGACTTTAAGTACAGTATCAAAGGTTGCTGTCTTTGTGTTTTAATCAAATAATCGATCTGTATAGATATGCAGACACAAGCTACCCGCTATTTTAAGCAATAGCATGGTGGCAGCATCGTAAAAACTTTAACTAATCTCAGCAGGTCAGGAAGTATCTACGGAGAGGGAGAAACAGTCTCCATTTCAGGCCGAAGCCCTCCATCAAGATTGACATCATCATCGGGACTACTCCCTCCACAGGACCTCCCGAGTTCCTCCAGCATTTAATGTGCATTGCTGTGAATTTCCAGTGTCTGCAGGATCTCTTGTGACCAATCTTCTTTAGAATCCTTCCTTCTCATTTTTGGTGGGAGCATGCTGTCACTTGTGTAATGAGCAGTTGCACATTAAGGAATGCTTCATTTTAGAACTCTGGGTGCAAAATACGTATGTTGTATAATGCAGAATACCATTGAAATCTTCAGAGGCTTGCCCCAGCTGGAGCATTATTGTCACCAAGAGTAACTGCCAGCTGAGATATCCATCTAAAGTTCAGCTATCTAAAGTAGCCAGCATAATCCAAGGTCCAACCTACTCTGGACATTCTCATGTACTACCAGGCTCAAGGACAGCTTCTACTCATTGTTATAAGACTATTGAATGGTTCCCTAGTACAATAAAATGGACTTTTGACCTCACAATGTACCGTATTGTGACCTTACACCTTACTGCCCGTCTAAACTACACTTTGCATATACTATAACACTTTATTCCACACTCTGTTATAGTTTTACCCTGTACTACCTTGATACACTGTGGTAAAGAATTGATCTGTTTGGACAGTAGCAAGACAAGGTTTTCATTGTACTTTGCCAGATGTGACAATAATAAACCAATTTACTCATGTTCTATCCTGAGCATGCTACCATGGAGAGAGTACAACAGTTTTTTCTGTGTACATCAAGTGCGGTTTCCTCAAGTTTGACTCTGGTCCTGTGGAGACTGTCAGCCTGGTGTGATCGGGTGTGTTGTCTACCTGAACAAGTGAAATTGCCAGCAGTACAGCTTACCAGTGAATCTCTGAGCTGTTAACATGCGCCCTGAAGTTCCTCCAGTTTCCAGTGCAGTGTCATTGACCATGTTACTAAGCCCTGCAACACACTGTACATTGTAAAAGTGCATCTCACAATCAGGTTTATCATCACTGACTTAGATTATGTGAAAATTATTATTGTGTAGCAGTAATCAGTGCAGAAATAAATAAATGTGACAAAAAAGGGAATAGCAAGGTGGTTTTCCTGGACTGTCAGACATCAAATGGTAGAGAGAAGAAAGCTGTGCCTGTATCATTGAGTATGGGTTGTCAGTCTCCTATACCTCCTTCCCAATGATACTAACAAGAAGAGGGGATGTCCTGGATGGTGACCGTCCTTAGTGATGGATGCCACCTTCTTGAGGCATGGCCTCTTGAAGATGTCCTTGCTTGTGGGGAGAGTTGTGCTAATGATGGAGCTGACTAAGACGACAAGCCTCTGCAGTCTCTAGTGAACCTATACATTGGCCCCTCCCTGCCAGGCTATGATACAAATAGACAGTACATGCTGGAGCAATGGATGTTTCTGAGCTGGTTTAGGGACTGTGTGCAAATGAGGTTTGAGTTTTACTCTCCTTTGAATTCCGTATGTTTCAGATTGTAACCAAATTTCAATTTCTCTCTTCAAAAGCCAAGTCCAACACAGAAAACCAAGAAACTGCCACTTGGCCGCACAGTACCCCCACTGGGCCCTGAAACCAAGGTTATTGTAGTGTGGGTTGAACGCTTTGATGATATAGGTATAGTATCTTTTTTCACTAAAAGTTTTCTTACAAACCTACAATACTGTACCATCTTAATTCAGTAGTACAGTAGGTCACAGTTACTTGTGCAACTATCTCAAATCAAATCATTCTGTTATAAAAGAATTGTTTTTAAACTTGGTGTTCTTTACTGGAAAAATTACAGTACCTACTTGTATGCCGAAATAGAATTAAAAACTTGCATCTATAAAGAAAAATAGTTCTGGTGAGAAGGCAGGAGAAAAGGGGTGAGAAGGATGGTAAATGATGGGATGGTGGAGCAGACTCAATGGGCTGAATGGCCTGATTTTGCTCATGTGTCTTATGGTCTAATGAAAGAAAAATGGAGGTCTATGTAGGAGGGAAGGGTTAGATTGATCTTAGAGTAGGTTAAAAGATCGGCACAGCATCGTGGGCCTATTGTACTGCTTTGTGTTCCAAAGCACCAACACTGTAGCAAAAGGATCCCAAGACATTTCATGGAAGTGTTATTGAACAACAAATTGAAGTAAGCAGAAACTTGTGGTGTGTTAAAGGAGTAAAGAGAGGTGACGAGGTTGAGAAAAGGAGTTCCATAATTTAATTACACCAATAAAGCAAGACTTAATTTTAGGGGTGTTTAGGAGGCCAGAAGTGGACAAATGTGCATCTCTTCAGGGATGATGGCCAGAAGTTATCGGGCTAGATCAAGCTGCCAACTATATATAGGTGGATGCAGGTTGGACTGCAACATTTAAGAAAGACCATCAGACACAGGAGCAGAATTAGGCCATCCGGCTTATCGAGTCTGCTCTGCCAATCAATCATGTCTGATCCTTTTTCCATCTCCTCCTCAACCCCAGTTCCCAGCCTTCTCCCGATAATCTTTGATGCCATGTCCAATCAAGAACCTATCAATCTCTGCTTTAAACACACCCAACCACCTGGCACCCACAGCTGCCTGTGGCAGCAAATTCCACAAATTCACCACCCTTTGGCTAAAGAAGTTTCTCCGCATCTCTGTTCTGAAAGGGTTCCCCTCTCTCCTGAGGCTGTGCCCTCTTGTCCTAGACTCTCCCACCATTTACTCTGTCTAGGCCTTTCAATATTCGAAAGGTTTCAATGAGATTCCCCCCGCCCCCATCCTTCTGAATTCTGGCGAGTACAGACCTAAAACCATCAAACGTTCCTCGTATGATAACCTTTTCATTCCTGGAATCATCCTCGTGAATCTCCTCTGGATCCTCTCCAGTGCCAGCACATCTTTTCTCAGATGAGGGGCTCAAAACTGTTCACAATACACAAGGTGAGGCCTCAGCAGTGCCTTATAAAGCCTCAGCATCACATCCTTGCTCTTGTATTCTAGACCTCTTGAAATGAATGCTAACGTGGCATTTGCCTTCCTCACCAGTGATTCAAAGTGCAAGTTAACCTTCAGGGTGTTATGCACAAGGACTCCCAAGTCCCCCTACATCTCAGATACCTAGATTTTCTCCCCGTTTAGGAAACCGACTACACATTTATTTCTACTACTAAAGTGCATGACCGTGCATTTTCTAACTTTGTATTTCATTTGCCACTTTCTTGCCCATTCTCCTAATCTGTCTAAGTCCTTCTGCATCCTACCTGTTTCCTCAACACTACCTGCCCCTCCACCAATCTTCTTATCTTCTGCAAACTTGGCAACAAAGCCATCTATTCCATCATCTAACCCAACACCAACCCCTGTGGAACACCACCAGTCACTGATAGCCATCCAGAAAAGGATCCTTTTATTCCCAGTTGCTGCCTGCTGCCAATCAGCCAAAGCTCCAACCATGTTACTAACTTTCCCGTAATACCATGGGCTCTTAACTTGGTAAGCAGCCTCGTGTGTGGTACCTTGTCAAAGGCCTTCTGAAAGTCCAAATATACAACATCCACTGCATCCCCTTTACCTATCCTACATGTAATCTCCTCAAAGAATTCCAACAGGTCATCAGGCAGGATTTTCCCTGAAGTAAGCCATGATGACTTTGTCCTGTGTCACCAAGTACTCCATCACCTCATCCTTAACAGTTGACTCTAACATCTCCGAGGTCAGACTAACTTGTTTATAATTTTCTTTCTGCTGCCTTCCTCCTTTCTTAGAGTCAAGTAACATTTGCAATTTTTCAATCCTTTTGACACTGTGCCAGAGTACAATGATTTTTGATAGATCATTTCTGTTGCCACCACAGTCTCTAACACTACCTCTTTCAGAACCCTAGGTTGCAGTTCATGTCGTCTGGGTGACTTACAGTGGCATGCAAAAGTTTGGGCACCCCTGGTCAAAATTTTTGTTATTATGAATAGCTAAGCGAGTGAAAGATTACCTGATTTCCAAAAGGCATAAAGTTAAAGATGACACTTTTCTTTAATATCTTAAGCAAGATTGCTTTTTTATTTCCATCTTTTACTGTTTCAAAATAACAAAAAAGGAAAAGGGCCTGAAGCAAAAGTTTGGGCACCTGCATGTACTTAGTAAAACCCCCTTTGGCAAGTATCACAGCTTGTAAACGCTTTCTGCAGCCAGCTAAGAGACTTCCAATTCTTGTTTGGGGGATTTTCACCCATTCTTCCTTGCAAAAGGCTTCTAGTTAACCGTATAACCATAGAACAATTGCAGCACGGAAACAGGCCATCTCGGCCCTTCTAGTCTGTGCCGAACGCTTACTCTCACCTAGTCCCACTGGCCCACACTCAGCCCATAACCCTCCATTCCTTTCCTGTCCATATACCTATCCAATTTTACTTTAAATGACAATATCAAACCTGCTCTACCACTTCTACTGGAAGCTCGTTCCACACAGCTACCACTCTCTGAGTAAAGAAATTCCCCCTCTTGTAACCCTTAAACTTTTGTCCCCTAAGTCTCAACTCATGTCCTCTTGTTGGAATCTCCCCTAAATGGAAAAAGCCTATCCACGTCAACTCTATCTATCCCCCTCATAATTTTAAATACCTCTATCAAGTCCCTCCTCAACCTTCTACGCCCCAAAGAATAAAGACCTAACTTGTTCAACCTTTCCCTGTAACTTAGGTGCTGAAACCCAGGTAACATTCTAGTAAATCTCCTCTGTACTCTCTCTATTTTGTTGACATCTTTCCTATAATTCGGTGACCAGAACTGTACATAATACTCCAAATTCGGCCTTACTAATGCCTTGTACAATTTTAACATTACATCCCAACTCCTATACTCAATGCACTGATTCATAAAGGCCAGCATACCAAAAGCTTTCTTCACCACCCTATCCACATGAGATTCCACCTTCAGGGAACTATGCACCATTATTCCTAGATCACTCTGTTCTACTGCATTCTTCAATGCCCTACCATTTACCATGTATGTCCTATTTGGATTATTCCTACCAAAATATAGCACCTCACACTTATCAGCATTAAACTCCATCAGCCATCGTTAAGCCCACTCTTCTAACTGGCCTAAATCTCTCTGTGAGCTTTGAAAACCTACTTCATTATCCACAGCGCCTCCTACCTTAGTGTCATCTGCATACTTACGAATCCAATTTACCACCCCATCATCCAGATCATTAATGTATATGACAAACAACATTGAACCCAGTACAAGTCCCTGAGGCACCCCACTAGTCACCGGCCTCCAACCTGGCCCTTATCCACCACTACTCTCTGGCATCTCCCATCCAGCCACTGCTGAATCCATTTTACTACTTCAATATTAATACCTAACGATTGAACCTTCCTAACTAACCTTCTGTGCGGAATCTTGTCAAAGGCCTTACTGAAGTCCATATAGACAACATCCACTGCTTTAGCCTCATCAACTTTCCTCATAACCTCTTCAAAAAATTCAATAAGATTTGTCAAGCATGACCTTCCACGCACAAATCCATGCTGACTGTTCCTGACAGGCCTATAATTGCTACGTTTACTCTTAGAACCCTTTTTAAACAATGGTACCACATGAACAATATGCCAATCCCCGTTTCTGATGACATTTGAAATATTTCTGTCAGAGCCTCTGCTATTTCTACATTAACTTCCCTCAAGGTCCTAGGGAATATCCTGTCAGGACCCGGAGATATATCCACTTTTATATTCCTTAAAAGCACCAGTACTTCCTCCTCTTTAATCATCATAGTTTCCATAACTTCCCTGCTTGTTTCCCTTACCTTACACAATTCAATATCCTTCTCGTTAGTGAATACCGAAGAAAAGAAATTGTTCAAAATCTCCCCCATCTCTTTCGGCTCCACACGTAGCTGTCCACTCTGATTCTCTAAGGGACCAATTTTATCCCTCACTATCCTTTTGCTATTAATATAACTGTAGAAACCCTTTGGATTTATTTTCACCTTACTTGCCAAAACAATCTCATATCTTCTTTTAGCTTTTCTAATTTCTTAAGATTCTTCTTACATTCTTTATATTCCTCGAGCACCTCATTTACTCCATGCTGCCTATATATTTATTGTAGATATCTCTCTTTTTCCTAACCAAGTTTCCAATATCCCTTGAAAACCATGGCTCTCTCAAACTTTTAACCTAACAGGGACATAAAGATTCTGTACCCTCAAAATTTCACCTTTAAATGACCTCCATTTCTCTATTACATCCTTCCCATAAAACAAATTGTCCCAATCCACTCCTAAATCCTTTCACATCTCCTCAAAGTTAGCTTTTTTCCAATCAAAAATCTCAAGCCTGGGTCCAATCCAATCCTTCTCCATAATTATAATTTAACTAATGGCATTGTGATCACTGGACCCGCAGTACTCCCCAACACATACCTCCGTCATCTGACCTATCTCATTCCCTAACAGAAGATCCAACACTGCCCCTTCTCTAGTCAGTACCTCTATGTATTGCCGCAAAAAACTATCCTGCACACATTTTACAAACTCCGAACTATCCATCCCTTTTACAGTATGGGCTTCCCAGTCTATGTGTGGAAAATTAAAATCGCCCACAATCACAACCCTGTGCTTACTACAAATATCTGATATCTCCTTGCAAATTTGCTCCTCCAATTCTTGCTCCCCATTAGGTGGTCTATAATGCACCCCTATAAGTGTTACTACTCCTTTCCCATTCCTCAATTCCACCCAAATAGCCTCCCTCGATGAGCCCTCTAATCTATACTGCCAGAGCACAGCTGTAATATTTTCTCTGAAAAGCAACGCAACACCTCCCCCTCTTGTCCCTCCGATTCTATCACATCTAAAGCAACGAAATCCAGGAATATTTAGTTGCCAATCACACCCCCTTCTGCAACCATGTTTCACGAATAGCTACAACATCATATTTCCAGGTATCAATCCATGGTCTTAAGCTCCTCCACCTTTCTTACAATGCTCCTAGCATTAAAATAAATGCATTTAAGAAATTCTCCACCTCTTACTCTCTGTTTATCTCTAACAGTACAAAGAACTTTACTGTCTTTTTCTTCCTTCTCCCATACATCTGTTCCTACACTCTGGTTCCCCTCCCCCACTGTATCTAGTTTAAATACACTGGAGCCTCTCTAGCAAACCTACCTGCAAGAATATTTGTCCCCTCCAGTTCAGGTGTAAACCGTCCCCCCCCCCCCCCCCCGGAACAGGTCCCACCTCCCCTGGAAAACTGCCCAATTATCTATAAATCTGAAGCCCTCCATCCTACACCATGTCTTCTGCCACGTGTTGATCTGCACTATCTTACCATTTCTAAACCCACCTGCACATGGCACTGGTAGCAATCTTGAGACTGCTGTCCTGGGGGTCCTGTCCTTTAACTTGGCACCTAGCTCCCTAAACTCACCTTTCAGGACCTCCTCGCTCTTCCTACCCACGTTATTGGTCCCTACATAGGCCCCGACATCTGGCTGCTCACCTTCCCTCTTGAGAATACTGAGAACTCGATCCGAGATATCGCGGATCCTGGCACCAGGGAGGCAACAGACCATCCGGGATTCTCGATGTATTCCACAGAACCTCCTATCTGTCCCCCTAACTATCGAATCCCCTATCACTACTGCTCTCCTCTTTTCCCTCCTTCCCTTCTGAGCTGATGGTCCAGTCTCGATGCCAGAGACGCAACCACTGCAACTTGTCCCAGGTAAGCTGTCCCCACCAACAGTATCCAGAACAGTATATTTATTGTTGATGGGAACGGCCACAGGGGTGCTCTGCTCTTCCTGTCTATTCCCCTTCCCTCTCCTGACAGTCACCCAACTACCTGTCTCCTGACTCCTAGGGGTGACTATCTCCCTGAAACTCCTGTCTATTTCTGCCTCTGCCTCCTGAATAATCCAAAGTTCATCCAGCTCCAGCTCCAGTTCCCCAACACGGTTTGTCAGGAGCTGCAGCTGGATGCACCTTTTGCAGGTGTAGTCATCAGGGATAGCTGTGCTCGCCCTGACTTCCCACATACTGCAAACGGAGCACTCAACTGCCCTAACTGCTGCCTCCATTACCTACTCCTAAGCTAATTAGATTAATTAAAGGAGCTTACCCGTCCTTACCTCACCTGGAGTGAAGCTCGTACTCAGCCTCTACTTGCTTTTTAAATTCCCCCGCTGATCTCAAGAGGCCGACTTTCACACGTTTGCGCAGTTGTGCCCCGTTCAAACCTCACCTCTGCCTGTTCTCGCCGAAGCCTGATTGAGCCAAAGCCATCCCACTCTGCCTCAGTCCACTCCGACAATGGCCGCTACAACGATGGCCACTACAACAATGGTGGTCTTTCTTTTAAACCTTTGGCACGCTATATCACGTGCCTGCACAGTTTAGCCTCTTTGCCCCGATCAGTTTAAAAAACAACAGCTTCTCTCCGAGCTTCTTTTACCTCTTCCCTCGCCGCCTCTTGCTGCGATTTAAATAGTTCTGTGAGATTCTTGGGTCGTCTTGCATGCACTGCTCTTTTGAGGTTTATCCACAGATTTTCAATGATTTTCAGGTCAGGGGACTGTGAGGACCATGGCAAAACCTTCAGCTTACGCCTCTTGAGATAGTCCATTGTGGATTTTGAGGTTTGTTTAGGATCATTATCCTGTTGCAAAAGCCATCCTCTTTTTACCTTTTTTTTTACAGATGGTGTGATGTTTGCTTCCTGAATTTGCTGGTATTTAAATGAATTCTTTCTTCCCTTTACCAGTGAAATGTTCCCTGTGCCACTGGCTGCAATACAAGCCCAAAGTATGATCGATCCACTCCCCTGCTTAACATTTGGAGAGAGGTGTTCTTTTCTTGAAATTCTGCACCCTTTTTTCTCCAAACATGCCTTCACTCATTGCGGCCAAAAAGTTCTATTTTAACTTTGTCAGTCCACAGGACTTGTTTCCAAAATGCATCAGACTTGTTTAGATGTTCCTTTGCAAACTTCTGACGCTTAATTCTGTGGTGAGGACACAGGAAAGGTTTTCTTCCGCTGACTCTTCCATGAAGGTCATATTTGTTCAGGTGTCACTGCACAGTAGAACAGTGCACCACCACTCCAGAGTCTGCTAAATCTTCCTGAAGGTCTTTTACAGTCAAATGGGGGTTTTGATTTGCCTTTCCAGCAATCCTACGAGCAGTTCTCTTGGAAAGTTTTCTTGGTCTTCCAGACCTCAAATGACCTTCACCGTTCCTGTTAACTGTCATTTCTTAACTACATTACAAACTGAGGAAACGGCTACCTGGAAATGCTTTGCTATCTTCTTATAGCCTTCTCCTGCTTTGTGGGCATCATTTATTTTAATTTTCAGAGTGCTAGGCAGCTGCTTATAGGAGCCCATGGCTGCTGATTGTTGGGACAAGGTTTGAGGAGTCAGGGTATTTATAAAGCTTTGAAATTTGCATTACCTGGCCTTTCCTAATGATGACTGTGAACAAGCCATAGCCCTAACAAGCTAATTAAGGTCTGAGACCTTGGTAAAAGTTTTCTGAGAGCTGAAATCTCTTGGGGTGCCCAAACTTTTGCATGGTTCTCCTTTCCTTTTTTTCACTCTAAAATTGTACAAAACAAAAATAATAACTAATCTTGCTTAAAATGTTGAAAAGAATGTTTCATCTTTAACTTCATGACTTTTGGAAATCAGTTCATCTTCTACTCACTTAACTATTCACAGTGACAGAAATTTTGACCAGGGATACCCAAACTTTTGCATGCCACTGAATGTACCTTTTAGATCTCAATTTTCTGAGCACCTTCTCTCTTGTAACAGTAACTGCACCCACTTCTCTTCCTTCACACACTATAACATCTGGCATACTGCCAGTGTCTTCCACAGTGAAGATTGACACAAAGTACTCATTTAATTCATCAGCCATCTCCTTCTTCCCCCTTATTTCTCCTGCCTCATTTTCTAGCAGTCCTATATCTACTCTCATTTCTCTTTTATTTTTAACATACTTGAAAAAACTTTTACTATCCACTTTGATAATATTTGATAGTTTACTTTCTTATTTCATCTTTTCCCTTCTAATGATTTTTTAGTTACGCTCTGAAGGTTTGTAAAAGCTTCCTAATCCTCTGTCTTCCCACTAACTTTTGCTTTGTTGTATGCTCTTTCTTTTGCTTTTACAAAGGCTTTGACTTCCCTTGTCAGCCACAGTTGTACTATTTTACCATTTGAGCATTTCTTCAGTTTTGGAATACCAATGTCCTGCACCTTCCTCATTTTTCCTGGAAATGGATGCCATTGCTGCTCTGCTGACATTATTGTCAGCAGCTCCTTCCAATTTACTTTGGCCAATTCCTCTCTCATACCACTGTACTTTCCCTTACTCCACTGAAATACTGCTACATCAGACTACTTTCTCCCTATCAAATTTCAAGTTGAACACAATCATATTGTGATCAATGGTTCCTAAGGCTTTTTTTACCTGGAGCTCACTAATCGCCTTCAGTTCGTTACATAACACCCAATCCAATATAACTGATCCTCTAGTAGGTTCAATGACAAACTGCTCTAAAAAGCCATCTCTTAGCACTCAACAAACTTACTCTCTTGAGATCCATTACCAACCTAATTTTCCCAATCAACCTGTGGTCCACCTCCCAGCCACTGTTGGGAAGCCTGTATATAACTGCCATCAACGTCCTTTTACTCTTGCTGTTTCTTAACTCAACCCACAAGGATTCAACATCATCCAATCCTATGTCACGTCTTTCTACTGATTTGATGCCATTCTTTATCAGCAAAGCCACACCACACCCTTTGCCTACCTTCCGATACAACCTGTAACCTTGGACATTCGGCTCCCAACTATAACCGTCCTTCAGCCACAATTCAGTGATGGCCACAACATCATACCCGACAATCTGGGTATTCAATATTTTCATATGATTTAATTTATTTTTCATTTATTTATTTTTCTGTATTCTCTTTAGGGAAAATCCTTATTCGCGAATGTTCAGAGGTGACTGGAAGGATGTTTTCTCTCTTTCTTTTAACTTTATCCTCAAATGGACTGCCCAATCTTTCTTTTCTTTTTTCCTTTTTTTTGTTCCAGTTTAGTTTAGTGTGGTTTTTACCCCTTTAATAAAATTTCCAATTTTTTTCTTACGATTTGTTAAGAGGAGTTGTGGTTTCTTGATTATATTGTGTATATATAACAGCGTAACATTATACCTATCTGATTTTGACAATATGTACTTTTTTTGTATTATCTGTTTGCTAAACTTCTCCTCTGATTTGTGTATTTTTTTTACTGGAAAATCAATAAAAGGATTGAAAAATGAAACTCATACCCGACAATCTGTAATATTGCAACAAGATCATCCAGCTTATTTCTTATACTACATACACTTAGATACAACACCTTAAGTACCATATTTGCTGCCCTTTCCGACTCTGCATCCCTAATGATTTGATACTCAGCCTATTGGCTGCAACTAAGTCCCATCACCTGCTGTCCTTCCTGACAATCTGACTGCAAGCTATCTTTACTTTTTTACCATCCGTTCTTCCCTGAGTCCCTTCACTCCAGTTCCCACCCCCCTGCCAAGTTTGTTTAAACCCTCCACGACAGCTCTAACAAACCTGCCCACGAGAATATTGGACCCCCTTGGGGTCAGGTGCAACCCGTCACTTTTGAGCAGGTCATGCTTCCCTCAGAAGAGATCCCAATTATCCAAGAGTCTGAAGCCCTGCCCCCTGAAAGGTTTGAATAAGTACATGGATGGGAGGGGTTATGGAGTACTGTGGTCCAGGTGTAGATCAATAGGCAGGGTAACAGGAAGTGGTGGTGCCCCAGCAGAGAAATTTGTGTCCTTACAGACTGAATAGTGGTTGTGGGAAGCGAAGCTAGTAGAGGTGGTTCTGTGGCTTAGATTGGATTTATTGTGACAACCGAAGTCCCATTCATCAAGACAACAGTAAAATGATGTTGAGGGGGATGGTATTGTTGTGCCAACACACCTCCAGTCAAAGTCATTTATGGCATCTTGCATGATTCTGACAAAGCTACCCCAATCTTCTTTGTCCTTGCTGTTCTACAGAGAGTGGGGTTAGCAAGTGCTGGAACATTAGAGTGGATCTGGTTTTCCATCAAGTGATGTGCTTCTGGGTAGGGTAGGCTTTTGCCTGCAGAATGGACTTCATTGGGAATTCAGTGAGATCTTTCATGCATTCTTCCCTCCCTGTCAAGTAACACATCCCAAGTTCAAGCAGCCTTTGTGTTCTTTATGCATTTTCATTGCATCTAATGCCACTCCTGTTGATGTAATGTGGCTAATGCCTTCTGATATTTTTCCAGAAAATTTTCCTCTGAGTGACTTACTGCCAGAGACCAGCACTGGAGTGGAGACCACTACAAACAGCAGCACTTCTCTCAGGTATATTCAATCGTGCAACCTGACTTTTTATTGTAAATTATTGAAATCTGTGTTCTGCCTCAAGCCTTGCGGATGTCTCCTTTTCTTTATTTTAAATTGATGTATCAGAAGGTCTGAATCTCTAATTGTGCACCAGTTATAACCTGCGACGGATTTCCAATGGTCTGTACTGAGTGTGGGCCAAAGGGGGCCTCTGTTTTATGGTGCAAGTCTTGTTACTAGATTGTCACTCACACAAAATGCTGGGGGAGCTCAGAAAGTCAGGCACCATCTATGAAAATGAATAAATAGTCAACTTTTTGGCCTAAGATGCTTCATCAGAACTGTGGACGTTTCGGTCCTGATGAAGGGTCTTGGCCCAAAATGTCGACTGTTTATTCATTTCCATACATGCTGCTTGACCTGCTGAGTTTCTCCAGCATTTTGTGTGTATTGCATTGGAAATCCAGCATCTGCAGAATCTGTTGTGTTTCTTGTTAGAGCGTAATTTTTGCAGGAGGAGCAAGGTAACGTTAGTGCATTGGATATAGTTTCAAAGTTCACGGTAAATTTATTATCAAAATACATATATGTCACCATATGTACAGTGGCATGCAAACTTTTGGGCACCCCGGTCAAAATTTCGGTTACTGTGAATAGTTAAGTGAGTAGAAGATGAACTGGTCTCCAAAAGTCATAAAGTTAAAGATGAAACATTCTTTTCAATATTTTAAGCAAGGTTTGTTTATTATTTTTGTCTTCTACAATTTTAGAGTGGGAAAAAAAAGAAAGGAGCAGCATGCAAAGGTTTGAGCACCCCAAGAGATTTGAGTTCTCAGGTAACTTTTACCAAGGCCTCAGACTTTAATTAGCTTGTTAGGGCAATGGCTTGTTCACAGTCAAATTTCAAAGCTTTATAAATACCCTGACTCCTCAAACCTTTTCCCAACAATCAGCAGCCATGGGCTACTCTAAGCAGCTGCCTAGCACTCTGAAAATTAAAATAAATGATGCCCACAAAGCAGGAGAAGGCTATAAGAAGATAGCAAAGCATTTCCAGGTAGCCATTTCCTCACTTTGTAATGTAATTAAGAAATGACAGTTAACAGGAACGTTGGAGGTCAAGTTAAGGTCTGGAAGACCAAGAAAACTTTCCAAGAGAACTGCTCGTAGGATTGCTGGAAAGGCAAATCAAAACCCCCATTTGACTGTAAAAGACCTTCAGGAAAATGTAGCAGACTCTGGAGTGGTGGTGCACTGTTCTACTGTGCAGCGACACCTGCACAAATATGACCTTCATGGAAGAGTCATCAGAAGAACCTTTCCTGCATACTCACCACAAAATTCAGCGTAAGATGTTTGCAAAGGAACATCTAAATAAGCCTGATGTATTTTGGAAACAAGTCCTGCGGACTGATGAAGTTAAAATAGAACTTTTTGGCCGCAATGAGTGAAGGCATGTTTGGAGAAAAAAGGGTGCAGAATTTCAAGAAAAGAACACCTCTCCAACTGTTAAGCAGGGGAGTGGATCGATCATGTTTTGGGCTTGTGTTGCAGCCAGTGGCACAGGGAACATTTCACTGGTAAAGGGAAGAATGAATTCAATTAAATACCAGCAAATTCTGGAAGCAAACATCACACTGTCTGTAAAAAAAAAAAAAGCTGAAGATGACAAGAGGATGGCTTCTACAACAGGATAATGATCCTAAACACACCTCAAAATCCACAATGGACTACCTCAAGAGGCACAGGCTTGAAGGTTTTGCTATGGCCCTCACGATCCTCCAACCTAAACATCATCAGGAATCTGTGGATGGACCTCAAAAGAGCAGTGCATGCAAGACGGCCCAAGAATCTCACAGAACTAGAAGCCTTTTGCAAGGAAGAATGGGCAAAAATTCCCTAAACAAGAATTGAAAGACTCTTAGCTACAGAAAGTGTTAACAAGCTATGAGACTTGCCAAAGGGGGTGTTACTAAGTACTGACAATGCAGGGAGCCCAAACTTCAGGACCTTCTCCTTTTTTGTTATTTTGAAACTGTAAAAGATGGAAATTTAAAAAAAATCTTGCTTAAAATATTAAAGAAATGTTGACTAGGGGTGCCCAAACTATTGCATGTCACTGTAATCCTGAGATTCATTTTCTTGTAACATACACAGTAAATCCAAGATTTATCTAGGTATTTAAGAGGCTTTTGATGAAATAACCTATACTGCTGATGAATAAGGTCAGAGAATGCAGAGTCAGGGGTTCAATGGATCACTTGCTGTTTTCAGGACAGAAAGAAGACAGTAGATGTGTAGGGCAGCCATTCACGGTGGAGATGGCTCACAGAAATATAGTCTTCACTGAAGGTTTGCTTCTGATCACCATTTGCATTAACCATTAAAAAGCACCATTTCTAACTTTGCAGATATTGGGAAAGAGCGAACACTAAAGACTCAAACAACAAATTACAGTCAAATTTCATTGTACTTGTAGAATGGACAGGTAATTGGCAAATTGGGGGGATTGATGTAAATGCTGGAATCATTTGTAACAGGAGAATATTTTGAAATATATGAGAAGATGGAGAAGTAGTCATGACTTTATCAAGAACAAATCATAAGACCATAAGATATAGGAGCAGAAGTAGTCCATTCGGCCCATCGAGTCTGCTTCACCATTCAATCATAGGCTGATTCAATTCTTCCAGTCATCCCCACTTCCTTGCCTTCACCCCATACCCTTTGATGCCCTGGTTAATCAAGAACCTGTCTATCTCTGCCTTAAATACACCCAATGACTTGGCCTCCACAGCTGCTCGTGGCAACAAATTCCACAGATTTACCACCCTCTGACTAAAGTAATTTCTCCGCATCACTGTTTTAAATGGATGTCCTTCAATCCTGAAGTCGTGCCCACTTGTCCTAGGCTCCCCTACTATGGGAAATAACTTTGCCGTGTCTAATCTGTTAAGGCCTTTTAGCATTCTGAATGATTCTATGAGATCCCCCCTCATTCTCCTGAACTCCAGGGAATACAGCCCAAGAGCTGCCAGACGTTCCTCTTACAGTAGCCCTTTCATTCCAGGAATCATTCTTGTGAATCTTCTCTGAACCCTCTCCAATGTCAGTATGTCCTTTCTAAAATAAGGAGCCCAAAACTGCACGCAATACTCCAAGTGTGGTCTCATGAGTGTCTTATAGAGCCTCAATATCATATCCCTGCTCTTATACTTTATACCTCTAGAAATGAATACCAAAATTGCATTTGCCACCTTCTCTGCTGACTCAACCTGAGATTAACCTTTAGGATATCTTGCACAAGGACTCCGAAGTTCCTTTGCATCTCTGCATTTTGAATTCTCTCCCCATCTAAACAGTAGTCTGTCCATTTATTTCTTCCTCCAAAGAGCATGATCTCCATACACTTTACAACATTGTATTTTTTTGCCCATTCCACTAAACTACCTAATTCTCTGCAGGCTCTCTGTTTCCTCAACACTACTCGCTTCTCCACCTACCTTTGTATCATCGGCAAATTTAGCCACAAATCCATTAATCCCATAGTCCGAATCATTGACACACATCGTAAAAAGCAGCAGTCCCAACACCGACCCCTCTGGAACTCCACTGGTAACCGGCAGCCAGCCAGCATAGGATCCCTTTATTCACACTCTCTGTTTTCTACTGACCGGCCAATGCGCCACCCATGCTAGAACTCTCCTGTTCCCATGGGATCTTGTCTTGCTAAGCAGCCTTGTGTGGCACCTTGTCAAAGGCCTTCTGAAAATCCAAGTACACCACATCTACTGCATCTCCTTTGTCTACCCTGCTTGTAATTTCCTCAAAGAATTGCAGTAGGTTAGTCAGGCAGCATTTTCCTTTCAGGAATCAATGCTGGCTTTGGCCTATCTTGTCATGTGTCTCCAGATACTTCGTAATCTCATCCCTAACAATCGATTCCAACAACTTCCCAATCATTGACGTCAGGCTAACAGGTCTATAGTTTCCTTTCTGCTGCCTCCCACCCTTCTTAAATAGTAGAGTAACATTTGCAATTTTCAAGTCATCCAGTACATTGCCAGGATCTATCAATTCTTGAAAGATCATCGTTAATGCCTCTGCAATCTCTCCAGCTACTTCCTTCAGAACCCGAGGGTGCATTACAGGGTCCAAGAGATTTATCCACCCTCAGACAATTAACTTTCCTGAGCACCTTCTCAGTCGTAATTTTCACTGTGCATACTTCACTTCCCTTTCACTTGAATGTTCAGTATACTGCAGATGTCTTCCACTGTGAAGACTGATGCAAAATATGCATTCAGTTCCTCTGCCATCTCTGCATCTCTCATTGCAATATCTCCAGCGTCATTTTCCATTCGTCCTATATCTACCCTCAACACTCTTCTACCCTTAAAAAAGTTTGTAGTATCATCTTTGGTATTAGTTGCCAGCTTCGTTTCATAATTCGTCTTTTCCTTTCTAATGACCTTCTTAGTTTCCTTCTGCAAGGTTTAAAAAGCTTCCCAATCTTCTATCTTCCCACCAGCTCTGGCTTGCTTGTATACCCTCTCTTTTGCTTTTACTTTGGCACAAACTTCACTTGTCAGCCACGGTAGTGTCCTTCTTCCATTTGAAAATTTCTTATTTGGAATATATCTGTCTTGCACTTCCCTCATTTTTCGCAGAAACTCCAGCCATTGCTGTTCTGCTGTCCTTCTTACAAATGTCCATTTCCAGTCAACTTCGGCCAGTTCCCCTCTCATGCTATTATAATTTCCTTTATTCCACTGAAATACCAACACATTGGAATTTAGTTTCTCCTTCTCAAATTTCAAAGTCAACTCGATCATATTGTGATCACTGTTCCCTAAGGGTTCCTTAACCATAAGCTCTCTTATCACCTGCGGATCATTGCACAACATCCAATCCAGCACAGCTGATCCTTGTAGGCTCAACAACAAGCTGTTCAAAAAAGCCATCCCTTAGATATTCTACAAATTCTCTCTTGAGGTCTAGTACTGGCCTGGTTTTCCCAATCCACTTTCATGTTAAAATCCCCAACGATTATCATGCCATTGCTCTTCTGACACACCTTTTCTATCTCCTGCTGTAATTTGTATTCCACATCCCAGCTGCTGTTTAGAGGCGTATATACAACTGCCATTAGGATCCTTTTACTCTTGCCATTTCTTAACTCAACCCATAGAAACTCTACACCTTCTGATCCTATGTCATCCCTTTCTAATGATTTAATATTATTTTTTATAAACAGGGCCACACCACCCCCTCTGCCTACTAACCTATCTTTCCGATACACCGTATATCCTTGGACATTCAACTCCCAATGGCAGCCATCCTTTATCCAAGTTTCAGAGATGGCCACAACGTCATACTTGCCAATCTGTAGCTGAATTTCAGGATCGTCCATCTTATTTCTTATGCTATGTGCATTCAAATATAACACTTTCAGTCCAGTATTTGTTGCTTTCGGTTTTAACTGCACCATGCCTCTGTTGCAGCTATCTTTGACTTACTTCTTTTTTCCCCTTTCTCAGTCCTATCACTCCGGTTCCCATCCCCCCCCTGCCAAATTAGTTTAATCCCTCCCCAACAGCTCTATTAAACCTGACTGCTCAGATATTGGACCTCTTTGGATTCAGGTGTAACCCATCCTTTTAGTACAGGTTGTACCTTCCCCAGAAGAGGTCCCAATGATCCAGGAATCTGAAGCCCTGCCCCCTACACCAGTCTCTCAACCATGCATTAATATGCCTGATCATGCTATCCTTGTGCTCATTAGCACGTGACACAAGCAGCAATCCTGAGATTACTACCATGGAGGTCCTGCTTTTCAGCTTCCTACCCAACGTTCTGAATTCTGAATTCAACGTTCAGGACCTCCTCCCTTTTCCTACTTATGTCATTGGTACCAATGTGTACCAGGACTTCTAGCTGTTCAGCCTTTCCCTTCCGAATAACAACACACCATGCAGGTATCTCTGTCAGGCTGACAGAACCTCCTGTCTGTTCCCCTCACTATGGGATCTCCTATGACTACTGCATTCCTCATCTTCTTCTCTCCCTTCTGCACCACGGAACCAGCCTCAGTGCCAGACTAATCTGCTGGAGTTGACCAGGATGTGACCAGTAGAATAGATGAAGGGGTTATGATAAATTGGATTTTCAGAAGATATTGGATAAAGTCCTGAACATGAGATGGCTCAACGAGGTTGGAGGAATTGGGGGACAGTGTAATAACATGGATCGAGGATTTGTTTATTGGGTGAAAGCAAGAGCAAATAGACTCTCTGTAGGATGGCAGCCTGTGACTAGTATCTGTGTTTGGTCCCCAGCCATGAGGAATCATCTACAACTACAATCTGACCAAGGGGACTGAATACCACTTCAACACACAATACTGGAAGAACTCAGCAGGTCTGACAGTGCCTGTGGAAGGAAATAAACTGTTTATTCCTCTCCATAGATGCTGCCTGAACTGCTGAGTTCCTCCTCCTTGAGTGTGTGTGTTACTCTTGGTTTCCAGCATCTACAGAGGTCCTTGTGGTTATGGATACCACTTTGACAAGCTTGCTGTTTGAACTTGATGGCGTTGTGATGTGACAGGCCATATAAAAGAAGGATGCTGAGAAACTGGCATATGACTATGTGGGAATGCAAGGTCAGACACTTGTACACCTAAGAGAAAATGATCAATGAAATGATGAGAGGTTAGACAGTGTTAATGTTCCGAGGGGCCAGGGGTTCTCGTATTTCAGTCACAGAAGAGCAAACCAGCCTGCAGTAAAGCACAAACCAATGGGCTGCATTAGCTTGTGGAATAAGGAAGCGTTGGTGAGGCCTCACCTGGAGTACTATGTACAGTTTTGGTCTCCTTACCTCAGGGAGGATGCCCTTGCCATTAGAGATGTTTATCAGGAGTGCTTTGTATGCAGGGCCCTTCTCATTGCCAATGATCCCTCCGATTTGTCCGACAATCACGTTGACCCCCGCGCCCCTCCACCATCAGGCATTAGGACAAGGGCCATCGGGGTGGGAAAGCTGAGTTACGAACTATTTCTTTTTTTTAAAAAAAGCGAAGTAGGCACTGGGTTCATGTCTGGAGTTTCTGGAACAGTTTGAGGAGTAGGGTGGATGGTGGAGGAAGGGTCACTGGAACAAAAAGGCTTAACTTTCCTGTGCTGGCAGTCTACTGTTTAATATAACAATGTGTTTTTGATGGATGACTGTTTTTCTCCACATTCTCTTGTCTACACTGAGGACCTTTCTGTCACTGGCTCTTATGTCTTTAGGACCACGGCCTCAGACAAGGACGTACCCGTCATTTTCATCCATCCCCTGAGGACGGGTCTATTCCGAATCAAAGTACAAGGAGCCACGGGGAAATTCAGCATGGTGATCCCATTGGTTGACGGGATGATAGTGAGTCGACGAGCTTTAGGTAAGAACGGAAGCCGGCAGAGAATTGAACATCCCACTTTGAGGAGATGTGCTCACTCAAGACAAAAGTTTACAGCTCCTGTTTGTCCCTGGTAATCTATGCTTCATTGTACTGGTCTTGGTTATTTGTGCTATGAAGTCTGAAATACAGAGTTGCTCATCCTCTTGCCAAGTACAAAGGTCACACATTCATTTATTTATCACATGTACATTGAAATGAACAGTGAAATACGTCCTATGCATTAACCAACACACCCAAGGATGTTCTGGGATCAGCCCGCAAGTGTCACCTCACACTCATCAAAAGCTGATAATTTTGTGGACTTTGAAAAAAATAGCAAGATTACTACAATCCACTGAGAAGTATTGTTGAGTAAATTACCAACGGAATTAAAATCAAAGCACGGGGATGTTTTCTGTCTGTCAGTGCTGTAGTTAATTTTCATGGTACCACACTGTAAATAAATTTGTGCAAATGCTAAACTGCTCCTTACTCGGGCTGGATTTGATTAGGAGATTCTTCCTGAGCAAAGTGCCTTTGCCACAGCATTTGCAATTATTGTCCAAATTGTTATGTTTTGTAACTCTAAAACATAAAACTAACTGGAAGAAAAATCAGGGAGTCCAGAATATGAGTCTAACTTCATTTTTACTTTAAGTACGGTATGCACGTATAATGTGGTGGCATGATGACCTATGCCATTCAAGTACTTTTACGTACAGCTGGTAATGAATTATTTAAACAACAAATGCTTAATCAAATAATATATTTACAGTATTTATCAAATATTACTGAAATATTAAATGCACAATGTTCCTCCCTGCTTAGCTATAAACTCCAACTCAATATGAATGCATCTCAGCATAAATACAGTACACAATATCATACAACTACCCATTCAGACCTAAGATTTAATCACTATGTTGTATTTCTTACTCTTGTGGAATACTCTCTTTCCTGATGAGGGAGATCACTCTGCTTGGCAGGTGAGACTTGTGGCTGTGAAACAATCTCAGGTTTTTTTTTAATTAAGTGCAATCGTGAAGAATTGCCAGATCAGACAACTAGTTCCCAAAGAGAACTCTGATAGGCCAATCAGGTGGTTCACTACTGCTGAGCGATAGAACGTAAAAAAAATCATATGTTCAATGGCCCTTCTCTGTGTTGGTTGTAGGAGTTGACTCTGAGGCTGCAGGAAGTGATTCTGATAGCTCTGAACATCTTTTTTTTCTCTAACATTTGACTCTGGTCTCCTCAACTGATCAATGTGTCATCTCCAGATGACATCAGACACAATCACCACCGTGTTGGAGAGTGGTCCAGTTCTGTCCTTAATCTTTCCGAGTACCCACTTTTGATCACCTCTGTAGTCCCTTGCCAGGATGGCTTGTCAGGAGTGAAATATCGAACCTCTATGTTTGAGAAGCCCTCAGTTTGACTCGGCTGTTGGTCCTGCATACTCCTCCTGAGATTGAATTTGAGCAGATCCAAGGGACAACCCAGGAAAAGTGTAGCTGGTGCATTGCTGGTAATGGAGTATTTTGTGTTATGATATGCAAGGAGGAAATTGGTGAGCTGCAGAGTTAGTGTCAGTGTAGTGTGTTCTGTTGACGTTGCTCACAGTGCATTTTACAGACTCTGGACAAACCTTTCCGCCAAGCCATTTGTAGCGTAGTGGTACAGTGCAGATGCAATATGTCTTATTCCATTCATTTTTAGGAATAACTGAAACTGTTCCACCACAAACTGTGGTCCATTGTCACTGACTAAGTGTTATAGACAATAGACAGTAGGTGCAGGAGTAGGCCATTCGGCCCTTCTAGCCAGCACCGCCATTCACTGTGATCATGGCTGATCATACACAATCAGTACCCCGTTCCTGCCCTCTCCCCATATCCCTTGACCCCGCTATCTATAAGAGCTCTATCTAACTCTCTCTTGAATGCATCCAGAAACTTGGCCTCCACTGCCTTCTGGGGCAGAGCATTCCACATATCCACCACTCTCTGGGTGAAAACGTTTTTCCGCATCTCTGTTCTAAATGGCCTACCTCTTATTCTTAAACTGTGGCCTCTAGTTCTGGACTCACCCATCAGCGGGAACATGCTTCCTGCCTCCAGCGTGTCCAATCCCTTAATAATCTTATATAGTTCAATCAGATCCCCTCTCATCCTTCTAAATTCCAGTGTATACAAGCCCAGCCGCTCCAATCTTTCAACATATGACGGTCCCACCATTCCGGGAATTAACCTTGTGAACCTACGTTGCACTCCCTCAATAGCAAGAATGTCCTTCCTCAAATTTGGAGACCAAAACTGCACACAATACTCCAGGTGTGGTCTCACCAGGGCCCTGTACAACTGCAGAAGGACCTCTTTACTCCTATACTCAATTCCTCTTGTTATAAAGGCCAGCATGCCATTAGCTTTCTTCACTGCCTGCTGTACCTGCATGCTTGCTTTCATTGACTGATGTACAAGAACACCTAGATCTCGTTGTACTTCCCCTTTTCCTAACTTGACTCCATTTAGATAGTAATCTGCCTTCCTGTTCTTGCCACCAAGGTGGATAACCTCACGTTTATCCACATTAAACTGCATCTGCCATACATTTGCCCACTCACCCAACCTGTCCAAGTCACCCTGCATTCTCATAACATCCTCCTGACATTTCACACCGCCACCCAGCTTTGTGTCATCGGCAAATTTGCTAATGTTACTTTTAATCCCTTCATCTAAATCATTAATGTATATTGTAAACAGCTGCAGTCCCAGCCCCAAACCTTGCAGTACCCCACTGGTCACAGCCTGCCATTCCGAAAGGTTAATCGCTACTCTTTGTTTCCTGTCAGCCAGCCAATTTTCAATCCATGTCAGTACTCTGCCCCCAATACCATGTGCCCTAATTTTGCCCACTAATCTCCTTTGTGGGACTTTATCAAAAGCTTTCTGTAAGTCCAGGTGCACTACATCCACTGGCTCTCCCTTGTCCATTTTCATAGTTACATTTTCATAGTTACGTAGTGTTCTGGAGAACCTTTCTTGAAAAGAGGCTTCTCCACATTGTGCAAGGCTGTAGTGGAGGCTGTTGGGAGCACTTCTGGCCACATTGTAGCTGCATCCACTGTCAATAAATTTGTGCCTGTGAGTGGTCTGGCAAAATCCACATCAATCATAGAACATAGAATAGTACAGCACAGTACAGGCCCTTCGACCCACAATGTTATGCTGACCCTCAAACCCTGCCTCCCATATAACCCCCCCCACCTTAAATTCCTCCATATACCTGTCCAGTAGTCTCTTAAACTTCACTAGTGTATCTGCCTCCACCACTGACTTAGGCCGTGCATTCCACGCACCAACCACTCTCTGGGTAAAATATCTTCCTCTAATATCCCCCTTGAACTTCCCACCCCTTACCTTAAAGCCATGTCCTCTTGTACTGAGCAGTGGTGCCCTGGGGAAGAGGCGCTGGCTTTCCACTCCGTCTATTCCCCTTAATATCTTGTACACCTCTATCATGTCTCCTCTCATCCTCCTTCTCTCCAAAGAGTAAAGCCCAAGCTCCCTTAATCTCTGATCATAATCCATACTCTCTAAACCAGACAGCATCCTGGTAAATCTCCTCTGTACCCTTTCCAATGCTTCCACATCCTTCCTATAGTGAGACGGCCAGAACTGGACACAGTACTCCAAGTGTGGCCTAACCAGAGTTTTCTAGAGCTGCATCATTACCTCGTGACTCTTAAACTCTGTCCCTCGACTTATGAAAGCTAACACCCCATAAGCTTTCTTAACTACCCTATCTACCTGTGAGGCAACTTCCAGGGATCTGAGGACATGTACCCCCAGATCCCTCTGCTCCTCCACACTACCAAGTATCCTGCCATTTACTTTGTACTCTGCCTTGGAGTTTGTCCTTCCAAAGTGTACCACCTCACACTTCTCCGGGTTGAACTCCATCTGCCACTTCTCAGCCCACTTCTGCATCCTATCAATGTCACTCTGCAATCTTCGACATTCCACATTCCTCTACACTAGTGGTCACCAACCTTTTTAAGCCCAAGGTCCTCTCCCTCAGCTTTAGTTCAAGGCAAGATCAACCCCAGAGCAAGTAGTTACACATATGCACACCGGGGCAGAAAAGACCGGAAGTAAAACCCTGCAACCCGGAAGTAGAAATAATGTAAGAACACCAGGGGTACCCACCCTTTTATGCACTGCGGACCAGTTTAATATTGACAATATTCTTGCGGACTGGACGACGGGGGGTTGGGGGGGGTGTTAAACACGAGAATACAGCAATACTCAAAGCAGGTTTCATATGTCCAGTCTATTCCGCAATTTCGCAGCTCTTGGCACTTAGCTTCTGTCCCGCACTGCTCACAAAACTCAACGGGTTTGCCTTTAAGTGCTGGGTGCTTGGACTCAAGGTACTGAAGCAGTTTTGAGGGCTTCATTGCCTCGGACAGCCGCCCGCCACCTGACGCCTTGGCCGAGTGCAGTGGGTTGGGTGAGAGGACAATGTCAGGGCCGGAGGTCCCCGTACCGGTGGGGGGGCGGCAGTCGCAGTCTGGACAGGGCGACCAACCGAGCGAGGAGTGTAACAGGGAGTGGACCCACCCCCACCCCCGGTAGGATCTATCGGCCAACAAAAGTTTGTTTCAGTAGATCACAGCGAGGTAGCTGCTTTGATACTTATGAAATGCTGAGCCCGAATTAGGCCATCTGCGAATGTTTTAGCACCGGCTTCCCCGCGAACATTCGGTGTGCTAAACAGGTTTAGAGGCAGTGCTCCAGGCCAGTAGCAACAGCACTTCCCGCCGGCCGCCCGAGGCCAACCAGTGATCCCTGGTGCGAGGGTTTCACTGCGTTTAGGTGACTCATGACCTCGAGTGCGTTCAAGTTCAACAGTGGGCTAACAGGGAATGAGGAAAGGTGCAGCTGACTCATATTGTTTCCTCCCGGCCCGGTGGTTGGGGACCACTGAAGTACACTGTGTAGTGCGGGGGAGCTACACGCATGCGCACTGGGCAGAAAGAACGTAACTAAAACCCCGCAACCCGGAAACAATCTCTCAACAGTATTTGTGTATTTGTGTTTTTTTTTTTTCGGGATCTACTAGGAAAGTCTCAAAGATCAACTAGTCGATCGCGATCGACGGGTTGGCGACCACTACTCTACACTATCTGCACCACCACCAACCTTTGTGTTGTCTGCAAACTTGCCAACCCACCCTTCTACCCCCACATCCAGGTCGGTAATAAAAATCACAAAAAGTAGAGGTCCCAGAACAGATCCTTGTGGGACACCACTAGTCACAACCCTCCAATCTGAATGTACTCCCTCCACCACAACCCTCTGCCTTCTGCAGGCAAGCTAATTCTGAATCCTCCTGGCCAAACTTCCCTGGATCCCATGCCTTCTGACTTTCTGAATAAACCTACCATATGGAACCTTGTTAAATGCCTTACTAAAATCCATGTAGATCACATCCATTGCACTACCCTCATCTATATGTCTGGTCACCTCATCAAAGAACTCTATCAGGCTTGTTAGACACGATCTGCTCTTCACAAAGCCATGCTGACTGTCCCCGATCAGACCATGATTCTCTAAATCCCCATAGATCCTATCTCTAAGAATCTTTTACAACAGCTTTCCCACCACAGACGTAAGGCTCACTGGTCTATAATTACCCAGACTATCTCTACTACCTTTTTTGAACAAGGGTACAACATTTGCCTCCCTCCAGTCCTCTGGTACCATTCCCGTGGACAACGAGGACATAAAGATCCTCGCCAGAGGCTCAGCAATCTCTTCCCTCACCTCATGGAGCAGCCTGGGGAATATTCTGTAAGGCCCCGGGGACCTATCCGTCTTAAATGTATTTTAACAACTCCAACACCTCCTCTCCCTTAGTATCAACATGCTCCAGAACATCAACCTCACTCATATTGTCCTCACCGTCATCAAGTTCCCTCTCATTGGTGAATACCGAAGAGAAGTATTCATTGAGGACCTCGCTCACTTCCACAGCCTTCAGGCACATCTTCCCACCTTTATCTCTAATCGTTCCTACCTTCACTTTTGTCATCCTTTTGTTCTTCACATAATTGAAGAATGCCTTGGGGTTTTCCTTTACCCTACTTGCCAAGGCCTTCTCATGCCCCCTTCTTGCTCTTCTCAGCCCTTTCTTAAGCTCCTTTCTTGCTACCCTATATTCCTCAATAGACCCATCTGATCCTTGCTTCCTAAACCTCATGTATGCTGCCTTCTTCCACCTGACTAGATTTTCCACCTCACTTGTCACCCATGGTTCCTTCACCCTACCATTCTTTATCTTCCTCACCGCAACAAATTTATCCCTAACATCCTGCAAGATATCCCTTAACATTGACCACATGTTCATAGTACATTTCCCTGCAAAAGCATCATCCCAATTCATGCCCACAAGTTCTAGCCTTATAGCCTCATAATTTGCCCTTCCCCAATTAAAAATTTTCCGGTCCTCTCTGATTCTATCCTTTTCCATGATAATGCTAAAGGCCAGGGAGCAGTGATCACTGTCCCCCCAGATGCTCACCCACTGAGAGATTTGTACCTGACCCAGTTCTTTACCTTTCTGCTTCTCTTTCCTCAAATCCTCTCTATATGTTAGATCTGGATTTACTCCTTGCACTTCTTTCACTGCTCTATCACTCCGGGTCCCATCCCCCTTGCAAATTAGTTTAAACCCTCCCGAACCATGCTAGCAAACCTACCTGCAAGGATATTGCTCCCCCTCGAGTTCAGGTGCAACCCATCCAATTTGTACAGGTCCCACCTTCCCCAAAAGAGATCCCAATGATCCAAAAATCTAAAACCCTACCCCCTGCACCAACTCCTCAGCCACGCATTCAACTGCCATCTCCTCCAATTCTTACCATCACTGTCACGTAGTACTGGCAGCAATCCTGAGAACGCCACCCTTGAGGTCCTGTTCTTCAGCCTTCTGCCTAGTTCCCAAAACTCACACTTCAGGACCTCATCCCTCTTCCTGCCTATGTCGTTGGTCCCAACATGTATCATGACTTATGGTTGCTTTCCCTCTCGTACCAGGATGTCATGCACCCGGTCAGAGACATCCCGGACCCTGGCACCCGGGAGGCAATAAACCATGCGGGTGTCCTTCTCACGTCCACAAAATCTCCTGTCTGCTCCCCTGACTATAGAGTCTCCAATGACGACAGCTCTCCTCTTCTCCGTCCCATCCTTCTGCACCACAGGGTCAGACTCAGTGCCAGAGGCCCTGCCACCGTGGCTCACACCTGGTCGGTCGTCCTCACCAACAGCATCCAGGACGGTAAACTTATTATTCAGGGAAATGGCTACAGGGGTGCTCTGCACTACCTGTCTACTCTCCTTCACTCCCCCCCGCCCCCCGGACTGTCACCCAACGACCTGCTTCCAGCAGCCTAGGTGTGACTACCTCCCTGTAGCTCTCATCTATGACTGCCTCATTCTCCCTTATGAGTCGGAGGTCATCCAGCTGCTGCTCCAGATCCCTCACACGGTCTTCCAGACCGACCAGCCGCAAGCATTTCTGGCAGATGTGACTGCAGGAGGGGGGAGTTCCTCCAAGACTGCCACATCTCACAGGAGAGGCACATCACCGTCTCAGGAGACATTGTAAAGCCTAACTGGGAACAAGTTCGTCCTCCGCCTCTTCTCGTCGAAGCTTCTCGAGTCAAAGCCTCAAAGTTCCACTCCTTCACTGGCTCACTCACTCACACAATATATTTACAGTATTTATCAAATATTACTGAAATTTTAAATGCACAACTAGCTACCCCATATGAGGACCTGGACTATAAATCCCAGCAGTCTCCCCAGCTCAGAGAGGCCATGTTTTGGGATGAACTGTGAGATAGGAGCACAGATCAGACCAGGTATTGGGGTGGCTTGTACATATTAATGAGGTTTCTCGGCATATCAGAGGGGCAGTATGGGCTGTCAGTAATGTGTGACAGGACAAATAGATTGAATAGATTTCATGGACCCACTGACAACAAGTCTGAGGAGAGCTGATAGAGGCAGGGACTTACAGGGGTGTGGGGTGCCTTCCACACGTGGTTAGTGGAAAGGTGATTGAGAATGAAAGTTGTTTAAAAGCAATGTTTGGTGTAGTCTCAGTGGTACAGCACAGACCTGCTCAAGGACTGGAGACCCAGGGATTAGCCTGTCTTGCATTGGAGGCCAGTCTGTGGGGTAGGTGGGAGGGATGTGAAAAGAGGCTCTTCTTGCTGTTATTGTCTTCTTTTGTTGTTTTTGCTTATGTTCTGCTGAGCATTGTGGGCATGCTATGTTGGCATCGGAGTGTGTGGCAAAGCGTGTGTGTTGGTCGTTAATGCAAACCACACATTTCACTATATGTTACTGTGTACATGTGATCAATCTGAATATGAAACTGTAGAACTGGGCAAACATTCAAGATGTAAAAGTGTTATTTCAGAATAACTTGAAAAATTGAAGCTGTTTCTGAACAGCGGAGTGATGAGCCTGCAGGGTTCTGGGCTAGGGCTAGTTGTAGCCAAGCTGAGGTTCATTAGCTATCCTTGAAGTTGGATAGGGTTGTGCACAGGCAAAGATGGGTGTGGTCACTCGGATTCCTTCAGTGCCAATGGAGAACCAGTTGGCTTTTGCAAGAATTTCACTGCTTAATATTGCCTTCTGTCTCCTATATCTGCTTAGTTCCAGTTTTCAAACTAACTTGCATTCTCTAGCTGCTGTTCTCCAAATGTTAATCAGGTATTGTGTTTACCAGTTAATGATCAACAACCATAGGCCCTGCAGTAACAACAGTGTTTGACTTGTGTGGGCAGCATGCTTGCAGGGTGTTGAGTGAATTCATCATTCACAGACCTTGAAAACAAAGGTGGGAGGATGGAGGGGGGGAGGCATTAAAATGCTTTTTCATACAGTTCGTGCATGACTTTGTACCTACGCTGCTCAGCATGGGGTTGGCCAATTTCAGAGAGTGAATACAGGGATGGGAGTGTTTACAGGAACAACTGTATTAATCACCCACATGCATGTTTTCCTGCTGCAGGGTTTTTGGTCCGACAGACGATTATAAACATTTGCCGACGGAAGAGACTGGAGAGCGACTCCTACAACCCACCCCATGTGCGTAGGAAGCAGAAGATCGCTGACATCGTCCACAAGTATCGCAACAAGCTGCTGGAACCGGAGTTTTACACCTCGCTCTTTCAGGAGGTGGGACCAAAGCACCTGAACCCATAGGCGAACGATCGGAGATCCGTGCAGAGAGTATTTATAAGCTATTTTACTACTTAGGCACTTGGCCACTGAAGAATGTGATACGAAGTACCGACTGGTATCCAGAGTTCTGGAAAGCAGTATATCCCAGCTGGTTCTGTGTAAATGTGTATTAAGGACGTAAAGTTGATTTTTGAGAAATATGTAAAGCCCATTTTATACTGAACTTCAAGACAGCCTTACTGAACATAACCAAATTTGTGTACAGTACCCAGAATCTGTATTATGTATTGTATCTTTGATCAGCTGTGTGGCACGGTGTGCACTAGTGCTACTGTCTTAGCTCGTCGACTCTGCACTCAATCCTGCACGGGTAGACAGTTGTGGAAGTGAAGTGACTCTGGGGCAGTCTCAGTCCAGGGAACAGTAGCAGTGACTCATGGTTGGCACCAAAACTAAAGGGAATGGGACTGGTGCTGGGAGGAGAAGGAAACGCCCTAGTCATTTGTTGGCCGATGTCAGTGATTTTTATGAAGACCCCAAATCGATTAGAGTTGAATTCTTGATGCCAGGCAATGTGCTTTCTGTAGGCTGGCAGACACTCGTCCTGTAGCCACCCCGATGGTGGTAACACACGATCACTTAGCACAACACCTAGTACAGTTGGAGGATATCAATGTGCCTTCATCGTGTCCTGCAAGCAATGATGAGGAAATGCACTGCTAGTAAGAGGAATGAAGAGTAACTGAGGAATATGGAGAGGGTGGAGGCTGTGGAGATGAGGAGGTTTACACAAGACAATAATGATAATGGTCCTTTGCATCCCAACTCCGTGATTCTTCTTCACTGTCCCCACCCCTTGTCAGAAATTAAATGCCACTCATGAACTTAATTTTGCAATTGACCTTGAGATTTCTTTGCAGATATATTACCCTGGCAATCAATCTGAGTCAAGTTCCTGAACAGCTTGCTGCTGTGGATTACCATTGAGGTATCTTGTTGCTTCTCATTTTGAACCCGTGCTCTGCGACCTTGCGATGGTTCTGCATCAGCCATCTCAGGAAGCTGTTCTCCTAGAGGGGCAAATTTCCCTTGTTCCCAGTAAATCTGACCAAGATCAACTTAAGCTGCAAAATCATGCAATAAAATCCACTGACCAAGGCTGTAGTTTAAAAACTAAAGTGACCCTAAAAATCCCTGACTTTGTTCGGAAGCCTTCCACACAATTAGTATTTCATCATTTTTCATAAATCACAGACCATTTAAAATGCTTTTACATTTGTTAGCTCTGTTTAATGTTATTTTAACTTGAGTCTTCTCGTCCCATTTGAGGAAATAATGGTTATTTTTGAAGGTGTCTCTGCAAGTATTTAATTTGTCATTGGAACCATGTTACAAATTACACAAACTACTATTTTCCAACCAAAGATCTAGTAAGTGAATGAAACAGGTCACATGTTATTGAGCCAGTTTTGACATTTACCGTATCTATCTTAAACATCACTAGAATTAAAGAACATGCTGCTCACTGTATGTGCATCCTATTCCGTCACTGGGACAGGGAGCAATCAGAAACAGCTTGCAAGTACTGCTACTGTAGATGCCCTACTGGGGGTGAAAACATGAATTCAATGTATCGTTCCCAGAAATGAAAAGTCCCCAGTTGCTGCTTTGTGGTAAGCAGACAGGAGTGACCCAGGGTCCAGCTGAATGATTGATGCATCAGGTCTTGGTGAACTACTTCAGTAGACCTCTCAGTCGCTCGGGTTGATCTGATAAATAATAATTGGTTTTATATTTCCTTCGGCTTTGGTTTAGCCTTGTACAGACTCCCGAGATGTGGGGTGAGATGTGCAATGCATTGGGAGTAGAGAAGATCTGGAGATGTTGCTGAGAAAAAAATTGTCACAGTGCAGAACTGCACTGTTTTTACTTTGCACATAACTAGACTCTTTGTGTGCCTACCAAACATATCATCAATACTTACAGCCAGCACCAACCTGGGGGCATGCTGGAGTCAGCCAAAGGGAGAAGTACTTAGGGGCAGGCACTAGCAAGAGCTACGGGTAGCTTGATATTAGCCTCACTGTGTGGGGTCTTTGTATCTTCACTTACTCTTCACAATGGTGCTTTTAGTTTATGAAACTATGTGTGTTTTTAAAAATTCCTTTTTCATAATTCTGTCACTCTGCGTCACCTTCCTCACCCAATTTCCAAGCATCAATGTAGCCAACAGCTGTAAAGTAACTGAAAAGCAAATCCGGATCCAGTTTGTAAAATGTCATAGGCAAGCATTGTCATAATATGAATATTTCAAAGCCTAGATTGTATTAATCAGTCTATGGTTATCTCATTTGGGTGAGTTGTGTTGCTCTGGTGTGCAGTCACATAATTCTGGTTTCAGTGGGAAGGAAATTACATTTTGCCTATAAGTAACTCAAACTTTTGTGTTTGTTTCAAGTCCCATTAATAGATTTTATTCAGTTCCCTCAACTCCTCAGAACAAGACCCTAACTTCAGATGTTCCAACAAGCTAGAATGCAATTAAATCAGCAGGTCAGTTCCTCAAATAAAATCAAAATGGCTTTTGGAGTTCAGCATTTAGTAAAGTAAAAATTGCCCACTTGGGGAGATGTGCCACAGCTGGGCGATTAAACTATTCTCAGCCTTTGAGAGGCTGGTTCTGATGGTGTAAAATCCCACCACTGCCCTCCCCCTCCCCCCTCCATCCAGTCCAGGGGTTGCCACCCTGGGGTCCAAGACCTCTTGTTTTGGTCCATGGCATAAAAAACATTGGGAATCCCTGCTCCAATCCAAGAAACTGGACAGTGAGACCTTCTGGTCAGACCTTACCACGCCTAATCTGACACAGTTCAACTGGTTGTATTAAAGCAATGTTTGAAAATTCCAGTGAGGCTACTGGGACTTTGCTGATATTTCTAACGCCTGGACAGAAACAGTCAGCTCTGCTTCTTAAACCACTCCCAGTGATCCACCAGTTAACTAAAAACTTACTGTATTTCTGTGTGTGTACCATATATAAAAAGAAACCAGAACTGATGAGACACCATCCTGTTGGTATTTAATTTTAAAAACATTATCTCCAGTCACTGAGGTAGGACACAGGTACAGTTGTGTCCGTCCACCCCCAACCCAGAAGCCCATCATCCCCTCCTTGTTTCACTCCATCACCCTCTGACTGTGCTGGGAGGTGGGGTAGAGGGCCTCGCTGATATTTACCCAAGTGGCTTTCGTGTTAGCTTGCCGTGTGCAGTTGGCGCCACACTTCCTGCACTGCAACACTTCACACTTAGGTCTTTAGCTCTAAAGTGTCTGAAGCACCTGGGGTATGAAAAATATTCTAAAAACACAAGAGCTTCTCTCCCACTGTCCAGTGTCTTTGGGTCTCAGCACAGGGTTTGACCATGGTTTGGAATTTTGGTCATCTTGAGTCAATTAATGCATTCAGAACCAGCATCATTGTGTTTTATGATCCCTGCACCCCTCCCTTTCCCCAGGAATACAGTATCCACAGTAGGCAGCCCCTCAGAAACCTCTACATTTTATGTGTGGCTACCCCCTTGCAGTGAGTATCTTGTTCCAGAGTTAAAACCAGATTCCAGTATGCTTCACTCAAACTGGCCTTAGTGCGCTAACAATGATGAGAGCAAGGAGCACAGGGTCATTGTCAGGACCTGTCTGAGGTTCATGGTCAGCGCAGCACAGATGTCTGTGTCTACGTACCAGTCCGTCAGCAGATCAAACTCTGACCATGAAGCAGGCACAGTTGTGATAGATTCTGCTTCTTTCTATCCTGCCTGCTGATACTCACATGTTAATGACTGCAGGGGTCCTTAAGGAGCCAGGGAGCCTGGCAGGTTGGGAGCAGGACGATATCATGGCAGCTCTTCACTCTGTGAGATCTTCTCACCAAAATGATTTTAAACTTTGCCTGAGAATAAAAGTTTCACTTGTTTTCATCCAAAGTTCCTAAAGGTCGAACTTTACTGTTAGAAATTGGCTGACTTGCCTCGAATTCATGTGTTGGTTGTGTTGTACAGAAATTGATGTTGGTTTAAGGAGAGGTGGGGAGACTACCATTTATCCCTCATTCTTTCTGAAAATGCTGCCTTCATAATTAGAATGTACAGCATGGGACAGAGCCCATCTTCTTGCTAGTCTTCTGCCCACAGACCATCTGCTTCTCGGCAACATAAAGTATAAACTCTGATTTCCAGCAGTGAAAATGGTGAGAGAACATTCCACGGAAAGAAAACCAGTTTACATCAAAGACCTTTCATAAAAGTTCACCAACTTTAACTCTTAAACCATCAGACATGCAGAATGTTTATCGCTTTGCCTGATTTTCATTTCATGCTACCACAACTATAAATATGGCCCTTTCTCCTGTGGATCAGACACAGCTCTGGGAAGTACACTGCACTTCACATCAGCAGCAGGTAAAACATACTGTGACACCAAAGAAAGTTGTTTAATCTAAACCATGGTTTCTGCAGGTTGCTGGTGTCAGGTCTGCAGATGTGCCTGCTGCTGGTTCACTAGACAGGCACCAGAATGAACCTGTCCACATTCCACTCTATCCATTAACACTCGATGTCACAGCTGAGGGCCACTTGCTTCTCAGAAGCAAACAAGACCCAGAACACCTTAAATCTATTCCGATAAAAGTTATTTCCCCTTATGTATTTACTTTGTGTTCTTCACCTTTTGTTCCAATGTAGACCGTACATGCTTCAGGCTCAGTTTATTGGATTCCAGCAAATTTGTAGGAAACGCTGGCCATAACTGATCCAGCTGTGTGGGTGAGTTAACTCGGCTGACAGGATACCCACTGTTGAAACTTTTCCAGTGGTTATCTGGTCCCAGACAGCTCCAGCTCCCTGGGTTTGATGGAGTTAGGTTCAGGTTAATTCAAAGGGGAGGCTCACTGTTTGTGACAAATTGTGTGCAATCATTGTGGAAGTAAACAGTGAAGTAACTTGGCATAATGCATTTCTGGAGGGTAATTTAAGTGTTGCATTTTCTGTAAATAATGCTGACTTTGATTTGAGATGTATAATAAAGAAGGATCAGTGTATCAAATAGTCCAGGTGGTTGTCCTCTCTGTCTAAACTCTTTGCTAGGATCGGCACAGAGTTTGTATTTATACCAATTCAATATGTCAAAGAGAAATTTACGGACTGAATGTGCCCCATGTGTTCAATAAAATTCCAAGAGCTTCTCAAACCTTAACCCTTATTCAAAGGGTTTGGTACTAGTGGGTTGGTTTTTCAATGGAATCAGAGCAAATCTCTGATTGACTGGAGATGAACATGGGAGAGACAGAGTTGTCCTCCTATCTATTTTATTAAGGGTATACGAAGTCCAACAGAAACTGTGCATGGACAGTCCCAAGCCTGACTGTGAAAGGCTAGCAAGCCCATCCTGGCAACCCCCAGCATTCCGGATTGGCAGTCAGTGGTTAACCATTTACAATGACCAGTTAACCTACCCAGGAGGTGTTGGATGGTGGGACAAAACCAGATACTACACACTAGCATCATTGCCTTTCTAACAGTTGTTAGTGCTGGTGGGAATAATAGATCAATGCTTTTCCTTTAACCCATTCACTGACTGTCGCAGCAAGTATTATCACAGTAGACTGGAAACAGCAGGTTGAAAGAGAAACTGCTAAAAATGACTTGCTAGAGAAACAGGTCCAGTGTTTTCAGCTGTCTTGTACCTGGTACCCCCCCCCCCCCCTTCCTTTTTTCCCCACTCTCCTCTCCTATCAGATTCCTTCTCCAGCCTTTCACCTCCCCATCCACCTTCTCCACTGCCTGGTCTTGCCTATCACCACTTCATCTCCACTCCCCTACCTTCCTTTCCAGTCCTGATGAAGGCTCTTTGCCTGAAACTTGATTATTTATTCCCCTCCATAGATGTGTGTGATATGTTGACATTCATCAACCATGGGATTGAGTTCAAGAGCCATGTAACTTGTATAGTTACAGCTATACAAGACCTTAGTTAGACCCCACTTGGAGTACTGTGTTCAGTTCTGGCCACTTCACTACAAGAGGGATGTGGATACTATAGAGAGAGTGCAGAGGAGATCTACAGGGATGTTGCTTGGATTGGAGAGCATGCCTTATGTGAATAGGTTGAGTGAATTTGGCCTTTTCTCCTTGGAGGATGAGAGGTTACCTGATATGAGTATATATGATGGGGGCATTGATCGTGTGGATAGTCAGAGGCCTTTTCTCCCCACAGCTGAAATGACTAACACAAGGAGGCATAGTTTTAAAGTGCTTGGAAGTAGGTACAAGGCGGATATCAGAGATAAGTTTTTCACACACAGAGTGGTGGGTGTGTGGAATGCACTGCCATTAAAGGTGGTGGAGGTGGATACAATAGGGTCTTTTAAGCAACTCTTAGATAGGTACATGGAGCTTAGAAAAATAGAGGGCTATGCGGTGGGGAAATTCTAGGCAGCTTCTAGAGTAGGTTACATGTTCAGCACAACATTGTGGGCCAAAGGGCCTGTAATGTGCTGTAGATTTTCTATTCCTGTGCTGACTGACCTGCTGAGTTCCTCCAGCATATCGCATGTGTTGTACCTGATGGCCCTGCTGGTTGTGAGTGGCTGACTGAGTCGTTATCTGCACCTTTCAGGAGGGGACAGCCGCCACCTTAGTTAGCTGATTGCGTTTGGCTGGTGTAGGGGATTGCAAGTCGATGCACAGGGCAAATTTTAATGATGATAATTCTATTTATAGCCCATTTTTTATTCATTACAGAGCTCCTATTTTACTGAAATTAAGTTCCTGGCTTCCTTCATGTGCCTTGAACTTGTCTCTGAATCATTAGTTTACTCCATGTTAGGCAATGTTTGAGAAGACCGAATCTGCATATGGTTATGGTCTGAATACAACTTGGGCAGTCCCTGATGTTTGCTGAGGGAACTTCAATCACCGGCAGGCTCACAATCATCACAAAAACACAAGAGATTCTGCAAATCCAGAGCGACACACACAGAAAGTGCTGGAGAAACTCAGGTCAGGCAGCATCAATGGAAATGAATAAACAGTCAATGTTTCAGGCTGAGACCTCTCTTTAGAGAATCACTCCCATTTGAAGGTTGGAGGCTGGGAAATCTTTTGTTTGCCTTGTCACTTTGAATGCTCATTTCAATATTCATCTCTTTGTAGGGTGGGTATGAGACTATAAGTTGAAAGGTGTCATGGGACTCCAGATGCCCGATAGTGTCCATTTTTACCCAAAGCAGCCCAGCCAACCTTGACCTCTAACTTCCCCATACATCTATCCATAAACCTTAACAGCCCCTAACTCCTCTCTCTGTCCAAAACTATCCCTGTGAACCTAATCTCTCTACGAGTCTGCTTGAAAAGCTGAAGCCTCAATGTCTGTGAATCTGGAAGTCAGCGGCTGGAGAAGACATGCTGTCCTGGGTCTCGAGGACTGTGTCCGTGAGTGGAAGGGGGAACAGGTCTTGTTTTGCCGACGTTGCTTTATCACGAGCGGGGTTCTGTTCTGCCAAGTACGGTGAGCATGCTAGGTCAGCACCGGAATGTGTGATGGCATTTGCATTGTGTTGGTTGTTGACGTATTTCATTGACTGTTTCAATGTACACGTGATAAATTAATCTGAATTTAAAAGAAACCCCAGCCAATCTGGAGTCTCCCAAGCTGTCTCCCCGCACGAAAACTTCATCCTTTCTTGTTCATATATCTTTGATCATTGAAATATAAAACACATCATCACTGAATTGTTGTTGTTCTATGACTCTGCCCTTCCCTCTGTGAATCAGTTCTGTTCCTCAACCCACTCAGTAACAGTGGAACCTTTTAAGAGTCACCTTGTGGTTACTGCTTGGGCTTTATCACTAATAGTGAAGGTCCACCTTAAAATGAAGTGTTGATAGCACAGGCCCTTTGGCCTGTGATGTGGTGGCAAGCTAGTCAGTCCCTTCTGCCGGAGCGTGATTCACATCTCCCCATCCTCTGCACATCCATGCGTCTATCTAGAAGTCTCAGTTATGTCTGCTTCCATCATCCCTGGCACCCACCACATTCCTTGTAAAATTCAAACTTGATCCACACATCTCTTTTGAACTTATCCCCCTCACTGACATTGGACATTTGGACCCTAAAGAGAAAGATACTCTCTGCCCCAAATTTTCTAAACTATAAACTTATAGAAGTTTATATGTGATGTAGAAAGTTGCGGATGTCTCTATTTCCAAGGAAACTAATGGAGAAAGCTCTCAGTGTTATCTGTCAGATTGCCAAAGTGCTGAGCTTCCCGCCTCAATGTGAGGGCCCCAAGCTCCAGCCTGCATTTAGCCCTCCGACCACCAGGCTGGCTCAGTCCAGCTGTCTTTAAAAACAATTTAATTAAATTCATACAACTTGTTCCTGAACAAGTTGTAAAGAAGCTGATCCTGACGTGTGTGCCTTCCTGATGGTAACAGTGAGAAGAGGGCATGATGCATGACCTGGGAGATGGGGGTCCTTTGTGATGGATGGTTTCTCTTTGAAGATGTATTGGATCTGGTGCCCATGGCCTGGAGCAGTTCCCAACGTTAGGTTTTCCTCTTTCCTGACAGCAGGAGGCGACACTGAGAACGGTTCTCGAATCAGTGATGTCCTTTAACCTATTCGCTCTCTGCTCCTATGGCCTCTCCGTCTTTCCAATCCCCACTCTCATTCGGGGGTTCATACAACATTAACATCCTCGGGATGGCAAAGAAATTACAAATTCCACACAGACGACGCCAGAGGTCAGAGTTCGATTCGGGTCGCTGGATTTCTTCCACATGGAGCGGCAGTAAACCGCCTGCGGCCCTTCCAGAGGGACGTGGTGGTGGGGAGAGGGAGGAGCGTGTCCAGATCTGGCGATTGAACACAGCGGCTCCGCCCATGTTCGCTTCGGTCATCCCGTCGCCAGAGTTCAGCCGCCGGCAGAATCTCCAACAGTATCTCCAGGGATGGGTCACAAACACGAGAACCTGCAGAGGCTGGAAATCCAACACAATGCGCACAAAATACTGGAGAAACTCGGCTGGTTTAGGCAGCATTTATGGAAATGACGTTTCCTTAAATTAATGTTTCGGGCCGAGTTCCTCCCGCATTTATTTCGTGTGCGTTACTCCTGGGGTAGATCGCTTGAGGGACAAAACTCCGCGGTTATCACTTATCCTACCTACTCGGGCCACTTTGGGGTTTAAAAAAAACTATTCTCAAGGGAATCTGTTCCCCAATTGTTGTTAGCTGAAATCCTGTCACAACTTTCATTCACCTTCCCCGGCCCTGCCCTCGATACACCCACCATCTCCCCTTCTTCCCCACAGTTTCAACATCTCGCGGATCCGCATTCCAATGACTGTGTTTAATCTCATTGACGAGCTACATTCTTTAGCGAGCACCTCCGTAAAATGCAAGTGCTGATTTGCTGTTTGACGAAAAGGAATTGAAGACTTTGGGCAGGAGGGAAGGGAAGGGATCGGGGTTACCGACAAAGTGCGGGAGAAGCAGCAGCAGCTCAGACAGCATCGATGCTGGACGAAGGGTCTCGACCATCCATCCCCGCTGAGCTCCTCCGGCGCTGCCGATTCCCTAACAGAGGCACCCCGCTGGTTTGTCCCCGGGCTCCATGCAGAGCCGCGGCCCTCCCCGTAATTCTCACTTGGGCATGTTCGCAAAATAACAGCCGCTGCTGTGCGGTGCCGCTCACTCGCCGACCCGCCGGGCATCTGCGCCGCGGCCGATACCGGCTCCCGTCAGCCGAGGGCGGAAAGCGGGGAGCCCACACTGGATCAGAATCGGATCTCTCAGGGTTCGGGACTCGGACCGGACCGCGAAACCGGGATCAGCTCATTCATGCGGAGCCGGAGACAGCGGCTAACGCTGATTGGGTACTTTCCGGTGGGGTTCGGCACGTGACGTACATCCTCCCTACCATTGGACGGACATCATGTCCATCTCCAGCAAGCCCCTCCCCTCCCCTCTGACCTGGAGGTCGGGCAGCATTTGCAGGGCGGGAGACGACTCTCCGACAGGACGCAGGAGATGTTGGCAGACCTCAGCGTTTGTTAATATATCCGCCTCAACCATTTCCTTTGGCAGCTCGTTCTGCGTGAAGAAGTTGCGCTCCGATTCTCTAGCCTCTCGCTTTTAACCTGTGCCCTCTGGTTTTAGAATCCCCTCACTGAAGAAACTGACAGTGTTACGCTGCCTGGCTCCGTTATAACCCGGCTCCCTCAGTAAATCTCAGCGAGGCGCTCTCTCAATGCCCACTAGTGTGACTCACCCTCTTTCTCACGCAGACCTGATGTGTCTCAGGGGGATTTTAAATATGTCATCAACATTTTACCACCAGAACTAAGGTAAATTCTTATTTACACCTGGTGATGAGGGGGAGAGCAGGGCAGCTGGTGTTAACCTTTCTCCCATGGTAGGATGTCTAAGACTTTAAACAAAAGTGGCGGGCAAGATGTGGAGAGAGATCTGACCTGAAATGTGACACCTCCCTCCACAGATGCTGCTCTACATGCTGAGTATTTCAGACATCTGTCTGTTTTCTCAGCTCGAACTGCAAGCTGAGTTTGGGGAATTGGGTGCTAAGTTAAAGGACAGGATCCCCAGGGTGCTGAGGACGGGATCCCCAGGGTGCTGATCGCGGGATCCCCAGGGTGCTGAGGACGGGATCCCCAGGGTGCTGAGGACAGGATCCCCAGGGTGCTGAGGACGGGAGTCTCAATGTTAAGTTGAAGTTGTACAAGACATTGGTTTGATCACAACATTTCAGAGAACAGACGGGAGAGGTTTGGATTGGACAGAGGGGGTTTGGGACGGGAGGGGGATGCAACAGACAATAAGGGTTTGGAACGGATGGGGATTTGGAATGGGCGGGGAAGGGTATAGTCCAAGTATGGGTTGATGGGGTTAGATAGAATTGTAGTTCAGCACAGACTAGATGGGCTGAAGGGTCTGTCTCTTGTATTGCTCGAAGACTCTACAACACTGCAGTTTGTTGTATTTTGTTTGTTGGGGGAGAGAAGTCTGATTCTGGGGAGCTGAAAGCATTGCCCTAGAGATTAAACATGGGGTGGACAGGGGGAAATACTCGCGGGAACTGCCTCCCACATAATTCTGCCATGACAGTCTCAATCCCGGCTGTGAAAGGAGTGGGGTTGTGCTTGGGGCTAGCAACCCTGCCCATAAAATCCAGAACCAAGAAAGACCAACAGAAGCTCTGAAGCCCTCTGTGCGTAGGATATTCTACATCTGCTGAAAGACTGGCCCAGGACAGAGGACTCTGGTGAGCTGCTTTTGGTGGCTTGTGCCCCAGTAGGGGTAGGATCTCATTTCAAGTTGGCTTCTCCCTGCTGTGTCATCTCAGCCCTGGGAACTCGGAGTTTTTGGCAGGAATTCCCCATCGCCAGGACCCGACAGCCTTAGCCCTGCATTGATGAGTGTTCTGTAACTCCTGCAGGGCCTGACTGGCAGGTTGTGTGGCACCCTGGAACTGTGCAGCTCATTGCTGTCTGTGTGGAGTTTGCACGTTACTCCAAGGGTACTCTCACGAGTGCCTTATAGAGCCTCAACATCACATCCTGACTCAACCTGGAGGTTAACCTTTAGGGTATCTTGCATAAGGACTCCAAGTCTCTTTTCATCTTTGCATTTTGAATTCTCTCCCCATCTAAATAATGGTCTGCCCATTTATTTCTTCCACCAAAGTGCATGACCATACACTTTCCAGCATAGTATTTCATTTGCCACTTCTTTGCCCATTCCCCTGAACTATCTAAGTCTCTCTGCAGGCTCTCTGTTTCCTCAACACTAGCCGCTCCTCCACCTATCTTTGTATCATCGGCAAATTTAGCCACAAATCCATTAATCCCACAGTCCAAATCATGACATACATCGTAAAAAGCATTGGTCCCAACACCGACCCCTGTGGAACTCCACTGGTAACCAGCAGCCAGCCAGAATAGGATCCCTTTATTCCCACTCTCTGTTTTCTGCTGATCAGCCAATGCTACATCCATTCTAGTAACTTCCCTGTAATTCCATGGGCTCTTACAGACTCCGCAGACTTCTCCACGTACGATGGCAGGACAAAGTCCCAGACACGGAGGTCCTGGAGCCGGCTAGCACCCACAGCGTCTACACCCTCCTACAGGAAGCCCAAGCCAGGTGTGCTGGCCATGTTGTCAGGATGTCTGACAGTCGACTACCAAAACAGCTGCTGTATGGAGAGCTGAGCCAGGGCAAGCGCTCAGTTGGAGGGCAGAAGAAACGTTTCAAAGACTGCCTCAAAGTCTCCCTCAAAGACCTCAACATCAATTCCAGTAACTGGGAATCGCTTGCTCTGGACCGCCCAACCTGGTGGAGCAGGACCACTAAAGGAGCGTATGCAGCAGAAATCAGACGCACCGCAGAGGCTCAGAGGAAACGCGCCGCGCGCAAGGCTCGAACTACCTCCACTTCCACTGCAGCACCTACCCTCATGTGTCCCACATGTGGGCGAGCTTTCAGGGCCCAGATTGGCCTCACCAGTCACCTCCAGACCCACAGTCACAAACCCTCCACCTGACAGAAGTCGTGGTCGTCTTCGACTCGAAGGACGAACAACAACAACAACCTTGCTAAGCAGCCTCATTTGTGGCACCTTGTCAAAAGACTTCTGAAAATCCAAGTTCACCACTTCTACTGCTTGTAATTTCCTCAAAGAATTGCAGTACGTTAGTTGGGCAGGATTTTCCTTTCAGAAAACCATGCTGGCTTTGGCCTATCTTATGTGTCTTCAGATACTCCGACAACAATCAATTCCAACAACTTCCCAACCACTGATGTCAGGCTAACAAGTCTATCGTTTCCTTTCTGCTGCCTCCCATCCTTCTTAAATAGCGGAGTAACATTTGCAATTTTCCAGTCATCCGGTACAATGCCAGAATTTATCGATTCTTGAAAGATTATTGTTAATGCCTCTGCAATCTCTCCAGCCACTTCCTTCAGAACCAGAGGGTGCATTCCATCAGGTCCAGGAGATTTATCCACCCTCAGACCATTAAGCTTCCTGAGCACCTTCTCAGTCGTAATTTTCACTGTGTATACTTCACTTCCCTTTCACTTGAATGTCCGGTATACTGCAGATGTCTTCCACTGTGAAGACTGATGCAAAATACACATTAAGTTCCTTTGCCATCTCTGCATCTCTCATTACGATATCTCCAGCGTCATTTTGTATTGGGCCTATATCTACTCTCGACTCGCTTTTACACTTTATATACTCAAAAAAGCTTTTAGCATCTTCTTTGAGGTTAGTCGTCAGCTTCCTTTCATAATTCATCTTTTCCTTCCAAATTGCCTTCTTGGGTTCCTTCTGCAAGTTTTTACAAGCTTCCTTCGATCTTCCCACTAGCTCTGGCTTCCTTGTATGCTCTCTCATTTGCTTTTACTTTGGCTCTGACTTCACTTGTCAGCCACAGTAGTGTCGTTCTTCCCTTTGAAAATTTCTTCTTATTTGGAATATATCTGTCTTGCACTTCCCTCAGTTTTCGCAGAAACTCCAGTCATTGCTGCTCTGCTATCCTTCCTGCAAATGTCCCTTTCTAGTTAACTTCGGCCAGTTCCCCTCTCATGCCATTGTAATTTCCTTTATGCCACTGAAATACCGACACATTGGATTTTATTTTTTTCCCTCTCAAATTTCAGTGTGAACTTGATCATATTGTGATCACTGTTCCCTAAGGGTTCCTTAACCTTAAACTCTTTTATCACCTCCAGATCATTGCACAATACCTAATTCAGCACAGCCGATCCCCTAGTGGGCTCAACAACAAGTTGTTAAAAAGCCATCCCTTTGACACCCTACAAATTCTCTGTCGGGGTCCAGTACTGGCCTGGTTTTCCCAATCCACTTTCATGTTAAAATCCCCAACGATTATCAGGACATTGCCTTTCTGACATGCCTTTTCTATCTCCTGCTGTAATTTGTAGGGTCCTTTTACCCTTGCCATTTCTTAACACAACCCATAGAGACTCTACACCTTCCGATCCTATGTCATCTCTTTCTACTAATTTAATATTATTTCTTATACACAGAGCCACACCACTCCCTCTGCCTACAAACCTATCTTTCCGATACACCGTATATCCTTGGACATTCAGCTCCCAATGGCAGCCATCTTTTAGCTATGTTTCAGAGATGGCCACAACATCCGTTAGCTGTGTTACAAGAGACGCAGGCTTGTACTGTGAGTGTTACTTTAAGAGCGCCTGAGTGAGGCGGGATTATAACGTCAGTCACAAGCTGCAGCAGCCTGCTACAGACTTAAACCTACACACAGAGAGAGGGAAGCTGTTGCAACTTCAGTTTGTTGCTGTCATCATAAGACTGGGAGTTCCATACTCTCCCAGGTCCAAAAGATTGGGTTGATTATCGGCATGCAATGCACAACGGATGTGTGACTGTCACTTCGTATAATCCGTATGTGTGGATTTGCTGGGGTATCACTTTTGTTGGCCCTTACCTGGAATTGGGGTGTTCTGTGGTAACCACTTGAAGAAGATATTCCTGTGACTGTCACCTGGTGATATCTCTGGGTGGATTTTGGAACGACTCGACAGACAAGATCTTCAATGTCTGCTATTTCGTTTTACCAGCGTGGAACCTGTGGAATTCAATGTAATCGCCTTCTCTCTACATTTCACCTTGGGTTACAAATCTCTCTCCCATCGTTTACTTCAGGGATTACTGAACTTTCCTACTTTACCATCTTAAGACTTTAAGAATTATTCCTGAGCTTGACAGTTTGGGAACCGTGTATATATATATATACTATATGAGTATATATATAGGCATAACACTGTTAACTTCTGTTTATTTTGCTTAAGTTTCTATATATTGAGTGGACACTAATAAAGATAGTGGTTTTAACATTAAAACCTGACTCAATTTGTGATCTATTGCTGCTGGTACGTAACAGCTGAATTTCAAGATCGTCCATTTTATTTCTTATGCTATGTGCATTCAAATATATCACTTTCAGTCCAGTATTTGTTGCTTTCGGTTTTAACTGCATCATGCCTCTGTTGCCCTGTAACTCATCCCACTGGCTGTGATTGTGCCTCATTACCTGCCTGTCCTTTCTATCATCTCTGTTGCAGCTATCTTTGATTTATTTCTGTTTTCCCCTTCCTCAGCCCTATCACTCCGTTTCCCAACCTCCTGCCAAATTCGTTTAAACTGTCTTGGTTTTCTGAAGACCAGCTGATGTAACCCAGACCCCTGAAAGGCACTCCTTCCATGGGGGAGGGAGTATCAAACTGCTAAAGGCACTCCCTCCACAAGGGGGATGTTGGTCTCTGTGAAATACTCCCTCTGAGGGGAGGGGGGAATGAGGGACAGATGGGCGATGGGAGCCTGAGGCAGAACTTCAGGGGAAGGAGAGGGGCAGTGGTGTTAATGGATTGCTGTCCAGAGCCAGCAGAGGTCAATGCACCGAATGGCCTCTGGGGTTCTGTTATCAGTAAATAAGGTGAAATTTTTCTAAGTTGCCAATGATTTTTTAGCACTGGCTGCAATCATCTCTGAGCGAATACCATCAGAGAACGTGTCCCAACTCCTCACCTGGTGATCACTGAGGGAGAGGTATCACCCTCCTGAGTGCATTTGGTTCTTTATGCCTGGTCTTGCTCTCCTATCAGCCCCATGCCCTGCTATAACCCACCCCTCAGTGCCCTGCTGGTCTTTCCCTTTCCCACTCTCTCCAGATTCCTCGGCAGCTGCCTCTAGAACTGAGGAATCCTGATCCTGGTAAGGCAAACCTCACTTGGAGTACTGTGAACAGGTTTCAGCCCTTTATTGAAGAAAAGATGTGCTGAAATTGGAAAAGGTCCAGAGGAGGTTCGCGGGAATGAAAGGGTTAACATAGGAGGAGCGTTGGCAAACTCAGGGCTTGTACTTACTGGAGTTTAGAAGAATGAGACCTATCACTGAAACCTATCAAATATTGAAAGTCCCAGATAGAGTGGATGTGGAGAGGATGTTTCCTATAGTGGATGAGTCTAGGACCAGAGGGCACAGCCTCAAAATAAGAGGGATGTCCCTTTAGAACAGAGATGAGAAGGAATCTCTTTAGCCAGAGGATGGTGAATCTGTGGAATTTGTTGCCACAGGTGGCTGTGGAGGCCAGGTCATTGGGTATATTTAAAGTGGAGGTTGGTAGGTTAGAGTTATGAGTAAGAGTGTCAAAGATTAAGGGGACAAGATAGGTGATTGGTTGAGGGGGATAATAACAGTGGAACAGACTCAATGGATGGAATTGCCTAATTCTGCTTGTCGTCTTATGAACTTGCTGTATAGAAACCTGAAGTACGCAGGTGTTTCCAATGAGTGGACAGTCGGAAGGCTGCGGGACCGGACAGCATCCCGGGGCGGGTACTCAGTGTGCGTGGCGCAACTGACAGGTGTGTTTACAGACATTTTTAATCTCTCCCTCTCCCAGTGTAGAGTGCCCTCCTGCTTCAAAACATCCACCATTGTCCCTGTACCTAAAAAGACCAAGGTAACATGTCTGAACAACTGGCGTCCTGTCAAATTCACCTCAATAATAAGCAAATGCTTTGAGAGGCTGGTCAAGGATTACATCAGCATGCTACTGCCAATACTTGACCCCCTACAATTCGCCTACCGACACAACCAATCAACAGTTGACACAATAGCCACAGCTCTTCACACCGTCCTTACACATCTGGAGAAGAATGCTTATGTGCGAATGCTGTTCTTGGACTACAGTTCAGCATCCAACACCATAATTCCCTCCAGGCTCAACAAGAAGCTCAGAGACCTCGGCCTTCGCCCTGTCTTGTGCAGCTGGATCTTGAAATTCCTGTCAGATTGCCCTCTGACCCTCAACACAGGTGCCCCTCAGGGCTGTGTCCTAAGTGCCCTGCTTTACTCTCTGTATACCCATGACTCTCTCGCCACCCACAGCTCCAATCTGCTAATTACATTTAATGCTACACTGACTGGCCTAATCTCAAATAATAATGAGACAACCTACAGAGAGGACATAATCACCCTGACACAGTGGTGTCAAGAAAACAACCTCTCCCTCAATGTCGCAAAAATAAAGGAGCTGGTTGTGGACTACAGGAGGAATGGAGACAGGCTAACCCCTAGTGACATCAATGGATCAGGGGTTGAAAGGGTAAACAGTTTTAAATTCCTCAGCATAAACATCACCGAGGATCTCACGTGGTCTGTACATATCGTCTGTGTGGTGAAAAAAGCACAACAGCACCTCTTACACCTCAGACGGTTGAAGAAGTTTGGTGTGGGCCCCCAAATCCTAAGAACTTTCTACAGGGGCACAATTGAGAGCATCCTGACTGGCTGTACCACTGCCTGGTATGGGAACTGTACTTCCCTCAATCACAGGATTCTGCAGAGAGTGGTGCAGACAGCCCAGCGCATCTGTAGTTGTGAACTTCCCACTATTCAGGACATTTATAAAGACAAGTGTGTGAGAAGGACCTGAAAGATCATTGGGGACCTGATGCACCATCAATAACTCTTGGAGACGTGAGGCGAGATATCGGCTTTTATTGGCTGGAAGAAAGAATAAGCAGCAATTGACCACCATGCTACATCCTGGAGACTGAGGCCGGGGCTGTGTCTCCAATCGCCTTTATATCGGGGTCAGTGGGAGGAGCCACGGGAGCAGTCGGGGGTGGGGGGGGGTGTCCAGACAGGTATATGTAGTTCACCACAGGACCCAAGTCACCCCAACCACAAACTGTTCCAGCTGCTACCATCTGGGAAATGGAACCACAGCATAAAAACAGGACCAATGGGCTCCAGGACAGCTTCTTCCACCGGGCCATCAGACTGATTAATTCATGCTGATACAATTGTATTTCTATGTTATATTGACTGTCCTGTTGTACATAATATTTATTATAAATGACTATAAATTGCACATTTGAATGGAGACATATCGTAAAGATATTTACTCCTTGCATATATGGAGGATGTAAGTAATGAAGTCAATTAATTTCTCCTCCCCTCTAACCCCACCCACCTCTCCTTCCGCACACTGTCAAGACCTGCTCGCACTTTAAAAGTACTCCCTGAGCAGGACGTCAGTGGGTATACATCTGGGTGATGTCTCCAACCTGGGACAATGTAAAGCTCCCAATGTCTGGTACACATCCTCCCCCTGAAGCGTCCCAAATGAAGGCTGACGTCACCTTGTGTGTTTATGAACAACACAAGAGGTTTCCGAGGAGTGTCAGTGTAAACTTTCGGCTCACAAAGAAACACAAAATGTTTTATGGAGACTGAAGCAAATGCAGAGCCCAGAGAGGTAGCCCTGAAATGCACTGGTACAGGTTGTTAGTTAGAGCAGAGTCAGGTACAAAAGTACAAACGGCAGGTCTTGTTCACTGAACTTTCGAAAAGAAACTCCATTGCCCTGAGTCTGACTGTGCCTGTCCTGGCATTGTGTACCACACTGTGTTCACCACGAGGTCTCCACTACACTCATGTCCAAACGCAGCCTGAGCTCCTCACTGCAGTCCCAATAACTTTCCATCTCATTCCTTGTTGCAGAAAATCCAACCATTCAGATTCAGATATATTTATCACATGAACATCGAAACACACAGTGAAATTTATTGTTTGTGTTAACGACCAACAGAACCCAAGGATGTTTTGGGGCAGCCCACAGGCGTTAAAGTCAACTTAGTAGCAAACTACCATTTATGTCACCATATACAACCCTGAGATTCATTTTCTTGTGGGCATACTCAATAAATCTATAAAATAATAAAAGATAACAGAATCAATGAAAGGATGGCACAACCTGGGCGTTCAACCACACATTCCGGCACCAACATAGCATACCCACCACGTTCAGCACAACAGAGAACACAGCTAACCCAAAAAAGCCCTTTTCCTCACACTCACACTCACACTCACTCTCTCACACATTCCCTCTCAACACACACTCACACTCACACATTCCCTCTCAACACACACTCACACTCCCTCACATTCACACTCACTCTCACACATTCCCTCTCAACACACACACTCTCTCACACATTCCCTCTCAACACACACTCACACTCACTCTCACACATTCCCTCTCAACACACACTCACGCTCCCTCACACTCACTCTTACACATTCCCTCTCAACACACACTCACACGCACTCTCACACATTCCCTCTCAACACACACACTCTCTCACACATTCCCTCTCAACACACACTCATTCTCTCACACATTCCCTCTCAACACACACTCACGCTCCCTCACACTCACACTCACTCTCACACATTCCCTCTCAACACACACTCATTCTCTCACACATTCCCTCTCAACACACACTCACGCTCCCTCACACTCACACTCACTCTCACACATTCCCTCTCAACACACACACACACTCACTCTCACACATTCCCTCTCAACACACACTCACTCTCTCACACATTCCCTCTCAACCCACACTCACACTCACTCACACTCACTCTCACACATTCCCTCTCAACACACACACTCTCTCACACATTCCCTCTCAACACACACTCACATTCCCTCACACTCACTCTCACACATTCCCTCTCAACACACACTCACTCTCACACATTCCCTCTCAACACACACTCACTCTCACACATTCCCTCTCAACACACACTCACATTCCCTCACACTCACTCACACATTCCCTCTCAACACACACTCACACTCACTCACACTCACATGCACTCTCACACATTCCCTCTCAACACACAGTCACGCTCCCTCACACTCACTCTTACACATTCCCTCTCAACACACACTCACTCTCTCACACATTCCCTCTCAACACACACTCACACTCACTCTCACACATTCCCTCTCAACACACACTCACTCTCTCACACATTCCCTCTCAACACACACTCACACTCCCTCACACTCACTCTTACACATTCCCTCTCAACACACACTCACACTCACTCTCACACATTCCCTCTCAACACACACTCACTCTCTCACACATTCCCTCTCAACACACACTCACTCTCACACATTCCCTCTCAACACACACTCACGCTCCCTCACACTCACACGCACTCACACACATTCCCTCTCAACACACACTCACTCACACATTCCCTCTCAACACACACTCACACTCACTCTCACACATTCCCTCTCAACACACACTCACGCTCCCTCACACTCACACGCACTCTCACACATTCCCTCTCAACACACACACTCTCTCACACATTCCCTCTCAACACACACACTCCCTCACACTCACTCTTACACATTCCCTCTCAACTCACACTCACTCTCACACATTCCCTCTCAACACACACTCACACTCACTCTCACACATTCCCTCTCAACACACACACTCTCTCACACATTCCCTCTCAACACACACTCACACTCACTCTCACACATTCCCTCTCAACACACACTCACGCTCCCTCACATTCATTCTTACACAGTCCCTCTCAACACACACTCACACTCACTCTCACACATTCCCTCTCAACACACACTCACTGTCTCACACATTCCCTCTCAACTCACACTCACGCTCCCTCACACTCACTCTTACTCATTCCCTCTCAACACACACTCACACTCACTCACACACATTCCCTCTCAACACACACTTTCTCACACATTCCCTCTCAACACACACTCACGCTCCCTCACACTCACTCTTACTCATTCCCTCTCAACACACACTCACACTCACTCACACACATTCCCTCTCAACACACACACTCTCTTACACATTCCCTCTCAACTCACACTCACTCTCACACATTCCCTCTCAACACACAGTCACGCTCCCTCACACTCACTCTTACACATTCCCTCTCAACTCACACTCACTCTCACACATTCCCTCTCAACACACAGTCACGCTCCCTCACACTCACTCTTACACATTCCCTCTCAACTCACACTCACTCTCACACATTCCCTCTCAACACACACTCACACTCACTCTCACACATTCCCTCTCAACACACACTCACTCTCACTCTCACACATTCCCTCTCAACACACACTCACACTCACTCTCACACATTCCCTCTCAACACACACTCACACTCACTCTCAGACATTCCCTCTCAACACACACTCACGCTCACACTCACTCTCTCACACATTCCCTCTCAACACACACTCACACTCACTCTCACACATTCCCTCTCAACACACACTCACTCTCTCACACATTCCCTCTCAACCCACACTCACACTCACTCACACTCACACTCACTCTCACACATTCCCTCTCAACACACACTCACGCTCCCTCACACTCACACTCACTCTCACACATTCCCTCTCAACACACACACTCTCTCACACATTCCCTCTCAACACACACTCACACTCCCTCACACTCACACACTCTCACACATTCCCTCTCAACACACACACTCTCTCACACATTCCCTCTCAACACACACACTCTCTCACACATTCCCTCAAACTCACACTCACTCTCTCACACATTCCCTCTCAACACACACTCACACTCACTCTCACACATTCCCTCTCAACACACACTCACGCTCCCTCACACTCACTCTTACACATTCCCTCTCAACACACACTCACACTCACTCTCACACATTCCCTCTCAACACACACTCACTCTCTCACACATTCCCTCTCAACACACACTCACGCTCCCTCACACTCACACTCTCTCTCACACATTCCCTCTCAACACACACACACTCTCACACATTCCCTCTCAACACACACTCATTCTCTCACACATTCCCTCTCAACACACACTCACGCTCCCTCACACTCACACTCACTCTCACACATTCCCTCTCAACACACACACTCTCTCACACATTCCCTCTCAACACACACTCACACTCACTCTCACACATTCCCTCTCAACACACACTCACTCTCTCACACATTCCCTCTCAACACACACTCACACTCACTCTCACACATTCCCTCTCAACACACACTCATTCTCTCACACATTCCCTCTCAACACACACTCACGCTCCCTCACACTCACTCTTACTCATTCCCTCTCAACACACACTCACTCTCTCACACATTCCCTCTCAACACACACTCACGCTCCCTCACACTCACTCTTACACATTCCCTCTCAACACACACTCACACTCACTCTCACACATTCCCTCTCAACACACACTCACTCTCTCACACATTCCCTCTCAACACACACTCACGCTCCCTCACACTCACTCTTACACATTCCCTCTCAACACACAATCACTCTCTCACACATTCCCTCTCAACACACACTTTCTCACACATTCCCTCTCAACACACACTCACATTCCCTCACACTCACACTCACTCTCACACATTCCCTCTCAACACACACTCACACTCACACTCACACATTCCCTCTCAACACACACTCACACTCACACATTCCCTCTCAACACACACACTCTCTCACACATTCCCTCTCAACACACACTCACTCTCACACATTCCCTCTCAACACACACTCACGCTCCCTCACACTCACACTCACTCTCACACATTCCCTCTCAACACACACTCACACTCACACTCACACATTCCCTCTCAACACACACACTCTCTCACACATGCCCTCTCAACACACACTCACTCTCACACATTCCCTCTCAACACACACTCACTCTCTCACACATTCCCTCTCAACACACACTCACTCTCACACATTCCCTCTCAACACACACTCACGCTCCCTCACACTCACACGCACTCACACACATTCCCTCTCAACACACACTCACTCACACATTCCCTCTCAACACACACTCACACTCACTCTCACACATTCCCTCTCAACACACACTCACGCTCCCTCACACTCACACGCACTCTCACACATTCCCTCTCAACACACACACTCCCTCACACTCACTCTTACACATTCCCTCTCAACTCACACTCACTCTCACACATTCCCTCTCAACACACACTCACACTCACTCTCACACATTCCCTCTCAACACACACACTCTCTCACACATTCCCTCTCAACACACACTCACACTCAGTCTCACACATTCCCTCTCAACACACACTCACGCTCCCTCACATTCATTCTTACACAGTCCCTCTCAACACACACTCACACTCACTCTCACACATTCCCTCTCAACACACACTCACTGTCTCACACATTCCCTCTCAACTCACACTCACGCTCCCTCACACTCACTCTTACTCATTCCCTCTCAACACACACTCACACTCACTCACACACATTCCCTCTCAACACACACTTTCTCACACATTCCCTCTCAACACACACTCACGCTCCCTCACACTCACTCTTACACATTCCCTCTCAACTCACACTCACTCTCACACATTCCCTCTCAACACACAGTCACGCTCCCTCACACTCACTCTTACACATTCCCTCTCAACTCACACTCACTCTCACACATTCCCTCTCAACACACACTCACACTCACTCTCACACATTCCCTCTCAACACACACTCACTCTCACTCTCACACATTCCCTCTCAACACACACTCACACTCACTCTCACACATTCCCTCTCAACACACACTCACACTCACTCTCAGACATTCCCTCTCAACACACACTCACGCTCACACTCACTCTCTCACACATTCCCTCTCAACACACACTCACACTCACTCTCACACATTCCCTCTCAACACACACTCACGCTCCCTCACACTCACACTCACTCTCACACATTCCCTCTCAACACACACACTCTCTCACACATTCCCTCTCAACACACACTCACGCTCCCTCACACTCACACTCACTCTCACACATTCCCTCTCAACACACACACTCTCTCACACATTCCCTCTCAACACACACTCACACTCCCTCACACTCACACTCACTCTCACACATTCCCTCTCAACACACACACTCTCTCACACATTCCCTCTCAACACACACACTCTCTCACACATTCCCTCAAACTCACACTCACTCTCTCACACATTCCCTCTCAACACACACTCACACTCACTCTCACACATTCCCTCTCAACACACACTCACGCTCCCTCACACTCACTCTTACACATTCCCTCTCAACACACACTCACACTCACTCTCACACATTCCCTCTCAACACACACTCACTCTCTCACACATTCCCTCTCAACACACACTCACGCTCCCTCACACTCACACTCACTCTCACACATTCCCTCTCAACACACACACTCTCTCACACATTCCATCTCAACACACACTCATTCTCTCACACATTCCCTCTCAACACACACTCACGCTCCCTCACACTCACACTCACTCTCACACATTCCCTCTCAACACACACACTCTCTCACACATTCCCTCTCAACACACACTCACACTCACTCTCACACATTCCCTCTCAACACACACTCACTCTCTCACACATTCCCTCTCAACACACACTCACACTCACTCTCACACATTCCCTCTCAACACACACTCATTCTCTCACACATTCCCTCTCAACACACACCCACGCTCCCTCACACTCACACTCACTCTCACACATTCCCTCTCAACACACACACTCTCTCACACATTCCCTCTCAACACACACTCACACTCACTCTCACACATTCCCTCTCAACACACACACTCTCTCACACATTCCCTCTCAACACACACTCACGCTCCCTCACACTCACTCTTACTCATTCCCTCTCAACACACACTCACTCTCTCACACATTCCCTCTCAACACACACTCACGCTCCCTCACACTCACTCTTACACATTCCCTCTCAACACACACTCACACTCACTCTCACACATTCCCTCTCAACACACACTCACTCTCTCACACATTCCCTCTCAACACACACTCACGCTCCCTCACACTCACTCTTACACATTCCCTCTCAACACACACTCACACTCACTCTCACACATTCCCTCTCAACACACACTCACTCTCTCACACATTCCCTCTCAACACACACTCACGCTCCCTCACACTCACTCTTACACATTCCCTCTCAACACACAATCACTCTCTCACACATTCCCTCTCAACACACACTCACATTCCCTCACACTCACACTCACTCTCACACATTCCCTCTCAACACACACTCACACTCACACTCACACATTCCCTCTCAACACACACTCACACTCACACATTCCCTCTCAACACACACACTCTCTCACACATTCCCTCTCAACACACACTCACTCTCACACATTCCCTCTCAACACACACTCACGCTCCCTCACTCTCACACATTCCCTCTCAACACACACTCACTCTCACACATTCCCTCTCAACACACACTCACGCTCCCTCACACTCACACTCACTCTCACACATTCCCTCTCAACACACACTCACACTCACACTCACACATTCCCTCTCAACACACACACTCTCTCACACATGCCCTCTCAACACACACTCACTCTCACACATTCCCTCTCAACACACACTCACGCTCCCTCACACTCACACTCACTCTCACACATTCCCTCTCAACACACACTCACTCTCACACATTCCCTCTCAACACACACTCACGCTCCCTCACACTCACACTCACTCTCACACATTCCCTCTCAACACACACACTCTCTCACACATTCCCTCTCAACACACACTCACTCTCACACATTCCCTCTCAACACACACTCACGCTCCCTCACACTCACACTCACTCTCACACATTCCCTCTCAACACACACACTCTCTCACACATTCCCTCTCAACACACACTCACTCTCACACATTCCCTCTCAACACACACTCACTCTCACACATTCCCTCTCAACACACACTCACGCTCCCTCACACTCACACTCACTCTCACACATTCCCTCTCAACACACACACTCTCTCACACATTCCCTCTCAACACACACTCACACTCCCTCACACTCACACTCACTCTCACACATTCCCTCTCAACACACACACTCTCTCACACATTCCCTCTCAACACACACTCACGCTCCCTCACACTCACACTCACTCTCACACATTCCCTCTCAACACACACACTCTCTCACACATTCCCTCTCAACACACACTCACACTCACTCTCACACATTCCCTCTCAACACACACTCACTCTCTCACACATTCCCTCTCAACACACACTCACGCTCCCTCACACTCGCTCTTACTCATTCCCTCTCAACACACACTCACTCTCTCACACATTCCCTCTCAACACACACTCACGCTCCCTCACACTCACTCTTACACATTCCCTCTCAACACACACTCACACTCACTCTCACACATTCCCTCTCAACACACACTCACTCTCTCACACATTCCCTCTCAACACACACTCACGCTCCCTCACACTCACTCTTACACATTCCCTCTCAACACACAATCACTCTCTCACACATTCCCTCTCAACACACACTCACTCTCTCACACATTCCCTTTCAACACACACTCACGCTCCCTCACACTCACTCTTACACATTCCCTCTCAACACACAATCACTCTCTCACACATTCCCTCTCAACACACACTTTCTCACACATTCCCTCTCAACACACACTCACATTCCCTCACACTCACTCACACATTCCCTCTCAACACACACTCACTCTCTCACACATTCCCTCTCAACACACACTCACTCTCACACATTCCCTCTCAACACACACTCACTCTCACACATTCCCTCTCAACACACACTCACACTCCCTCACACTCACTCTCACACATTCCCTCTCAACACACACTCACGCTCCCTCACACTCACTCTCACACATTCCCTCTCAACACACACTCACGCTCCCTCACACTCACACGCACTCTCATACATTTCCTCTCAACACACACACTCTCTCACACATTCCCTCTCAACACACACTCACACTCACTCTCACACATTCCCTCTCAACACACACTCACACTCACTCTCACACATTCCCTCTCAACACACACTCACTCTCACACATTCCCTCTCAACACACACTCACTCTCACACACATTCCCTCTCAACACACACTCACGCTCCCTCACACTCACACTCACTCTTACACATTTCCTCTCAACACACACTCGCACTCACTCTCACACATTCCCTCTCAACACACACTCACTCTCACACACATTCCCTCTCAACACACACTCACACTCACTCACACTCACACTCACTCTCACACATTCCCTCTCAACACACACTCACGCTCCCTCACACTCACTCTCACACATTCCCTCTCAACACACACTCACGCTCCCTCACACTCACACTCACACATTCCCTCTCAACACACACACTCTCTCACACATTCCCTCTCAACACACACTCACACATTCCCTCTCAACACACACTCACACTCACTCTCACACATTCCCTCTCAACACACACTCATGCTCCCTCACACTCACTCTTACACATTCCCTCTCAACACACACTCACACTCACTCTCACACATTCCCTCTCAACACACACTCACTCTCTCACACATTCCCTCTCAACACACACTTTCTCACACATTCCCTCTCAACACACACACTCTCTCACACATTCCCTCTCAACACACACTCACGCTCCCTCACACTCACTCTCACACATTCCCTCTCAACACACACTCACTCTCACACATTCCCTCTCAACACACACTCACGCTCCCTCACTCACACTCACACATTCCCTCTCAACACACACTCACACTCACTCTCACACATTCCTCTCAACACACACTCACACTCACTCTCACACATTCCCTCTCAACACACACTCATTCTCTCACACATTCCCTCTCAACACACACTCACACTCACTCACACTCACACTCACTCTCACACATTCCCTCCCAACACACACACTCTCTCACACATTCCCTCTCAACACACACTCACTCTCACACATTCCCTCTCAACTCACACTCACTCACACTCACACTCACTCTCACACATTCCCTCTTAACACACACTCACACTCACACATTCCCTCTCAACTCACACTCACTCTCTCACACATTCCCTCTCAACACACACTCACACTCACACATTCCCTCTCAACTCACACTCACTCTCTCACACATTCCCTCTCAACACACACTCACTCTCACACACATTCCCTCTCAACACACACTCACACTCCCTCACACTCACTCACACATTCCCTCTCAACACACACTCACTCTCACACATTCCCTCTCAACACACACTCACACTCACTCTCACACATTCCCTCTCAACACACACTCACACTCACACATTCCCTCTCAACTCACACTCACTCTCACACATTCCCTCTCAACACACACTCACTCTCACACATTCCCTCTCAACACACACTCACATTCCCTCACACTCTCTCACACTCACTCTCACACATTCCCTCTCAACACACACACACACTCACTCTCACACATTCCCTCTCAACACACACTCACACTCACTCACACTCACTCTCACACATTCCCTCTCAACACACACTCACGCTCCCTCACACTCACACTCACTCTCACACATTCCCTCTCAACACACACTCACTCTCTCACACATTCCCTCTCAACCCACACTCACGCTCCCTCACACTCACACTCACTCTCACACATTCCCTCTCAACACACACACTCTCTCACACATTCCCTCACACTCACACTCACTCTCTCACACATTCCCTCTCAACACACACTCACTCTCTCACACATTCCCTCTCAACACACACTCACGCTCCCTCACACTCACACTCACTCTCACACATTCCCTCTCAACACACACACTCTCTCACACATTCCCTCTCAACACACACTCACGCTCCCTCACACTCACACTCACTCTCACACATTCCCTCTCAACACACACACTCTCTCACACATTCCCTCTCAACACACACACTCTCTCACACATTCCCTCACACTCACACTCACTCTCTCACACATTCCCTCTCAACACACACTCACACTCACTCTCACACATTCCCTCTCAACACACACTCACGCTCCCTCACACTCACTCTTACACATTCCCTCTCAACACACACTCACACTCACTCTCACACATTCCCTCTCAACACACACTCACTCTCTCACACATTCCCTCTCAACACACACTCACGCTCCCTCACACTCACACTCACTCTCACACATTCCCTCTCAACACACACTCACTCTCACACATTCCCTCTCAACACACACTCACGCTCCCTCACACTCACTCTTACTCATTCCCTCTCAACACACACTCACACTCACTCTCACACATTCCCTCTCAACACACACTCACTCTCTCACACATTCCCTCTCAAAACACACTCACACTCACTCTCACACATTCCCTCTCAACACACACACTCTCTCACACATTCCCTCTCAACACACACTCACACTCACTCTCACACATTCCCTCTCAACACACACTCACTCTCTCACACATTCCCTCTCAACACACACTCACGCTCCCTCACACTCACTCTTACTCATTCCCTCTCAACACACACTCACTCTCTCACACATTCCCTCTCAACACACACTCACGCTCCCTCACACTCACTCTTACACATTCCCTCTCAACACACACTCACACTCACTCTCACACATTCCCTCTCAACACACACTCACTCTCTCACACATTCCCTCTCAACACACACTCACTCTCTCACACATTCCCTCTCAACACACACTCACGCTCCCTCACACTCACACTCACTCTCACACATTCCCTCTCAACACACACTCACTCTCACACATTCCCTCTCAACACACACTCACGCTCCCTCACACTCACTCTTACTCATTCCCTCTCAACACACACTCACACTCACTCTCACACATTCCCTCTCAACACACACTCATGCTCCCTCACACTCACTCTTACACATTCCCTCTCAACACACACTCACTCTCTCACACATTCCCTCTCAACACACACTCATGCTCCCTCACACTCACTCTCACACATTCCCTCTCAACACACACTCATGCTCCCTCACACTCACTCTCACACATTCCCTCTCAACACACACTCATGCTCCCTCACACTCACTCTCACACATTCCCTCTCAACACACACTCATGCTCCCTCACACTCACTCTCACACATTCCCTCTCAACACACACTCACTCTCTCACACATTCCCTCTCAAAACACACTCACACTCACTCTCACACATTCCCTCTCAACACACACACTCTCTCACACATTCCCTCTCAACACACACTCACACTCACTCTCACACATTCCCTCTCAACACACACTCACTCTCTCACACATTCCCTCTCAACACACACTCACGCTCCCTCACACTCACTCTTACTCATTCCCTCTCAACACACACTCACTCTCTCACACATTCCCTCTCAACACACACTCACGCTCCCTCACACTCACTCTTACACATTCCCTCTCAACACACACTCACACTCACTCTCACACATTCCCTCTCAACACACACTCACTCTCTCACACATTCCCTCTCAACACACACTCACGCTCCCTCACACTCACTCTTACACATTCCCTCTCAACACACAATCACTCTCTCACACATTCCCTCTCAACACACACTCACGCTCCCTCACACTCACTCTTACACATTCCCTCTCAACACACAATCACTCTCTCACACATTCCCTCTCAACACACACTCACGCTCCCTCACACTCACTCTCACACATTCCCTCTCAACACACACACTCTCTCACACATTCCCTCTCAACACACACTCACTCTCACACATTCCCTCTCAACACACACTCACGCTCCCTCACACTCACACTCACTCTCACACATTCCCTCTCAACACACACTCACTCTCACACATTCCCTCTCAACACACACTCACGCTCCCTCACACTCACACTCACTCTCACACATTCCCTCTCAACACACACACTCTCTCACACATTCCCTCTCAACACACACTCACGCTCCCTCACACTCACACTCACTCTCACACATTCCCTCTCAACACACACACTCTCTCACACATTCCCTCTCAACACACACACTCTCTCACACATTCCCTCTCAACACACACTCACGCTCCCTCACACTCACACTCACTCTCACACATTCCCTCTCAACACACACACTCTCTCACACATTCCCTCTCAACACACACACTCTCTCACACATTCCCTCTCAACACACACTCACGCTCCCTCACACTCACACTCACTCTCACACATTCCCTCTCAACACACACACTCTCTCACACATTCCCTCTCAACACACACTCACGCTCCCTCACACTCACACTCACTCTCACACATTCCCTCTCAACACACACTCACTCTCTCACACATTCCCTCTCAACACACACTCACGCTCCCTCACACTCACTCTTACTCATTCCCTCTCAACACACACTCACTCTCTCACACATTCCCTCTCAACACACACTCACGCTCCCTCACACTCACTCTTACACATTCCCTCTCAACACACACTCACACTCACTCTCACACATTCCCTCTCAACACACACTCACTCTCTCACACATTCCCTCTCAACACACACTCACACTCACTCTCTCACACATTCCCTCTCAACACACACTCACTCTCTCACACATTCCCTCTCAACACACACTCACACTCACTCTCACACTCACTCTTACACATTCCCTCTCAACACACAATCACTCTCTCACACATTCCCTCTCAACACACACTTTCTCACACATTCCCTCTCAACACACACTCACATTCCCTCACACTCACTCACACATTCCCTCTCAACACACACTCACTCTCTCACACATTCCCTCTCAACACACACTCACGCTCCCTCACACTCACACGCACTCTCATACATTCCCTCTCAACACACACACTCTCTCACACATTCCCTCTCAACACACACTCACGCTCCCTCACACTCACTCTTACACATTCCCTCTCAACACACACTCACACTCACTCTCACACATTCCCTCTCAACACACACTCACTCTCTCACACATTCCCTCTCAACACACACTCACGCTCCCTCACACTCACTCTTACACATTCCCTCTCAACACACAATCACTCTCTCACACATTCCCTCTCAACACACATTCCCTCTCAACACACACTCACATTCCCTCACACTCACTCACACATTCCCTCTCAACACACACTCACTCTCTCACACATTCCCTCTCAACACACACTCACTCTCACACATTCCCTCTCAACACACACTCACTCTCACACATTCCCTCTCAACACACACTCACACTCCCTCACACTCACTCTCACACATTCCCTCTCAACACACACTCACGCTCCCTCACACTCACTCTCACACATTCCCTCTCAACACACACTCACGCTCACTCACACTCACACGCACTCTCATACATTTCCTCTCAACACACACACTCTCTCACACATTCCCTCTCAACACACACTCACACTCACTCTCACACATTCCCTCTCAACACACACTCACACTCACTCTCACACATTCCCTCTCAACACACACTCACTCTCACACATTCCCTCTCAACACACACTCACTCTCACACACATTCCCTCTCAACACACACTCACGCTCCCTCACACTCACACTCACTCTTACACATTTCCTCTCAACACACACTCGCACTCACTCTCACACATTCCCTCTCAACACACACTCACTCTCACTCACACTCACACTCACTCTCACACATTCCCTCTCAACACACACTCACGCTCCCTCACACTCACTCTCACACATTCCCTCTCAACGCACACTCACGCTCCCTCACACTCACACTCACACATTCCCTCTCAACACACAATCACTCTCTCACACATTCCCTCTCAACACACACTCACACTCACTCTCACACATTCCCTCTCAACACACACTCACACTCACTCTCACACATTCCCTCTCAACACACACTCATGCTCACACTCACTCTCTCACACATTCCCTCTCAACACACACTCACACTCACTCACACTCACTCTCACACATTCCCTCTCAACACACACACTCTCTCACACATTCCCTCTCAACACACACTCACACTCACTCACACTCACACTCACTCTCACACATTCCCTCTCAACACACACTCACTCTCACACATTCCCTCCCAACACACACTCACACTCACTCACACTCACACTCACTCTCACACATTCCCTCTCAACACACACTCACACTCACACATTCCCTCTCAACTCACACTCACTCTCTCACACATTCCCTCTCAACACACACTCACTCTCACACACATTCCCTCTCACCACACACTCACACTCACTCACACTCACTCACACATTCCCTCTCAACACACACTCACTCTCACACATTCCCTCTCAACACACACTCACTCTCACACATTCCCTCTCAACACACACTCACACTCACTCTCATACATTCCCTCTCAACACACACTCACACTCACACATTCCCTCTCAACTCACACTCACTCTCACACATTCCCTCTCAACACACACTCACACTCACTGTCACACATTCCCTCTCAACACACACTCACACTCACACATTCCCTCTCAACTCACACTCACTCTCACACATTCCCTCTCAACACACACTCACATTCCCTCACACTCTCTCACACTCACTCTCACACATTCCCTCTCAACACACACACACTCACTCTCACACATTCCCTCTCAACACACACTCACACTCACACATTCCCTCTCAACTCACACTCACTCTCACACATTCCCTCTCAACACACACTCACACTCACACATTCCCTCTCAACACACACACACACTCACTCTCACACATTCCCTCTCAACACACACTCACACTCACACATTCCCTCTCAACACACACTCACACTCACTCTCACACATTCCCTCTCAACACACACACACACTCACTCTCACACATTCCCTCTCAACACACACTCACACTCACACATTCCCTCTCAACTCACACTCACTCTCTCACACATTCCCTCTCAACACACACTCACTCTCTCACACATTCCCTCTCAACACACACTCACTCTCACACATTCCCTCTCAACACACACTCACGCTCCCTCACACTCACTCTCACACATTCCCTCTCAACACACACTCACTCTCACACATTCCCTCTCAACACACACTCACGCTCCCTCACACTCACTCTCACACATTCCCTCTCAACACACACTCACACTCACTCTCACACATTCCCTCTCAACACACACTCACTCTCTCACACATTCCCTCTCAACACACACTCACTCTCACACATTCCCTCTCAACTCACACTCACTCTCACACACATTCCCTCTCAACACACACTCACTCTCTCACACATTCCCTCTCAATACACACTCACTCTCTCACACATTCCCTCTCAACACACACTCACTCTCTCACACATTTCCTCTCAACATACACTCACTCTCTCACACATACTCACGCTCCCTCACTCACACTCACACTCACACATTCCCTCTCAACACACACTCACACTCACTCTCACACATTCCTCTCAACACACACTCACACTCACTCTCACACATTCCTCTCAACACACACTCACTCTCTCACACATTCCCTCTCAACACACACTCACGCTCCCTCACTCTCACACATTCCCTCTCAACACACACACTCTCTCACACATTCCCTCTCAACACACACTCACGCTCCCTCACTCTCACACATTCCCTCTCAACACACACTCACTCTCACACATTCCCTCTCAACACACACTCACTCTCTCACACATTCCCTCTCAACACACACTCACGCTCCCTCACACTCACTCTTACACATTCCTCTCAACACACACTCACACTCACTCTCACACATTCCTCTCAACACACACTCACTCTCTCACACATTCCCTCTCAACACACACTCACGCTCCCTCACTCTCACACATTCCCTCTCAACACACACACTCTCTCACACATTCCCTCTCAACACACACACTCTCTCACACATTCCCTCTCAACACACACTCACGCTCCCTCACTCTCACACATTCCCTCTCAACACACACTCACTCTCACACATTCCCTCTCAACACACACACTCTCTCACACATTCCTCTCAACACACACTCACTCTCTCACACATTCCCTCTCAACACACACTCACGCTCCCTCACTCTCACACATTCCCTCTCAACACACACACTCTCTCACACATTCCCTCTCACACTCACACTCACTCTCACACATTCCCTCTCAACACACACTCACACTCACTCACACTCACACGCACTCATTCTCTCACACATTCCCTCTCAACACACACTCACACTCACACTCACTCTCACACATTCCCTCTCAACACACACTCACGCTCACACTCACTCTCACACATTCCCTCTCAACACACACTCACGCTCCCTCACACTCACACTCTCACACATTCTCTCTCAACACACACTCACATTCTTTCGCACACACACTCACACTCTCTGACACACACACACTCCTCCAATCCCAGGATAGACCATCTCCAGCTTGCAGCCTACATTGGGTTTAGACTTCTCCAGTGGACTCGGGACCCTGGTCATCTGGCCTAGACGTTTGGACTTATGATTGATGTTCAGTATTGACCCCAGGGGTTGCCGATGATGACAAACGAGGAGCCTGGATGAAGAAGCCAAACACTACACCTTAAACTCCAGACTCTCCAATGACCAGAAATCTTGAACAGAGTTTCAAGGTAAGGGGGCAGTCATTTAAAACTGGATATGCAGAATGTTATTTCTCGTTGGGGTGGGAAAATCTGGAACTCCGGTGGAGCCAGATCTAAAGTCGAGCTAGATACATATTTGAGAAAGAGGCCAGGCGTGGGACAAATCGACTATGATGACATGAAATGGTGAAAGGATTTTGAGGGTCGCGTGCCCTCCTCCTGTTCCTGCCTTCTTGTGATTTTGCTCTTTCTGTCTGTGACCCCACACCCCGCACTGTTACAGTAAGCTCCAACACCCAACAAACATCACTTCACCTCAGGGCCATAGAGTGAGACAGCACAGAAACAGGCCTTTCCACCCAAAGCCTTGCTGACCAACGTGCCCCCCTGGGCCACTCCTAATTGACCATATGGCGGCCCATGTCCCTCTGGACGTTTCCTCTCCAGGTAGCTGTCCAAATGTCTTTCAGGTGTTGTAATTGTACCCACCATCACCATTGTACCATTGTACCCATCCTCTCCATCTTACTCCGATCCGGATCCTGCTGGAATCTCCATCCTCTCCATCTTACTCCAATCCGGATCCTGCTGGAATCTCCATCCTCTCCATCTTACTCCGATCCGGATCCTGCTGGAATCTCCATCCTCTCCATCTTACTCCGATCCAGATCCTGCTGGGATCTGCATCCTCTCCATCTTACTCGGATCCGGATCCTGCTGGAATCTGCATCCTCTCCATCTTACTCGGATCCGGATCCTGCTGGAATCTGCATCCTCTCCATCTTACTCGGATCCGGATCCTGCTGGAATCTGCATCCTCTCCATCTTACTCGGATCCGGATCCTGCTGGAATCTGCATCCTCTCCATCTTACTCGGATCCGGATCCTGCTGGAATCTGCATCCTCTCCATCTTACTCGGATCCGGATCCTGCTGGAATCTGCATCCTCTCCATCTTACTCGGATCCGGATCCTGCTGGAATCTGCATCCTCTCCATCTTACTCGGATCCGGATCCTGCTGGAATCTGCATCCTCTCCATCTTACTCGGATCCGGATCCTGCTGGAATCTGCATCCTCTCCATCTTACTCGGATCCGGATCCTGCTGGAATCTGCATCCTCTCCATCTTACTCGGATCCGGATCCTGCTGGAATCTGCATCCTCTCCATCTTACTCGGATCCGGATCCTGCTGGAATCTCCATCCTCTCCATCTTACTCCGATCCGGATCCTGCTGGAATCTGCATCCTCTCCATCTCTTTGGAGTGAAGGAAGATGAGAGGTCAGATAATAGAGGTATATCTCTGTACCTCCGTCTCCAACTGGATCCTTCACTTCCTAACCAGAAGACCACAATCAAAACAAAATTTCCACCTCACTGACAATCAATACTGGCACACCTCAGGGTTGTGTGCGTAGCCCACTGCTCTCCTCTCTAGATACACATGAGCAATTTCAAGTTCTTGGGTGTCAGTATCTCTGAGGATCTAACCTGGACCCAACACATCGATACAGCTTCAAAGAAGGCATGATAGTGGCTGTATTTCATTCAAAATTTGAGAAGATGCAGTATGTCACCAAATCCACTTGAAAATTTCTACAGAAGTAGTATGGAGAACATTCTAACTGGCTGCATCATTCTCTGCTATCTCCAAGGATATCAGGTAATACAGAAGGGTGGGCAAGAAGGTACGCTAGCGTTCTTAATTAAAGGTGAGATCAGGGGGATAGAGACGATATAAGATCCAAGGAGCAGAATGCTGAATCCATCTGGGTAGAGATTTGGAACAGTAAAGGGAAAAAAATCACTGGTGGGAATTGTCTGTTGGCCACCAAGTAATAACATTTCAGTGGCACAGGCAATAACGGGGAAATATCTGAGGCATGTAAGAATGGAACGGCAGTTATCATGGGGGACTTTAATTTGCACATAGATTGGATGAATCAAGTTGGTTGAGGCAGTCTTGAGGAGGATTAACAGAATGCATCCATGATAGCTTTCTTGAACAGCCTGTTTCTGAACCTACAAGGGAACATGCCATCTTAGATCTGGTCCTCTCCAATGAGGCAGGTAAAATTAGTGATTTTGTAGTTGGGATCCTCTTGGAAAGAGTGATCACAGTATGATTGTGTTTCTCATACAAACGGAGGGTGCAATAGTTCGATCTACAATGGGATCCGGGAGGATTTGGTTAGTGTAGACTGGGAACACAAGCTATATGGTGGGACAGTTGAGGAACAGCGGAAGACTTTCAAAGAGATTTTTCAGGGTGCTCAACAAAAGTATATTCCAGTTAAAAGCAAGGACAGTAAGGGTGTGGAGAGCCAGTCTTGGATAACAAAGGAAATAAAAGAAGGCGTCAAACTAAAAGCTCGTGCGTACAAGGTCGCCAAGAGTAGTGGGAAACTGGAAGATTGGGAAAACTTTAAAAAGCAACAAACTACTACTCAGCCAGCAATAAAGAAAGAAAAACTAGATTATGAAAACAAACTAGCACAAAATATAAACATGAATAGTAAAAGATTTTATAATTATATAAAACGGAAATGTAGGTTCCTTGGAGGACGAGAAGGGGGAATTGATATTGGGTAATGAGGAAATGGCAGTGGCTTTGAATGGCTATTTTGTGTCAGTCTTCACGGTGGAAGGTATGTCTAACATGCCAAAGAGAGATGTTATGGATGCAACACACACAAAATGCTGGTGGAACGCAGCAGGCCAGACAGCATCTATAGGGAGAAACGCTGTCGATGCTTCGGGCTGAGAATCTCACTGTGTCTGGCCTGCTGTGTTCCACCAGCTTTTTGTGTGTGTTGTTTGAATTTCCAGCATCTGCAGATTTCCTTCTGTTTGTGTTATGGATGTGATGGGAGGTGGGGACGTCGATACAACAGCTATTACTAAAGACAATAGACAGTAGGAGCAGGAGTAGGCCATTCGGCCCTTCTAGCCAGCACCGCCATTCACTGTGATCATAGTTGATCATACCCAATCAGTACCCCGTTCCTGCCCTCTCCCCATATCCCTTGACCCCGCTATCTATAAGAGCTCTATCTAACTCTCTCTTGACTGCATCCAGAGACTTGGCCTCCACTGCCTTCTGGGGCAGAGCATTCCACATATCCACCACTCTCTGGGTGAAAAAGTTTTTCCGCATCTCTGTTCTAAATGGCCTACCCCTTATTCTTAAACTGTGGCCTCTCGTTCTGGACTAACCCATCAGCGGGAACATGCTTCCTGCCTCCAGCGTGTCCAATCCCTTAATAATCTTATATGTTTCAATCAGATCCCCTCTCATCCTTCTAAATTCCAGTGTATACAAGCCCAGTCGCTCCAATCTTTCAACATATGACAGTCCCACCATTCCGGGAATTAACCTTGTGAACCTACGCTGCACTCCCTCAATAGCAAGAATGTCCTTCCTCAAATTTGGAGACCAAAACTGCACACAATACTCCAGGTGTGGTCTCACCAGGGCCCTATACAACTGCAGAAGGACCTCTTTACTCCTATACTCAATTCCTCTTGTTATAAAGGCCAGCATGCCATTAGCTTTCTTCACTGCCTGCTGTACCTGCATGCTTGCTTTCATTGACTGATGTACAAGAACACCTAGATCTCATTGTACTTCCCCTTTTCCTAACTTGACTCCATTTAGATAGTAATCTGCCTTCCTGTTGTACTGTGTATGTAATCAAAATGGCTTCTTTGGTTTGCTAGAGTAGGAATGCTTTTATGTCTGATAAGTGGTTTTTTTTCGCAGTTGTTTAGCTTTCGACTTGCTGATATTGGGATTGTATTCATTTGTTAACCAATGGGGAATGTTATTTTGTCTTGTGAGGCTGGGAGCTTGGGGGTTTTCGCGGTTTTTTCAGGGGAGGCAGGAAGGAGATGCCAAGGAAGGTGGACGTGCGCTGCACTGCTCGGTTGACCACCGGGGTGGTCCCAGGTGCGAGGACGTGGAGGTCGGAGGAAAGTGACGAGGGGTCGAATGGTTCGATGGTTGAGCTCCAACGATGTGCACTAAACTGACTGAACTTTGATAAGTTGGCGCCTTTTACTTTATTTTCTTTTCCTTCATATATACTGTATTGCATAGTACTCATTTAGTTTTAGTAAAATCTTTAAAGTGTATTCCATAACGGCATTTGGTGTGAATTTGATATTGTGTGTGTACGTGCGGCATAAACTTAATTCTCACAGCATCTGCGTGTACGGGAGGTGGGGTTGGTGAGTGGCTGGATCTCCTTTTCCCCTAGACATATACCAGCCTGTAGGGTAAGTGTTACACTGTTCTTGCCACCAAAGTGGATAACCCCACATTTATCCACATTAAACTGCATCTGCCATACATTTGCCCACTCACCCAACCTGTCCAAGTCACCCTGCATTCTCATAACATCCTCCTCTGACATTTCACACTGCCACCCAGCTTTGTGTCATCAGCAAATTTGCTAATGTTACTTTTAATCCCTTCATCTAAATTATTAATGTATATTGTAAACAGCTGCGGTCCCAGTACCGAACCTTGCGGTACCCCACTGGTCACAGCCTGCCATTCCGAAAGGGACCCATTAATCACTACTCTTTGTTTCCTGTCAGCCAGCCAATTTTCAATCCATGTCAGTACTCTGCCCCCAATACCATGTGCCCTAATTTTGCCCACTAATCTCCTATGTGGGACTTTATCAAAAGCTTTCTGGAAGTCCAGGTACACTACATCCACTGGCTCTCCCTTGTCCATTTTCACAGTTACATCCTCAAAAAGCTCCAGAAGATTAGTCAAGCATGATTTTCCCTTCATAAATCCATGCTGACTCGGACTGATCCTTCTACTGCTATCCAAATGTGTCATAATTTCCTCTTTTATAATTGACTCCAGCATCTTTCCCACCACTATGTCAGGCTAACCGGTCTATAATTCCCTGTTTTCTCTCTCCCTCCTTTCTTGAAAAGTGGGACAACATTAGCCACCCTCCAATCAGCAGGAACTGTTCCTGAATCTATAGAACATTGGAAAATGATTACCAATACGTCCACAATTTCTAGAGCCACCTCTTTAAGTACCCTGGGATGCAGACCATCAGGTCCCGGGGACTTATCAGCCTTCAGACTCAACAGTCTATCCAACACCATTTCTTGCTAGTAGTGAATGAGGTAATGCTGAGCAAACTTGTGGGCCTGAAGATAGACAAGTCCCCTGGTCCTGTGAACCTAGGCATTTTGGACACCCAGATCAGGGTTTAACACTCTGTGAATCTGTTTCAGCCCAGAATCAACACTTCCACCTGGCACCAGAAAGACACACAGGATGGGCCGTGGTGTCAAAGCAGAATAATTTCTGCATCGGTTCCCATCAAGACCTAGGTCACACAGCCTTCTCAATGACTGCGGAGGTGAAGGCTGTTTGTGCTGCCCCAGTCTCTGACAGACACTAAACCTCACTGAATGGAAGAGTCAGCAACCCCCCACTGTACTGCCCATACACTCATGACTATGAGGCCAGACCCTGTACTCCTTTTATAAGCTCACTGTGGTGAGCTGAATTTCAAATAACAATGAGTTGGAGTACATGCAGGAGATGGAGAGATGAGTGACATAATGTTATGACAACATTTCCCTCAATGTCAACAAAACAAACGAGTCGACCATTGACTTTGGGGTGGGGGGGGGTGGTGACAACATTGAAAGGGTTGAGAACTTAAGTTCCTGGATGTGAGCATCAGCAGTTGCTTCTCCTGGTCCAGTCACAGACACCACGTCTGAGAAAGCTTCCACGGAACGTCAGCATCAAACCACACCAAACTTTACTGATGCACCTTAGAAACATCACAACTGCTCTGCCTGTGAATCACAAGACAGCGCTCAGCACATCACGGAAACCACCCTCCACTCCATGGACTCTGTTTACACTTCTCACTGCTTCGGTAAAGCAGCCAACACAATCAAAGATCTCACTCACCCTGGACATTCGCTCTTCTCCCCTCTCCCTTTGGGCAGCAGATACAAACGCCTGAAAGCACGTCCCTCCAGGCTCGTGGACAGCTTCTACCCTGCTGTTATAAGACTATTATCAGTAAGGTAAGATGGACTTTTGACCTCACAATTCACGTTGTTGTTGCCCTTGTGCCTCATTGTCTACCCACACTGCACTTTCTCTGTGACTGTAACAGTGCACTCTGTATTCTCTTAATGTTTGTCCCTGCACTACCTCAGTGCACTGATATGCAGAGTGGGCTGTGAGGAAGCCATGCACAGCAAGGTTTTCCCATTCTCTCCATCCTGGTGAATCTGGTCTGTGCCCTCCCCTGTGCACCACGTTCCTTCTACAGCAGGCTGATCAGAACTACAGACAGTACTCCAGCTGAGATAGACCAAGGTTTTAAAAAGTTAGACTATAACTGCTACTACTGCTGCAACTAACAGAGGTTGAGTGTCTCATGTGCCTATCTGACCATGTACTGTTACCATCCAGGATCGATGGACTTGTACTCTGAACTCCCTCTCTTCCTCAGTGTTCCTTAATGCCCAACAATCCATGGTGTGTGTTCCAGCCTCATTAGTGTTCCCGTAATGTATCTCCTCATGTTTGCCTGGCTTAAATTCCACTTGCCTTTAGTTGGCCCATTTCACCAACACACCAACCTGAAACTACCCTCCACACTGACAACAGGTCCATCAAGTTTGTGTCATTTTGCAAGCCCATTGATCTGACCTCTCACATTGGTTATGTACCATTCAATACCTCCTCTACCGAATAACGTGGCCACTGAGTGTTTGTTCATGGTCTTCTGCTGCTGCAGCCCAAGGTTGAACGTGTTGTGCATTCAGAGATGCTCTTCTGCACCCCACTGTTGTAACACTCACTCTGTGAGTGACAGGACTGACCGTGGTTATTTGAGTTACTGTCGCTTTGAACCAGTCTGGCCATTCTCTTCTGATCTCTCCCATTAATGAGGCATTTTTGTCTAAAGAATTGGCACTCATTAGATGTTTTTTTGTTTATCGCACCCTTCCCTAGAAACTCGAGACAGTTCTGCATGAAAATTCCAAGAGATCAACAGTTTCTGGGATACTCAAACCAACCTTTCTAGCACAATCATTCAACAGTCAAAGTCACTTAGATCACATTTCTGTTTGGTCTGAACAACAACTGAATATCTTGACCATGGCTACGTGCTTTTATTGAGTTGCTGCCACGTGATTAGGTACTTGCATTCCTGAGCGGAGGTACAGGTGTACCGTGTATATATTGCAGAGGTATAGGTTCCAGCACCTATCCTATGTGACTGACCAGCTCCCTGCCTTCAGCCTCTGTCTCCTATTGCCAAGCCAGTTGTGGGTCAGTCTTGCCCTGAATCCCATTGGCCCTAATTTCTTGAACCAACCTCCCATGCAGAACCTTGCCAGATGCTGGCTCTGGAGTTTAGAGGCTAATGCATCACTTGACAGTGCCAGTGATCAATGAACACCGAGTTTGTACATTCTCCCCAGTACTCCCTCCCACATTCCAAAGACATATGGGTTAGGGTTAGTAAATTGTGGGCATGCTGTGCTGGCACTCGCCGGCTGCCCCCAGCACATCCTCAGACTGTGTTGGTCGTTGACACAAATGAAGCATTTCACTGTGTGTTCAATGTACACGTGACAAATAAAACTAATCTTTAATCTACAATCTATCTTCCCTCAATACTGACTAATACAATCATTGACCTACAGTGTAATACCCCCTCCCCTTTTACTCCCCAGCTGTCTTGCCTAAAAATGTTATACCTGGTTAGTGATGTCAACAATTTATCTGGTCCCATTTTAATAAAAGGTCGGGCTTCATTCTACATTACAATATTCTCCATGCATTGAATCAGTGTAGTTTAACACTGAATTCCCTGGAGTCCTCTATATTTGTCTGTTCTGCCTTCTGGACTATTCTGAACTCCCTGCGCTGGAGGACCAGAGAGCCAAGTTGGTGTTTTTCTCAGTTTTGGCTGACTGTTGATATCATGGACTTGCTTGACAGATTCATAGAGATGGTGGAGGTTGTAAGTTAGAGCTACTGAGGCCGTGTACTAACGGTTTGATGGGGGCGGGGGGTGGGGGGAGGTTGTTCTCACCACCAGCCAAGGTCTTGGTGGTGTTTAAGGGATCTGGTAATGAGCTGAGTGACCTACTGGTCTGAGAACCATCCCACTGGACCAAACCCTGCTTTCCCATAGCAACTCCGGGACATTCTGTGCTGACCCACTGCCAGGTGGAGTTCTGGACAAATGTGGACTCCTGCAATAACATTTCTGTGAAGGGCGGCACGCTGACAAAATGCAGCAGGAATTCTGTGGTGAGTGGTCAGTCCTGTCACTCACAGAGACAGATCCTCCACACGTTATGTAGCCACGGATCAGACGCAGACTGGGTTTGTCCTTCCTCCCCAGCTCTTAAGAGTTATACATCATACATGAGGATGGTCCATTTGCAATCTCCACAAGTGGAATAAGGTTGGGATATAGTGATCTGAAATATTGGTGCTGTCACTCCCACAATCTGCATTCGTTTCAGGAGTCACTCTCGTTCTCCACCACACCGATGTTATTTAATCCCACTAAGCCAAAACCATGGGAGCACACCCTGTGATTCTAACCACACGGTTAATCCCTATCTGAGCACCACCCACCCATCTTTCTCAATTTCTATTAGTACCATTGGTTAAGCACAGACAGAGTAGGCAAGAGAACGCTCTGCTGCCAATTTGCTCAGCTACCTCAAACACTGTTTTCTTGCCTTGCTCTAATAACTTAATCCTGACCATTCCATGTATGAAGAAAATTTTCCCCTTTCAGTCTTAACTGACCCAGACCTTTTTTTTTCACTGTGACCCCCCCCCCTTCCCTTGTTATGGCTCCATCTAGGGATGCCATACTTCAGTTTCTCAACCAACCCTGCTTAGTACTTCAAGTCACCCGTCGTTATAAACTCTTGAGAGCAAAGGTTTAGCATCCTCGCTCTCTCCTCAACCGGGTTCTTGAGGAGGTGATGGAAATAGATGTGGTAGCTTTTAGACAGTCACATGCAGGGGAGCGGTGACTCAGGCCGGGATGATGTTTGCTGGGTCCTCATGCTGCTACAGAGGCCGATCTGTGTGCACAAGTCAGTGGCGACTGTGGACCACGGACGGGCAGGGATTGGGGGGGAATATGGACCATGTACAGGCAGGGATTGGGAGTGGGGGATATGGACCATGTACAGGCAGGGATTGGGGGGGAATATGGACCATGCACAGGCAGGGATTGGGGGGGAATATGGACCATGTACAGGCAGGGATTGGGGCGGAATATGGACCATGTACAGGCAGGGATTGGGGGGGGGGAATATGGACCATGTACAGGCAGGGATTGGAAGGATATGGACCATGTACAGGCAGGGATTGGGGGGGATATGGACCATGTACAGGCAGGGATTGGGGGGGAATATGGACCATGTACAGGCAGGGATTGAGGGGGAATATGGACCATGTACAGGCAGGGATTGGGGGGGAATATGGACCATGTACAGGCAGGGATTGGGGGGATATGGACCATGTACAGGCAGGGATTGGGGGGGAATATGGACCATGTACAGGCAGGGATTGGAGGGAATATGGACCATGTACAGGCAGGGATTGGGGGGGAATATGGACAATGTACAGGCAGGGATTGGGGGGGGAATAATGGACCATGTACAGGCAGGGATTGGGGGGAATATGGACCATGTACAGGTAGGGATTGGGGGGGGATAATGGACCATGTACAGGCAGGGATTGGGGGGGATATGGACCATGTACAGGCAGGGATTGGGGGGGGAGTATGGACCATGTACAGGCAGGGATTGGGGGGGATATGGACTATATACAGGCAGGGATTGGGGGGGGGAGTATGGACCATGTACAGGCAGGGATTGTGGCGACTGTGGACCATGTACAGGCAGGGATTGGGGGGGAATATGGACCATGTACAGGCAGGGATTGGGGGGAATATGGACCATGTACAGGCAGGGATTGTGGGGGAATATGGACAATGTACAGGCAGGGATTGGGGGGGGGATAATGGACCATATACAGACAGGGATTGGGGGGGAATATGGACAATGTACAGGCAGGGATTGGGGGGGGGGATAATGGACCATGTACAGGCAGGGATTGGGGGGGGGATATGGACCATATACAGGCAGGGATTGGGGGGGGAGTATGGACCATGTACAGGCAGGGATTGGGGGGGATATGGACCATATACAGGCAGGGATTGGGGGGGGGGAGTATGGACCATGTACAGGCAGGGATTGTGGCGACTGTGGACCATGTACAGGCAGGGATTGGGGGGGAATATGGACCATGTACAGGCAGGGATTGGGGGGAATATGGACCATGTACAGGCAGGGATTGTGGGGGAATATGGACAATGTATAGGCAGGGATTGGGGGGGGGATAATGGACCATGTACAGACAGGGATTGGGGGGGAATATGGACAATGTACAGGCAGGGATTGGGGGGGGGATAATGGACCATGTACAGGCAGGGATTGGGGGGGGGATATGGACCATATACAGGCAGGGATTCGGGGGGGGAGTATGGACCATGTACAGGCAGGGATTGGGAGTGGGGGATATGAACCATGTACAGGTAGGGATTGGGGGGGATATGGACCATGTACAGGCAGGGATTGGGGGGAATATGGACCATGTACAGGCAGGGATTGGGTGTGGGGGATATGGACCATGTACAGGCAGGGATTGGGGGGGATATGGACCATGTACAGGCAGGAATTGTGGCGAATGTGGATCATGTACAGGCAGGGATTGGATGGGGGGAGGGACATGGACCATGTACAGGCAGGGATTGGGGGGGATATGGATCATGTACAGTCAGGGATTGTGGCAACTGTGGACCATGTACAGGCAGGGATTGGGGGGGGGGGGAAATATGGACCATGTACAGGCAGGGATTGGTGGGGAATATGGACCATGTACAGGCCGGGACTGTGGCGACTGTGGACCATGTACAGGCAGGGATTGGTGGGGAATATGGACCATGTACAGGCAGGGATTGGTGGGGAGTATGGACCATGTACAGGCAGGGATTAGGGGGGGGAATATGGACCATGTACAGGCAGGGATTGGTGGGGAATATGGACCATGTACAGGCTGGGACTGTGGCGACTGTGGACCATGTACAGGCAGGGATTGGTGGGGAATATGGACCATGTACAGGCAGGGATTGGTGGGGAATATGGACCATGTACAGGCAACGATTGGGGGGGGAATATGGACCATGTACAGGCAGGGATTGTGAGGGAATATGGACCATGTACAGGCAGGGATTGGGGGGAATATGGACCATGTACAGGCAGGGATTGAGGGGGAATATGGACCATGTACAGGCAGGGATTGGGGTGGAATATGGACCATGTACAGGCAGGGATTGGGGGGGGAATATGGACCATGTACAGGCAGGGATTGGGGTGGATATGGACCATATACAGGCAGGGATTGGGGGGGGGAGTATGGACGATGAACAGGCAGGGATTGGGAGTGAGGGATATGTACCATGTACAGGCAGGGATTGGGGGGATATGGACCATGTACAGGCAGGGATTGGGGGGAATATGGACCATGTACAGGCAGGGATTGGGTGTGGGGGATATGGACCATGTACAGGCAGGGATTGGGGAGGATATGGACCATGTACAGGCAAGGATTGGGGGGGATATGGATCATGTACAGTCAGGGATTGTGGCAACTGTGGACCATGTACAGGCAGGGATTGGGAGTGGGGGATATGGACCATGTACAGGCAGGGATTGGTGGGGAATATGGACCATGTACAGGCCGGGACTGTGGCGACTGTGGACCATGTACAGGCAGGGATTGGGAGTGGGGGATATGGACCATGTACAGGCAGGGATTGGGTGTGGGGGATATGGACCATGTACAGGCAGGGATTGGGGGGATATGGACCATGTACATTCAAGGATTGGGGGGGATATGGATCATGTACAGTCAGGGATTGTGGCAACTGTGGACCATGTACAGGCAGGGATTGGGGGGCATATGGACCATGTACAGGCAGGGATTGGTGGGGAATATGGACCATGTACAGGCCGGGACTGTGGCGACTGTGGACCATGTACAGGCAGGGATTGGGAGTGGGGGATATGGACCATGTACAGGCAGGGATTGGGGGGGAATATGGACCATGTACAGGCAGGGGTTGTGGGGGAATATGGACCATGTACAGGCAGGGATTGGGGGGGAATATGGACCATGTACAGGCCGGGACTGTGGCGACTGTGGACCATGTACAGGCAGGGATTGGGAGTGGGGGATATGGACCATGTACAGGCAGGGATTGGGGAGGATATGGACCATGTACAGGCAAGGATTTTGGGGGATATGGACCATGTACAGGCAGGGATTGGGTGTGGGGGATATGGACCATGTACAGGTAGGGATTGGGGAGGATATGGACCATGTACAGGCAAGGATTGGGGGGGATATGGATCATGTACATTCAGGGATTGTGGCAACTGTGGACCATGTACAGGCAGGGATTGGGAGTGGGGGATATGGACCATGTACAGGCAGGGATTGGTGGGGAATATGGACCATGTACAGGCCGGGACTGTGGCGACAGTGGACCATGTACAGGCAGGGATTGGGAGTGGGGTATATGGACCATGTACAGGCAGGGATTGGGGGGGAATATGGACCATGTACAGGCAGGGATTGGGTGTGGGGGATATGGACCATGTACAGGCAGGGATTGGGGGGGATATGGACCATGTACAGGCAAGGATTGGGGGGGATATGGACCATGTACAGGCAGGGATTGGGAGTGGGGGATATGGACCATGTACAGGCAGGGATTGGGGGGGAATATGGACCATGCACAGGCAGGGATTGGGGGGGAATATGGACCATGTACAGGCAGGGATTGGGGCGGAATATGGACCATGTACAGGCAGGGATTGGGGGGGGGAATATGGACCATGTACAGGCAGGGATTGGGGGGATATGGACCATGTACAGGCAGGGATTGGGGGGGATATGGACCATGTACAGGCAGGGATTGGGGGGGAATATGGACCATGTACAGGCAGGGATTGAGGGGGAATATGGACCATGTACAGGCAGGGATTGGGGGGGAATATGGACCATGTACAGGCAGGGATTGGGGGGATATGGACCATGTACAGGCAGGGATTGGGGGGGAATATGGACCATGTACAGGCAGGGATTGGAGGGAATATGGACCATGTACAGGCAGGGATTGGGGGGAATATGGACAATGTACAGGCAGGGATTGGGGGGGGGAATAATGGACCATGTACAGGCAGGGATTGGGGGGGAATATGGACCATGTACAGGTAGGGATTGGGGGGGGGATAATGGACCATGTACAGGCAGGGATTGGGGGGGATATGGACCATATACAGGCAGGGATTGGGGGGGGGGAGTATGGACCATGTACAGGCAGGGATTGTGGCGACTGTGGACCATGTACAGGCAGGGATTGGGGGGGAATATGGACCATGTACAGGCAGGGATTGGGGGGATTATGGACCATGTACAGGCAGGGATTGTGGGGGAATATGGACAATGTACAGGCAGGGATTGGGGGGGGGGGATAATGGACCATATACAGACAGGGATTGGGGGGGAATATGGACAATGTACAGGCAGGGATTGGGGGGGGGATAATGGACCATGTACAGGCAGGGATTGGGGGGGGATATGGACCATATACAGGCAGGGATTGGGGGGGGAGTATGGACCATGTACAGGCAGGGATTGGGGGGGATATGGACCATATACAGGCAGGGATTGGGGGGGGGGAGTATGGACCATGTACAGGCAGGGATTGTGGCGACTGTGGACCATGTACAGGCAGGGATTGGGGGGGAATATGGACAATGTATAGGCAGGGATTGGGGGGGGGATAATGGACCATGTACAGGCAGGGATTGTGGGGGAATATGGACAATGTATAGGCAGGGATTGGGGGGGGGATAATGGACCATGTACAGACAGGGATTGGGGGGGAATATGGACAATGTACAGGCAGGGATTGGGGGGGGGATAATGGACCATGTACAGGCAGGGATTGGGGGGGGATATGGACCATATACAGGCAGGGATTGGGGGGGGAGTATGGACCATGTACAGGCAGGGATTGGGAGTGGGGGATATGAACCATGTACAGGTAGGGATTGGGGGGGATATGGACCATGTACAGGCAGGGATTGGGGGGAATATGGACCATGTACAGGCAGGGATTGGGTGTGGGGGATATGGACCATGTACAGGCAGGGATTGGGGGGGATATGGACCATGTACAGGCAGGAATTGTGGCGAATGTGGATCATGTACAGGCAGGGATTGGATGGGGGGAGGGACATGGACCATGTACAGGCAGGGATTGGGGGGGATATGGATCATGTACAGTCAGGGATTGTGGCAACTGTGGACCATGTACAGGCAGGGATTGGGGGGGGGGAAATATGGACCATGTACAGGCAGGGATTGGTGGGGAATATGGACCATGTACAGGCCGGGACTGTGGCGACTGTGGACCATGTACAGGCAGGGATTGGTGGGGAATATGGACCATGTACAGGCAGGGATTGGTGGGGAGTATGGACCATGTACAGGCAGCGATTAGGGGGGGGAATATGGACCATGTACAGGCAGGGATTGGTGGGGAATATGGACCATGTACAGGCCGGGACTGTGGCGACTGTGGACCATGTACAGGCAGGGATTGGTGGGGAATATGGACCATGTACAGGCAGGATTGGTGGGGAATATGAACCATGTACAGGCAGGGATTGGTGGGGAATATGGACCATGTACAGGCCGGGACTGTGGCGACTGTGGACCATGTACAGGCAGGGATTGGGAGTGGGGGATATGGACCATGTACAGGCAGGGATTGGGTGTGGGGGATATGGACCATGTACAGGCAGGGATTGGGGGGATATGGACCATGTACATTCAAGGATTGGAAGGATTGGGGGGGATATGGATCATGTACAGTCAGGGATTGTGGCAACTGTGGACCATGTACAGGCAGGGATTGGGGGGCATATGGACCATGTACAGGCAGGGATTGGTGGGGAATATGGACCATGTACAGGCCGGGACTGTGGCGACTGTGGACCATGTACAGGCAGGGATTGGGAGTGGGGGATATGGACCATGTACAGGCAGGGATTGGGGGGGAATATGGACCATGTACAGGCAGGGGTTGTGGGGGAATATGGACCATGTACAGGCAGGGATTGGGGGGGAATATGGACCATGTACAGGCCGGGACTGTGGCGACTGTGGACCATGTACAGGCAGGGATTGGGAGTGGGGGATATGGACCATGTACAGGCAGGGATTGGGGAGGATATGGACCATGTACAGGCAAGGATTGGGGGGGATATGGACCATGTACAGGCAGGGATTGGGTGTGGGGGATATGGACCATGTACAGGTAGGGATTGGGGAGGATATGGACCATGTACAGGCAAGGATTGGGGGGGATATGGATCATGTACATTCAGGGATTGTGGCAACTGTGGACCATGTACAGGCAGGGAATGGGAGTGGGGGATATGGACCATGTACAGGCAGGGATTGGTGGGGAATATGGACCATGTACAGGCCGGGATTGGGGGGGGGGGGAAATATGGACCATGTACAGGCAGGGATTGGTGGGGAATATGGACCATGTACAGGCCGGGACTGTGGCGACTGTGGACCATGTACAGGCAGGGATTGGTGGGGAATATGGACCATGTACAGGCAGGGATTGGTGGGGAGTATGGACCATGTACAGGCAGCGATTAGGGGGGGGGAATATGGACCATGTACAGGCAGGGATTGGTGGGGAATATGGACCATGTACAGGCCGGGACTGTGGCGACTGTGGACCATGTACAGGCAGGGATTGGTGGGGAATATGGACCATGTACAGGCAGGGATTGGTGGGGAATATGAACCATGTACAGGCAGGGATTGGTGGGGAATATGGACCATGTACAGGCCGGGACTGTGGCGACTGTGGACCATGTACAGGCAGGGATTGGGAGTGGGGGATATGGACCATGTACAGGCAGGGATTGGGGAGGAATATGGACCATGTACAGGCAGGGATTGGGGGGATATGGACCATGTACAGGCAGGGATTGGGGGGGAATATGGACCATGTACAGGCAGGGATTGGAGGGAATATGGACCATGTACAGGCAGGGATTGGGGGGGAATATGGACAATGTACAGGCAGGGATTGGGGGGGGAATAATGGACCATGTACAGGCAGGGATTGGGGGGAATATGGACCATGTACAGGTAGGGATTGGGGGGGGATAATGGACCATGTACAGGCAGGGATTGGGGGGGATATGGACCATGTACAGGCAGGGATTGGGGGGGGAGTATGGACCATGTACAGGCAGGGATTGGGGGGGATATGGACTATATACAGGCAGGGATTGGGGGGGGGGGAGTATGGACCATGTACAGGCAGGGATTGTGGCGACTGTGGACCATGTACAGGCAGGGATTGGGGGGGAATATGGACCATGTACAGGCAGGGATTGGGGGGAATATGGACCATGTACAGGCAGGGATTGTGGGGGAATATGGACAATGTACAGGCAGGGATTGGGGGGGGGATAATGGACCATATACAGACAGGGATTGGGGGGGGAATATGGACAATGTACAGGCAGGGATTGGGGGGGGGGGGATAATGGACCATGTACAGGCAGGGATTGGGGGGGGGGGATATGGACCATATACAGGCAGGGATTGGGGGGGGAGTATGGACCATGTACAGGCAGGGATTGGGGGGGATATGGACCATATACAGGCAGGGATTGGGGGGGGGGGAGTATGGACCATGTACAGGCAGGGATTGTGGCGACTGTGGACCATGTACAGGCAGGGATTGGGGGGGGGAGTATGGACCATGTACAGGCAGGGATTGGGGGGGATATGGACTATATACAGGCAGGGATTGGGGGGGGGGAGTATGGACCATGTACAGGCAGGGATTGTGGCGACTGTGGACCATGTACAGGCAGGGATTGGGGGGGAATATGGACCATGTACAGGCAGGGATTGGGGGGAATATGGACCATGTACAGGCAGGGATTGTGGGGGAATATGGACAATGTACAGGCAGGGATTGGGGGGGGGGATAATGGACCATATACAGACAGGGATTGGGGGGGGAATATGGACAATGTACAGGCAGGGATTGGGGGGGGGGATAATGGACCATGTACAGGCAGGGATTGGGGGGGGGGATATGGACCATATACAGGCAGGGATTGGGGGGGGGAGTATGGACCATGTACAGGCAGGGATTGGGGGGGATATGGACCATATACAGGCAGGGATTGGGGGGGGGGGAGTATGGACCATGTACAGGCAGGGATTGTGGCGACTGTGGACCATGTACAGGCAGGGATTGGGAGTGGGGGATATGGACCATGTACAGGCAGGGATTGGGGGGGAATATGGACCATGTACAGGCAGGGATTGGGGGGAATATGGACCATGTACAGGCAGGGATTGTGGGGGAATATGGACAATGTATAGGCAGGGATTGGGGGGGGGGATAATGGACCATGTACAGACAGGGATTGGGGGGGAATATGGACAATGTACAGGCAGGGATTGGGGGGGGGGATAATGGACCATGTACAGGCAGGGGATTGGGGGGGGGATATGGACCATATACAGGCAGGGATTCGGGGGGGGAGTATGGACCATGTACAGGCAGGGATTGGGAGTGGGGGATATGAACCATGTACAGGTAGGGATTGGGGGGGATATGGACCATGTACAGGCAGGGATTGGGGGGAATATGGACCATGTACAGGCAGGGATTGGGTGTGGGGGATATGGACCATGTACAGGCAGGGATTGGGGGGGATATGGACCATGTACAGGCAGGAATTGTGGCGAATGTGGATCATGTACAGGCAGGGATTGGATGGGGGGAGGGACATGGACCATGTACAGGCAGGGATTGGGGGGGATATGGATCATGTACAGTCAGGGATTGTGGCAACTGTGGACCATGTACAGGCAGGGATTGGGGGGGGGGGGGGAAATATGGACCATGTACAGGCAGGGATTGGTGGGGAATATGGACCATGTACAGGCCGGGACTGTGGCGACTGTGGACCATGTACAGGCAGGGATTGGTGGGGAATATGGACCATGTACAGGCAGGGATTGGTGGGGAGTATGGACCATGTACAGGCAGGGATTAGGGGGGGGAATATGGACCATGTACAGGCAGGGATTGGTGGGGAATATGGACCATGTACAGGCTGGGACTGTGGCGACTGTGGACCATGTACAGGCAGGGATTGGTGGGGAATATGGACCATGTACAGGCAGGGATTGGTGGGGAATATGGACCATGTACAGGCAACGATTGGGGGGGGAATATGGACCATGTACAGGCAGGGATTGTGAGGGAATATGGACCATGTACAGGCAGGGATTGGGGGGAATATGGACCATGTACAGGCAGGGATTGAGGGGGAATATGGACCATGTACAGGCAGGGATTGGGGTGGAATATGGACCATGTACAGGCAGGGATTGGGGGGGGAATATGGACCATGTACAGGCAGGGATTGGGGGTGGATATGGACCATATACAGGCAGGGATTGGGGGGGGGGAGTATGGACGATGAACAGGCAGGGATTGGGAGTGAGGGATATGTACCATGTACAGGCAGGGATTGGGGGGATATGGACCATGTACAGGCAGGGATTGGGGGGAATATGGACCATGTACAGGCAGGGGATTGGGTGTGGGGGATATGGACCATGTACAGGCAGGGATTGGGGAGGATATGGACCATGTACAGGCAAGGATTGGGGGGGATATGGATCATGTACAGTCAGGGATTGTGGCAACTGTGGACCATGTACAGGCAGGGATTGGGGAGTGGGGGATATGGACCATGTACAGGCAGGGATTGGTGGGGAATATGGACCATGTACAGGCCGGGACTGTGGCGACTGTGGACCATGTACAGGCAGGGATTGGGAGTGGGGGATATGGACCATGTACAGGCAGGGATTGGGTGTGGGGGATATGGACCATGTACAGGCAGGGATTGGGGGGATATGGACCATGTACATTCAAGGATTGGGGGGGATATGGATCATGTACAGTCAGGGATTGTGGCAACTGTGGACCATGTACAGGCAGGGATTGGGGGGCATATGGACCATGTACAGGCAGGGATTGGTGGGGAATATGGACCATGTACAGGCCGGGACTGTGGCGACTGTGGACCATGTACAGGCAGGGATTGGGAGTGGGGGATATGGACCATGTACAGGCAGGGATTGGGGGGGAATATGGACCATGTACAGGCAGGGGTTGTGGGGGAATATGGACCATGTACAGGCAGGGATTGGGGGGGAATATGGACCATGTACAGGCCGGGACTGTGGCGACTGTGGACCATGTACAGGCAGGGATTGGGAGTGGGGGATATGGACCATGTACAGGCAGGGATTGGGGAGGATATGGACCATGTACAGGCAAGGATTTTGGGGGATATGGACCATGTACAGGCAGGGATTGGGTGTGGGGGATATGGACCATGTACAGGTAGGGATTGGGGAGGATATGGACCATGTACAGGCAAGGATTGGGGGGGATATGGATCATGTACATTCAGGGATTGTGGCAACTGTGGACCATGTACAGGCAGGGATTGGGAGTGGGGGATATGGACCATGTACAGGCAGGGATTGGTGGGGAATATGGACCATGTACAGGCCGGGACTGTGGCGACAGTGGACCATGTACAGGCAGGGATTGGGAGTGGGGTATATGGACCATGTACAGGCAGGGATTGGGGGGGAATATGGACCATGTACAGGCAGGGATTGGGTGTGGGGGATATGGACCATGTACAGGCAGGGATTGGGGGGGATATGGACCATGTACAGGCAAGGATTGGGGGGGATATGGACCATGTACAGGCAGGGATTGGGAGTGGGGGATATGGACCATGTACAGGCAGGGATTGGGGGGGAATATGGACCATGCACAGGCAGGGATTGGGGGGGAATATGGACCATGTACAGGCAGGGATTGGGGCGGAATATGGACCATGTACAGGCAGGGATTGGGGGGGGGGAATATGGACCATGTACAGGCAGGGATTGGGGGGATAGGACCATGTACAGGCAGGGATTGGGGGGGATATGGACCATGTACAGGCAGGGATTGGGGGGGAATATGGACCATGTACAGGCAGGGATTGAGGGGGAATATGGACCATGTACAGGCAGGGATTGGGGGGGAATATGGACCATGTACAGGCAGGGATTGGGGGGATATGGACCATGTACAGGCAGGGATTGGGGGGGGAATATGGACCATGTACAGGCAGGGATTGGAGGGAATATGGACCATGTACAGGCAGGGATTGGGGGGAATATGGACAATGTACAGGCAGGATTGGGGGGGGGGAATAATGGACCATGTACAGGCAGGGATTGGGGGGAATATGGACCATGTACAGGTAGGGATTGGGGGGGGGGATAATGGACCATGTACAGGCAGGGATTGGGGGGGATATGGACCATATACAGGCAGGGATTGGGGGGGGGGAGTATGGACCATGTACAGGCAGGGATTGTGGCGACTGTGGACCATGTACAGGCAGGGGATTGGGGGGGAATATGGACCATGTACAGGCAGGGATTGGGGGGATTATGGACCATGTACAGGCAGGGATTGTGGGGGAATATGGACAATGTACAGGCAGGGATTGGGGGGGGGGGATAATGGACCATATACAGACAGGGATTGGGGGGGAATATGGACAATGTACAGGCAGGGATTGGGGGGGGGATAATGGACCATGTACAGGCAGGGATTGGGGGGGGATATGGACCATATACAGGCAGGGATTGGGGGGGGGAGTATGGACCATGTACAGGCAGGGGATTGGGGGGGATATGGACCATATACAGGCAGGGATTGGGGGGGGGAGTATGGACCATGTACAGGCAGGGATTGTGGCGACTGTGGACCATGTACAGGCAGGGATTGTGGGGGAATATGGACAATGTATAGGCAGGGATTGGGGGGGGGATAATGGACCATGTACAGACAGGGATTGGGGGGGAATATGGACAATGTACAGGCAGGGATTGGGGGGGGGATAATGGACCATGTACAGGCAGGGATTGGGGGGGGATATGGACCATATACAGGCAGGGATTGGGGGGGGAGTATGGACCATGTACAGGCAGGGATTGGGGGAGTGGGGGATATGAACCATGTACAGGTAGGGATTGGGGGGGATATGGACCATGTACAGGCAGGGATTGGGGGGAATATGGACCATGTACAGGCAGGGATTGGGTGTGGGGGGATATGGACCATGTACAGGCAGGGATTGGGGGGGATATGGACCATGTACAGGCAGGAATTGTGGCGAATGTGGATCATGTACAGGCAGGGATTGGATGGGGGGGAGGGACATGGACCATGTACAGGCAGGGATTGGGGGGGGATATGGATCATGTACAGTCAGGGATTGTGGCAACTGTGGACCATGTACAGGCAGGGATTGGGGGGGGGGGAAATATGGACCATGTACAGGCAGGGATTGGTGGGGAATATGGACCATGTACAGGCCGGGACTGTGGCGACTGTGGACCATGTACAGGCAGGGATTGGTGGGGAATATGGACCATGTACAGGCAGGGATTGGTGGGGGAGTATGGACCATGTACAGGCAGCGATTAGGGGGGGGAATATGGACCATGTACAGGCAGGGATTGGTGGGGAATATGGACCATGTACAGGCCGGGACTGTGGCGACTGTGGACCATGTACAGGCAGGGATTGGTGGGGAATATGGACCATGTACAGGCAGGGATTGGTGGGGAATATGAACCATGTACAGGCAGGGATTGGTGGGGAATATGGACCATGTACAGGCCGGGACTGTGGCGACTGTGGACCATGTACAGGCAGGGATTGGGGAGTGGGGGATATGGACCATGTACAGGCAGGGATTGGGTGTGGGGGATATGGACCATGTACAGGCAGGGATTGGGGGGATATGGACCATGTACATTCAAGGATTGGGGGGGGATATGGATCATGTACAGTCAGGGATTGTGGCAACTGTGGACCATGTACAGGCAGGGATTGGGGGGCATATGGACCATGTACAGGCAGGGATTGGTGGGGAATATGGACCATGTACAGGCCGGGACTGTGGCGACTGTGGACCATGTACAGGCAGGGATTGGGAGTGGGGGATATGGACCATGTACAGGCAGGGATTGGGGGGGAATATGGACCATGTACAGGCAGGGGTTGTGGGGGAATATGGACCATGTACAGGCAGGGATTGGGGGGGAATATGGACCATGTACAGGCCGGGACTGTGGCGACTGTGGACCATGTACAGGCAGGGATTGGGAGTGGGGGATATGGACCATGTACAGGCAGGGATTGGGGAGGATATGGACCATGTACAGGCAAGGATTGGGGGAGGATATGGACCATGTACAGGCAGGGATTGGGTGTGGGGGATATGGACCATGTACAGGTAGGGATTGGGGAGGATATGGACCATGTACAGGCAAGGATTGGGGGGGATATGGATCATGTACATTCAGGGATTGTGGCAACTGTGGACCATGTACAGGCAGGGAATGGGAGTGGGGGATATGGACCATGTACAGGCAGGGATTGGTGGGGAATATGGACCATGTACAGGCCGGGATTGGGGGGGGGGGAAATATGGACCATGTACAGGCAGGGATTGGTGGGGAATATGGACCATGTACAGGCCGGGACTGTGGCGACTGTGGACCATGTACAGGCAGGGATTGGTGGGGAATATGGACCATGTACAGGCAGGGATTGGTGGGGAGTATGGACCATGTACAGGCAGCGATTAGGGGGGGGAATATGGACCATGTACAGGCAGGGATTGGTGGGGAATATGGACCATGTACAGGCCGGGACTGTGGCGACTGTGGACCATGTACAGGCAGGGATTGGTGGGAATATGGACCATGTACAGGCAGGGATTGGTGGGGAATATGAACCATGTACAGGCAGGGATTGGTGGGGAATATGGACCATGTACAGGCCGGGACTGTGGCGACTGTGGACCATGTACAGGCAGGGATTGGGAGTGGGGGATATGGACCATGTACAGGCAGGGATTGGGTGTGGGGGATATGGACCATGTACAGGCAGGGATTGGGGGGATATGGACCATGTACATTCAAGGATTGGGGGGGATATGGATCATGTACAGTCAGGGATTGTGGCAACTGTGGACCATGTACAGGCAGGGATTGGGGGGCATATGGACCATGTACAGGCAGGGATTGGTGGGGAATATGGACCATGTACAGGCCGGGACTGTGGCGACTGTGGACCATGTACAGGCAGGGATTGGGAGTGGGGGATATGGACCATGTACAGGCAGGGATTGGGGGGGGAATATGGACCATGTACAGGCAGGGGTTGTGGGGGGAATATGGACCATGTACAGGCAGGGATTGGGGGGGAATATGGACCATGTACAGGCCGGGACTGTGGTGACTGTGGACCATGTACAGGCAGGGATTGGGAGTGGGGGATATGGACCATGTACAGGCAGGGATTGGGGAGGATATGGACCATGTACAGGCAAGGATTGGGGGGGATATGGACCATGTACAGGCAGGGATTGGGGTGTGGGGGATATGGACCATGTACAGGTAGGGATTGGGGAGGATATGGACCATGTACAGGCAAGGATTGGGGGGGATATGGATCATGTACATTCAGGGATTGTGGCAACTGTGGACCATGTACAGGCAGGGAATGGGAGTGGGGGATATGGACCATGTACAGGCAGGGATTGGTGGGGAATATGGACCATGTACAGGCCGGGACTGTGGCGACAGTGGACCATGTACAGGCAGGGATTGGGGAGTGGGGTATATGGACCATGTACAGGCAGGGATTGGGGGGGAATATGGACCATGTACAGGCAGGGATTGGGTGTGGGGGATATGGACCATGTACAGGCAGGGATTGGGGGGGATATGGACCATGTACAGGCAAGGATTGGGGGGGATATGGACCATGTAAAGGCAGGGATTGGGGGGGGGAATATGGACCATGTACAGGTAGGGATTGGGGGGATATGGACCATGTACAGGCATGGATTGGGGGGGATATGGACCATGTACAGGCAGGGATTGGGGGGTAATATGGACCATGTATAGGCAGGGATTGGGAGTGGGGGATATGGACCATGTACAGGCAGGGATTGGAGGGGATGTGGACCATGTACAGGCAGGGATTGGGGGGGAATATGGACAATGTACAGGCAGGGATTGGCAGTGGGGGATATGGACCATGTACAGGCAGGGATTGGGGGGAATATGGACCATGTACAGGCAGGGATTCGGTGGGGGATATGGACAATGTACAGGCAGGGATTGGGGGGGGCAATATGGACCATGTACAGGCAGGGATTGGGGGGGAATATGGACCATGTACAGGCAGGGATTGTGGGGGAATATGGACCATGTACAGGCAGGGATTGGGTGTGGGGGATATGGACCATGTACAGGCAGGGATTGGGAGTGGGGGATATGGACCATGTACAGGCATGGATTGGGGGGGGAATATGTACCATGTACAGGCAGGGATTGGGGGGGGATAACAGACCATGTACAGGCAGGGATTGGGAGTGGGGGATATGGACCATGTACAGGCATGGATTGGGGGGGGAATATGGACCATGTACAGGCAGGGATTGGGAGTGGGGGATATGGACCATGTACAGGCATGGATTGGGGGGGAATATGTACCATGTACAGGCAGGGATTGTGGGGGATATGGACCATGTACAGGCAGGGATTGGGAGTGGGGGATATGGACCATGTACAGGCGGGGATTGGGGGGGGAATATGGACCATGTACAGGCAGGGATTGGTGGGGGGGGGGAATATGGACATTGTACAGGCAGGGATTGGGGGGATATGGACCATATACAGGCAGGGATTGGGGGGGGGGTGTATGGACATTGTACAGGCAGGGATTGGGGGGGATATGGACCATATACAGGCAGGGATTGGGGGGGGTGTATGGACCATGTACCGGCAGGGATTGGGGGGGAATATGGACCATGTACAGGCAACGATTGGGGGGGGGAATATGGACCATGTACAGGCAGGGATTGTGAGGGAATATGGACCATGTACAGGCAGGGATTGGGGGGAATATGGACCATGTACAGGCAGGGATTGAGGGGGAATATGTACCATGTACAGGCAGGGATTGGGGTGGATATGGACCATATACAGGCAGGGATTGGGGGGGGGGGAGTATGGACGATGAACAGGCAGGGATTGGGGGGGGGGAGTATGGACCATGTACAGGCAGGGATTGGGGGGATATGGACCATGTACAGGCAGGGATTGAGGGGGAATATGTACCATGTACAGGCAGGGATTGGGGTGGATATGGACCATATACAGGCAGGGATTGGGGGGGGGGGATATGGACCATGTACAGGCAGGGATTGGGGGGGATATGGACCATGTACAGGCAGGGATTGTGAGGGAATATGGACCATGTACAGGCAGGGATTGGGGGGAATATGGACCATGTACAGGCAGGGATTGAGGGGGAATATGTACCATGTACAGGCAGGGATTGGGGGGGATATGGGACCATGTACAGGCAGGGATTGGGGGGGATATGGACCATGTACAGGCAGGGATTGGGGGGAATATGGACCATGTACAGGCAGGGATTGGGGTGTGGGGGATATGGACCATGTACAGGCAGGGATTGGGGAGGATATGGACCATGTACAGGCAAGGATTGGGGGGGGATATGGATCATGTACAGTCAGGGATTGTGGCAACTGTGGACCATGTACAGGCAGGGATTGGGAGTGGGGGATATGGACCATGTACAGGCAGGGATTGGTGGAGAATATGGACCATGTACAGGCCGGGACTGTGGCGACTGTGGACCATGTACAGGCAGGGATTGGGAGTGGGGGATATGGACCATGTACAGGCAGGGATTGGGGAGGATATGGACCATGTACAGGCAGGGATTGGGGGGGAATATGGACCATGTACAGGCAGGGATTGGGTGTGGGGGATATGGACCATGTACAGGCAGGGATTGGGGGGATATGGACCATGTACAGGCAAGGATTGGGGGGGATATGGATCATGTACAGTCAGGGATTGTGGCAACTGTGGACCATGTACAGGCAGGGATTGGGGGGGAATATGGACCATGTACAGGCAGGGATTGGTGGGGAATATGGACCATGTACAGGCCGGGACTGTGGCCACTGTGGACCATGTACAGGCAGGGATTGGGAGTGGGGGATATGGATCATGTACAGTCAGGGATTGTGGCAACTGTGGACCATGTACAGGCAGGGATTGGTGGGGAATATGGACCATGTACAGGCCGGGACTGTGGCGACTGTGGACCATGTACAGGCAGGGATTGGGAGTGGGGGATATGGACCATGTACAGGCAGGGATTGGGGATGATATGGACCATGTACAGGCAGGGATTGGGGGGGGGGAATATGGACCATGTACAGGCAGGGATTGGGTGTGGGGGATATGGACCATGTACAGGCAGGGATTGGGGGGATATGGACCATGTACAGGCAAGGATTGGGGGGGATATGGATCATGTACAGTCAGGGATTGTGGCAACTGTGGACCATGTACAGGCAGGGATTGGTGGGGAATATGGACCATGTACAGGCCGGGACTGTGGCGACTGTGGACCATGTACAGGCAGGGATTGGGAGTGGGGGATAATGGACCATGTACAGGCAGGGATTGGGGGGGGGATATGGACCATATACAGGCAGGGATTGGGGGGGGAGTATGGACCATGTACAGGCAGGGATTGGGAGTGGGGGATATGAACCATGTACAGGTAGGGATTGGGGGGGATATGGACCATGTACAGGCAGGGATTGGGGGGGAATATGGACCATGTACAGGCAGGGATTGGGTGTGGGGGATATGGACCATGTACAGGCAGGGATTGGGGGGGATATGGACCATGTACAGGCAGGAATTGTGGCGAATGTGGATCATGTACAGGCAGGGATTGGATGGGGGGAGGGACATGGACCATGTACAGGCAGGGATTGGGGGGGATATGGATCATGTACAGTCAGGGATTGTGGCAACTGTGGACCATGTACAGGCAGGGATTGGGGGGGGGGAAATATGGACCATGTACAGGCAGGGATTGGTGGGGAATATGGACCATGTACAGGCCGGGACTGTGGCGACTGTGGACCATGTACAGGCAGGGATTGGTGGGGAATATGGACCATGTACAGGCAGGGATTGGTGGGGAATATGGACCATGTACAGGCAGGGATTGGTGGGGAATATGGACCATGTACAGGCAACGATTGGGGGGGGAATATGGACCATGTACAGGCAGGGATTGTGAGGGAATATGGACCATGTACAGGCAGGGATTGGGGGGAATATGGACCATGTACAGGCAGGGATTGGGGGGGGAGTATGGACGATGATCAGGCAGGGATTGGGAGTGAGGGGATATGTACCATGTACAGGCAGGGATTGGGGGGGATATGGACCATGTACAGGCAGGGATTGGGGGGAATATGGACCATGTACAGGCAGGGATTGGGTGTGGGGGATATGGACCATGTACAGGCAGGGATTGGGGAGGATATGGACCATGTACAGGCAAGGATTGGGGGGGATATGGATCATGTACAGTCAGGGATTGTGGCAACTGTGGACCATGTACAGGCAGGGATTGGGAGTGGGGGATATGGACCATGTACAGGCAGGGATTGGTGGGGAATATGGACCATGTACAGGCCGGGACTGTGGCGACTCTGGACCATGTACAGGCAGGGATTGGGAGTGGGGGATATGGACCATGTACAGGCAGGGTTTGGGGGAGGATATGGACCATGTACAGGCAAGCATTGGGGGGGATATGGATCATGTACAGGCAGGGATTGGGTGTGG